>NC_086207.1:20274043-20649043 GCF_035770615.1 Melospiza melodia melodia
GGAAATCATGGAAATGGAAATCATGGAAATGGAAGGGATGGAAATCCTGCCCTGAGCTCCATGGGAAGAGGAGCCCCAAGCTTGTCACCGTCCCAGGTGTGCCCTGCACTGCCCCAGCCCTGAGGTGACACTGAATCACCCAGCAGGGCTGGGATGGCACAGACATCATGAATGGCTCCAAAATAATCCCCAAATGCTCAGGATTCTTAAAGCACAGCAAGAAAAGCAAAACTGGCAGCAATTAAACTGTATCTTAATGAGCTGCCTCCCAAAGAAAAGCTTGAGAAAAATGGGTTCATCAGAGACTCGTTAACAAAAATCACTAAAACCATTAATACTATAAACATCCTCTCCCTGGCATAAATTTTGCATCTTTCCAGATGTGTTTTTATTATTATGCCCAATTTATGGGAGGAGAAAACAAGGCACAGCTCTTGGGCTGTTTTGTCCCAGGGATGCCAGCAGGCAGCAGCCGGGATGTACAAAAATCTTCTCCTCTTCCCAAATCCCTGGGCAGCTGTGCCCGTGCCACACCACGCTGCCACATCCAAACCCTTTAGCAGACTTTATTGGGTTTTTACCAGAGCAAAAGGTTCCTGGTTTGGGGACTTAGTGCTGCCTGAAGGGGGAGTGATGTCCGTGACCCTGTGAGTGGCCATTTGCCCATGAAATGGGGCTGTGAGTGCTGTAACCAGGCATGGCCAAAGGAGCAATAATTAGCACTGACTCCATGATTCCAAGGCCGAGCAATCACTTTATTATACTGTACTTAATGAGAAACCCATCACCCTTACAGGCAGTCCCACACAGGTGGACCCAATTGGTCCTTGGATCCAAACACCATCACCAGCGGCCAGTCAAGGAATCGCCCTTTGGTAAACAAATCTCCCTAACACATTCCACATGCTCACAACAACGGGGGCAGCAAGTGAAGATAAGAATTGTTTCTCATTCCTTTCCCAGGACTGGGCCTGGGAAAGCTGTGCTTGTGCTCTCTGTGGCCAGGGAGCTGCTGCCACCCAGAGCAGAGAGAATTTGGGCAGACTGTGCTCGGGATTTAACCCCTGAACTGCCTGGGAAGGGTTTGCAGCAGCTCCCAGCTCTGGGCAGTGCCAGGGCAGGGCTGCCCATGGCTGGGGGCACCAGCCGTGCCCTTGGCCCCCAGCAGGAACCCCCAGCTCCAGTCACCCCCAGGCACCCACCCCGAGCTCCATCCTGCTCTGGCCCAGCTGGACACCTGGAAGCCAAAATGTGAGTTCTGCTTTCTCTCTGGGCTTGCCTCTGCTGTTGAAGTTGTTATTAAGCTGCCCCAATTATTTTTGAAATCCAATAAAGGCATCAAATATGTGCAATTCCAGCATAATGTGTTGGGAATGGTAGTTCAGTGCTAAAACCAATGGCTCTGCTCACGGAGCTGCAAGTGTTTATTTTCATTATTAGGCCAAGAGAACAAGTCTGTATCTATATCTATCTATATCTGTATTAATATGAAATAGAATAACATAAAATTTAATATCATAAAATGTGGGTAATTATTCATTAGAGCCATTACTCCTGGGGCCTCCCCTGCTGACCATGAGCCCCTCTCTGCCTCACTGCGAGCCCTGGCAGCAGCCCTGGGGCTTTGCTGGGGCTGCTCTTTGTGTTTCTGCCATCACTGTGCCCAAGGACAGTGACAAAATTGCTTTTTAACTTTCAGTTGGATAGATCCATCAGCTCTGGAGACCCTCCTGTCCCTGTGGTAGCTGCACCTCCAGAGCCCCTGGGGGTTTAAATTTTATAAAGGACAAATTCTATCTGGATGGGGAGCCCAGCTTCAATAAACAAAGCAGAATTCTCTCCTTTGGGGGGCTCCTCACCCATATTTCATCCCTCCATCCCCAGAGGGATGCTCTGGCCCCTGGGCAGCTCCCTGCTGTCCCTGCAGCCCCAGCTCAGCCCCGGGCATGGAGCAGCCAAGCCTGGGGTCCCCCAGCCCTGCCCTGTGCCCTGGGACAGCAGTGAGGGTTTCCCTGCAGGGCTGCCTGGTGGGAGCACAAACCTTATTCTGCTTTTTACAATGCCCTAACACGGTGTTTCAGCTCTTTCTAAGAGGACAAAGCTGGTGAGCTCTCTGTGCTAGGAAGGGCAGGTTTCCATCCTGCGGCTGTGTTTCAGCACCGCCAGGATAATCATCTCCTCCAGGTTAAACCCAAAGATGTCCCAAAGCGTGGATTTAAATTATAGCCAAAAACTCCCTGAACTCCTTAAACTTAATGACAATCTTCATTTTCATTTGCCACATATTCCTCTCCCCTAATAGCCATGTGCTAAATCTTCATGAGATTTTTTTATAGTTTCACTGAAGGAATATTTGCATAATTATTAGCACATAATCTGCTTTAATGGCCCCGCTGATTTTACTGTTACAGATAAATGCGTGTGGTGTCAAATTGGAGCAGATGCAGGCCTGGGCAGTGCTGGGGAGAGCTGGCTGTGCTGCAGAGCAGTGCCCAGGGCTGTGCTGGCTCCTGGGGACAATTCCCCTGCTGTGGGACAGCACGATGCCCTGGGGCAGCCAGAGGGGCTCTCTGTCCGAGCCAGCTGGCTGTGGTTGGCCATTAATTAGAAACAACCCCATGAGACCAATCCCAGATGCACCTGTTCCATTCCACAGCAGCAGATAACCATTGTTTACATTTTGTTCCTGAGGCCTCTCAGCTTCTCAGGAGGAGAACTCCTAAGGAAAGGATTTTCCATAAAAGTTGTCTGTGACAAGGGCCCTGCACCCTGGCAGCCAGGCTCAGCCCCAAATCCTCCCCCAGCCCCACTCAGAGCTGGCTTCAGGCTCAGCCCCCAGGGCTGGGGGCTCTGGGTCCCCATTTGGAGCCCTCCCTGCTCTGACGTGGGAAGGGATAAATAGAAAGGAGCTGCTGAGGCAGGAGGAGTGAGGTGTGGGGAGGGTGTGATGACAGCAGCTATATAAGGAGGCAGCACAGAATTCTTGAGGGAAAGCATCGAGCTTCTGCTATTTTCCAACCGGATCATACCCTCGCTACGAAATGTCATTTCTGGAATTTTTTTAGACTGTTCTAATAGATGCTGATAAATGTTCCTCTCCTCAGGGCTTGTCAGGAGCAGACGTGATTGATGCTATCTTCAGAAGGAGACAAAAACGTTCTGTGCGGGATCTGCCACCGTGGCAGGTCTCAAAAACAATGGGCTGAACCGAGCAGTGCAGAGCACTTCCCAAATATTTAAAATTCCTACAACAGCAATTCAGCTCTGAATCCTACCTCCTTCAGAAAGCCACAGGAAAGACCTTTTCTAAATCTGGGAAAATAATAAGGAAAGAAAAGCGTCTCCAAATCTGTAGGCAACAGCATAGCCTGAGTTCAGTCTAGGGCAAGCTGCATTTTCTGCACTGCTTTAGAAAGTGCCAATATTCAATTGATATTTTTTAATAAAATATTAACATGTTTTAATGGAGAGATTCTGCAAGGCTGAGCCTGGAGGCAGGGAATGGCTCTGCTCTCCCAGATCCCAGCTCAAGCCCAAAATTAAGCTCTTAATGCCTTAATAAGGCAGAGAGCTGAGTGTACAATGACCTGTTCTTTAAGTGATATATTAAATTAACTTTCCTTATGTATTTTCAGACAGAAGTTAAATATTTTCACATAGTTCTAGACCGCAAAAGACCATCAAATGGGATTAGATGATATTTTTTTCTCTATTAAATGAGTAATCTGGCACCGTGTGTGCAGCAGAGCCCACCCCACACCCACTCCCTGCTCTCTCTCTTCTCTTCTCTTCTCTTCTCTTCTCTTCTCTTTCTCTTCTCTTCTCTTCTCTTCTCTTCTCTTCTCTTCTCTTCTCTTCTCTTCTCTTCTCTTCTCTTCTCTTCTCTTCTCTTCTCTTCTCTTCTCTTCTCTTCTCTCCCACAGAACCCCAGCGGTTTCCCCTCCCTGCTGGGCACTTGCCTTGGCAGAGGCACAAGGAGCCTCCCCCGGTGTTTGTCACATCCCTGTGCTGCCCTGGGCATTTCAGCTTTCCGAGGGCAGGGTCACAGATTTGTTCTCCCATAAAAGCTGACAAAAACCCTTAATTGTTCCCCTGCTATCCAGGCAACAACAGGAGACATCCCCAACATGAGGATTTAAAGATTGTACAGGAATCTGAGGCTTTGTTTGGCCTCATCTGCTGGGGCCAATTTCTGTAGTCACTGGTTGTTAACTCTAACATGCAGGACACAGGGAATGGCTCCCACTGCCAGGGATGGGTGGGATATTGGGAATTAGGAATTGTTCCCTGGCACAGGTGCCCAGAGCAGCTGTGGGTGCCCCTGGCAGTGCCCAGGGCCAGGCTGGACAGGGCTGGGAGCACCTGGGACAGTGGGAGGTGTCCCTGCCATGGATGGGGTGGCACTGGGTGGGCTTTGAGGTCCTTCCAACCCAAACCATCCTGGGATTTTGGCATCAAGCTGTGCAGCAGGCTTCCTTCACTGGGACTGGGGCATTTCCTCAGGACTTCCAGCAAAATTTATGGTGTGGAAGAGAAAATTCCCCTGCACGAGGGAGCCTGAGCTGCAGCTGAAAGCCTCGGCCCTGAGGCTCTGCCTGCCTGTGAGACCAGCCTGGAGCAGGATCCTGAGTGGAGCTCTGGGGCTCAGGAGTGTCCCTGGCACTGCCCTGCACCGAGGGGTGAGGAACACTCAGCCCTTCTGTCTCTGTGACAGATCCGTGTCCTCCTTTGCAGGGAATGCAGCTGGAGAGATGAGATAACTTCTGGATAAATAGATTTATTGGTGCAATTTGGTTTTACATGGCCAGCATGGAGTGTTTATAAAATATTTATGGAGTTTTCCTTTGCGGTGATGGAGCAAGAACCAGTTTAACAATGTGTGGGGCTTCATTAGTGCTGCTCCACAGGCAGGTTTGCTCTGTCTCCTCTTGTCACTTCATTAGGCTGGCCCTCGTGATAGATTGGCCCAAATCACTAATTAATAATTACCTCTTCTGTATAAAATCAGATGCCTTGAGTTGGCACTAGTGGCCATGAATTTAAGATGATGCATAAACCTGTGTGCGTTTCTCTGCTCCGTGTTTAAGTCATCCTGCTATTCATCCAAAACCTCATCAGAACAGATAATAAAGCACTTCATGAACAGATGTGCCACTTATTCATCCAGTTCTATCATGATAATGACGAGAATTTAATCTGGAGTGTCTCTGAAGATGATCTGAAAGGCAGATTGGTGTGAATAACGTGGCTGCAGGGATGGGGCTCATCAATCCTGGGCACAGCCCGGTGCTGGCAGTGCCCACGGGGCAGAGCCAGCTCCCCCTGGCCCTGACAGCCCCCAGCACAGCCCCCTCTGCACACGGAGCTGCTCTGAGTGCTCAGCCTTTAGAGGAGCATAAAAGGTAATTGCTGGTACAGCTGTGAGCAACATCTGACGCTGCACAACGCTGAAAGAACATGGAACAGAGCTTGGAGAGTCCAGATCCATCCAGGGTGGGGGGATGGCATGCACAGCTGAGCATTTAGCCAAAACATGGAAAAATGCAGAGACAAGTAGAAATTTATGAGGCCAACTTGCTCTGAAGAGCCATTTACCCCTCGTTATCCAGATATACATTTATTTATGTGTCTCCTCATACAGGCTCTATTGATCCCTGTCAATGGAGAACATCAGGAATGTGGTACAGGAGGGAGCCACACTGCAGATGACTATTGGAAACTGGCTCTGCACAGCTCTGTAAATTCTGTTAACAGCCAACAAGATCATTCAATCCCCAAAGTGCCTTTGAAGAACAAAAAGCCTCTCGCTCACCCAGCGCTGGGGAGGAGGCCTGGATTGGCAGCTGCTGTCCTGTCACTGCCTCAGCAGGAAAAGCACAAACCCTGAGGGCAGGCACTGCAGAAAGCAGCAGCCTGCGTGAGGGGGATGGACAGGGCACCCCCTGCTCCCATGGGGTGGCACTGATGCCAGGCTGCCCCATCCCTCTGTGCCAGAGCAGGGACGCAGCCCTGAGCGTCCCCAGCCAACAGAGCCAGCAATTCCCTCTCAGAAATGACCCAGAGGGGAGCCAGCCTCATAACAGTAAATCTTTCCTTTAACAGCCTGCCAGCAGAGCAGTCCTGCTTTTCACACAGAAACACTGCCAGCCTCCCTCAGCATCTGTCACAGCAGCAGCAGCAGCAGCAAAGGCACCAAGGTGGGTTAGAGATGGGAGAGCAGAGGGGTTTGGGGGTCAGGGGGGGAGCTGGGGCTGTCTGGGGCCAGGGCTTGGCCAGCACAGGCAGGGGAAGGCTCTGGCTCCTTCCCTGGGGGTGCAGGAGCTGGCATGTGCCAGGGCACAGCTCCTTCTCTCTGCTGCTCCCTTGCCCAGACCCCAGGCCGTGACTTTGCTTCAGTTTCCCTCTGCTTTTGATGGAAGTGGGGTTTGCTGTCCCCCCCAGCCCTTGTGCAGCCCCCAAGGCAGCAGCAGAGCTGGTCCCCCGTGCTGGACACCCTCAGCCCCGTGCAGGTCCCTGGGCCAGGAGAGGACCTGGATCCCTGCCCTGCCTGTTCAGCGCCAGCCTGGAGGTGCTGGGAGTCCCCATTGATCCCAGGGGGCTCGGGGGCTGCAAAGGCAGCACACAAAGCCCCGGGGGGAGCAGCTGAGCTGCCCTGGCCCAGACAGGAGCAGCTCCCAGAGAGGAGCAGCTCTGCCTTGGCTGGGCTCTGAACAGGCACCAGCAGGTCTCAGTTTCCTTGGTGATCGCTGTCACATCTGAAACACACAACTGAAATGGAAATAGGAACGTATCACAACTAATTATACGCATTCATGTTAATTACACACCTTCTCTCCCAGCCTTTCACGGAGTCAGTTTAGTGCTGGGTCTCTGCTTCTCAAGGACTGCCACCAACGGGTCAAAAGGATGAGCGTTTAATCTCCCGGTGGCACAGCAGACATTTTAATACTGAAGATTGTTTTATTCTTAGGGTACCTTCCATACAGGACATGCATCTTCCCAAGGACAAATAATTACTGCAACAGCCTGGAGCAATTTGTCAGGAGAATGACCCTGAGAGCAGTTAAAGTTCATGAGGTACAACATGAGTCACCATTAGCAAATAACAGAACTATTCCTCTCAATGACAAGGGGTGAGAATTCAATAGCAGAGGGAGGTGAAATATTAGGACCCCAAGTAAATCAGGGATGAGAAGATGAGGCATTACAGTCGGTGCTCATTTGGGAAGCAAATGTGAGACGATGTGTTTGGAGTGCTTGAGAGAAAATCTGGTATCTTTGGTAACACAGCGAGAAAGGAAGAACCTCCAAATAGTTCTCGTTTCTTTCTGTAGTCATGGAACTCAAAAAGGCAATGAATAATGAATGAGTAATGCCAGGAAGCATCTGAGGACTCGCATCCCACCTGCTGCTGGCTCAGGGGCAGCAGAGCCCACGGACAGCAGGACAGGGGGACAGCAGGACAGGCAGGACAGGAGGACAGCAAGACACAGGGACAGCAGGACAGGGGGACAGCTGGGCATGGGGACAGCTGAACCTACAGACAGCAGGACAAGGGAACAGCAAAACCCATGGACAATAGAGCCCACAGACAGCAGGACAGGAGGACAGCAGGACAGGGGGACAGCAGGACATGGGAGAGCCTGGTGATGCAGAGGAGCTGCAGGAGGGGATGGCAGTGCCCAGGTGCCAGGGCTGTGCCCAAGATGCCAGGGGCTGTATCCAGATGCCATGGCTGTGCCCAGGGTGCCAGGGGCTGTGCCCAGGTGCCAGGGCTGTGCCCAGGTGCCAGGGCTGTGCTCCCCTCTGCAGCAGCACCGTGGTGCCCAGGGGTTCCCCAGCCCTGCTGTGCCCTGGGGCTCTGGGGCAGGGCAGGGGCTGTCTGTGGCACGCTCTCCCCTTGCCCTCCTGCCCGTGCCCAGTGCTCAGCCCTGTGCCAGGAGAGCCCCAGCCTGGCAGGGAGCTCCTGGCTGTGCCCTGGGGCAGGCAGAGCCCAGGGCTGCCCTGCAGAGCTGCACCAGCTCTGATGGATGGCACACAATGGGAAATATTACAGCAGAGTGTATTTCATCCAGACAGGGAACTTTAAGCAGGACACAACAGACATTTTTCTTACAATATTAACAATTTACCATCTGAACTTTATCTTCTCCTTGGATAATAACCACCAGCCACGGGGTAAAGGAACAATTGATTTAAGATCTCAATCAAAGGAAAGCATTCCTCTTATCTGGATAGCCAAGCAAGGAGCAGCACTCAGCTGGGGCTGGGCTGCATTTGTCAGTCCATTAAAAGCACAGGCTCTCGATCTATACAAGGGCTGTAAGACATTTGTGGAAATGACTCTTGCAAAAATCTTTAGTGGTTAAGTGCCTGCCATCTAAACCTTCCCTTGATTTCCACAAGGTTTACTCAAAAAGACAAGGGAAAAAAAATATATTCCCTGTACTCAGAGCTTCTTCCCTTTCTCCACATGCTTTTCCTTGCTGACTGAATTACTCCATGATTTAATTGCTGCTCTGACGGCTGGGGCAGGGCTGGATGGAGCTGGGGCTGCCCTGGGATCCCCCCAGCAAAGAACATTCTGGAATGTTCTGGGATGTGTGATCTGGGCTGCTGCAGCACCAGCAGGACGAGGATGGGGTGAAAGAAGGGCAGACCATGCACAGAGCCCCTGCTCCCTTCAGCACAATCCCCCGAGGACTGAGGATTGAGCGCCTCTCCAAAGAGGGCCCAAAGCCAGGCTGGGCCCAGTGACACAGACACCCCAAAAGTCACAGAGGGCCCAAAGCCAGGCTGGGCACAGTGACACAGACACCCCAAAAGTCACAGAGAGCCCCTGAGCACAGTGACACAGACACCCCAAAAGTCACAGAGGGCCCAAAGCCAGGCTGGGCACAGTGACACAGACACCCCAAAAGTCACAGAGGGCCCAAAGCCAGGCTGGGCCCAGTGACACAGACACCCCAAAAGTCACAGAGAGCCCAAAGCCAGGCTGGGCCCAGTGACACAGACACCCCAACAGCCACAGAGAGCCCCTGAGCACAGTGACACAGACACCCCAAAAGTCACAGAGAGCCCAAAGCCAGGCTGGGCCCAGCACAGTGACACAGACACCCCAAAGGGCTGGGGGGACCCCCCTGCTGCCCACCCCCGGAATTCTCCATAGCTCAGAACAATAAAAAATATTGAATCAAGATGGGTTGAAAATCTCTTTACTCCAGCAAGGATGATTTCCTGGCTCTCGATATCCTGCATCTATGTGATGCTTCCTAACATACAAAGAACTGAAAGGAAAGTCACATAAAAAATACCTGAGCTCCTTGGAGTCTGAATTCCCAATGAATTGTGCATTATCAATCAGGCCAAACAATTAACTGAATCATTAAATCTAAAATTATCCCAGAAGCAAAGGGACCTTGGTCCAATGTAGGAGAATCAAAACAGGGTTTAGTGCCAGTTCAGCTCAGTCCTGCCTCCATTCCCTTGCTCTCCCTTCCCTTGGCTTTCCATGAAGTGTTGTCCCTTTGCCCCGAGGGTTCCTTTCCTGGGCAGTGCCAGCCCTGAGCTCTCCCCATCAGCAGCAGCTGCCCCTGCACTGAGTGAAGCCTTTAAGCAGGAGGCTGCTGTGGGAGGCCTCCCTCTCCGAGATCAGCAGGTTTTTCCTGTTTTCATAACAAATGTTCTGCCCAGCTCTTCCCAGTGTCCTTGGCCTGTAATTCCTACAGCTCATTCATTACTGAGGTGCCAGAGCAATGCTCTGCACACCAGCCACTGTTCTGCAGGCTCTGTTACTGTCCGTGTGCTGGCACCTGGCTGCATGGCAGGGTAAGCTGCAGGCACCCCTGTGTGACACTCACATCCCCCTGCACAAAGTGACAAACAGCAAAGGTCCCAAACACACCAAGCCAAGGCACTGCCACATCGCACACCCTGCTGCTCCCTGGGCCTCTCAGAGGCTGCTCCTGCTCAGCCCAGCCTGCACACTGGGTGCCCATAAACACTGATGGCACAGCTCAGCAGCCTAAAATACAAGGGGAAGGAACAGAGAATGGCCACAAAACATTTACTGTCAAATAAGCTCCAAGTGCTTTTATAACTGTTACTCACGTCATGAGATACTGCTGAGACTCGGTGATAAACACTCCCAGCCATAAAAACCTTATGGATTTGCTTTCTAAGTCACCTCCAAGTATTCCAGGACTGGAAACTTTTTGCTAAGGTCATTGCAGTGAGCTGTGGGAGCTCCTGCACCTCCCGAGCACACCCAGGGCTCTCGTGGGACGTTGGACTCCATGATCTTAGAGGGCTTTTCCAACCCTAGGGAGCTCAGGATGTGAGCAGGGTCGCACCAAGAGCCGTGCCAAGGTCACCAGGACAGGGTGCAAACATTCCCTGACTGCAGAGGAAACCCAAACCCGCTGGATCCCGTTGCTGAGTGCCAGCCCGGCATTGGTTAATATTCCATGGGCTTCAGCTTGTCCTCTCTCCATCCTTCTCTTTCAGCAGGGTCCACACGGACCAGGACAACTTAATGAGGTGGGTTTGGTGTTTCAGGGCTTCAATCTGTTACAGGGACTCCTTGGGACCAAAATCCAGATGTTCTCACTCTCATCTTTCCCTTTTTGTTCCTGCCTCCCATCTCAGCCAGATGGGCCTCAGCTCCTCATCCCTTCAAGCTGTGGGCACTGAGCCAAAGGGGAACTTCTTTTTTTCTTCCATCAGCAATTTTCTACAGTAAATAAGAAAGAAAATGGAAAACCTTGTAGGAAGTCCCAGGCTGCTGAGGCTGTTTAAATGGGTTCAGAGCTCAGGCATGAGACAGATTAATCACAGAGCAGACACGTTGAGCCAGCACAGGAGATGACATCTGAGGGCTCTGAGGGGAGGAGGATGAACTGAGGGGGGACTGGGAGCAGAGGAGAGCTGAGCACGAGCCACAGGCACAGGTACAGGTACAGGCACGGGTACAGGTACAGGCACAGGTACAGGCACAGGTACAGGTACAGGTACAGGTACAGATACAGGCACAGGCACAGGCACAGGTACAGGTACAGGTACAGGTACAGGCACAGGTACATGTACAGGCACAGGTACAGGCACAGGTACATGTACAGGCACAGGTACAGGCACAGGCACAGGCACAGGTACAGGCACAGGTACAGGTACAGGTACAGGCACAGGCACAGGCACAGGCACAGGCACAGGTACAGGTACAGGTACAGGCACAGGCACAGGTACAGGCACAGGTACATGTACAGGCACAGGTACAGGCACAGGCACAGGCACAGGTACAGGCACAGGTACAGGCACAGGTACAGGCACAGGTACAGGCACAGGGACAGGCACAGGCACAGGTACAGGTACAGGTACAGGCACAGGTACAGGTACAGGTACAGGCACAGGCACAGGTACAGGCACAGGTACAGGCACAGGCACAGGTACAGGCACAGGCACAGGCACAGGTACAGGCACAGGTACAGGCACAGGTACAGGCACAGGCACAGGTACAGGTACAGGTACAGGCACAGGTACAGGTACAGGCACAGGTACAGGCACAGGCACAGGTACAGGCACAGGCACAGGCACAGGTACAGGCACAGGTACAGGCACAGGCACAGGTACAGGTACAGGCACAGGTACGGGTACAGGTACAGGTACAGGCACAGGTACAGGCACAGGCACAGGTACAGGTGCAGGCACAGGTACAGGTACAGGTACAGGAGGGCTGGGATGTGACAGCCCTGAGACCACTCAGCACATAAAAACCTGTCTGCCCCGCACGAGCTCTGTGCCTCTGCAAGGAGCTGCAGGTGATGCATTGGAACATTTCCACCTGCTCTGAGCAGGGCAGCGCTCCCTCCTGCCCTACAGAGGGGTGTGAGCCCTAAAGGAGGTGCAGGCGATGGAGTGGAACATTTCCACCCTACTCTGCCCTACAGAGGGTGCCTGCCCTTGGAGGAGCTGCAGGGGATGAGCAGAGGCAATGATCGAGAGACAAACCAATGTTTGGCACATCCATTACCTGTGAGAAGGCAAAAAGAGGGGTTTGCACTCCCAGAGCCAGGCAGGTCCCCAGCCTTGTCTGGCAATGGGTGTTTCCTGTGGGAACCAGCTGGCCATGGGGCTTTATCTGGTGCTGAAAATCTGGAGTGGCCTTAAATAACCTTAAATAACCTTAAACAACCTTAAATAACCTTAAATAACCTTAAACAACCTTAAATAACTGGGGAGTCTCAGGCACAAGGTCCTGCTGCCTTCTTGGGGAGACAGCACCATTCTCTGGAAGGATCCAGAAAGGATCAGCTTCTCAGAGACAAATACCCAGAATTCTGGCCCCAAAAGGGGAGGTTTCCTCTTGCGCATCTTCCCAAACCCCTTCCAATAAACCCCTGATTCTCTCAGCATCACTAACTGGCTCTGCCATTGAGTCACTGCTCAGTTCCTGAGCAGTTTGAAGAGTTTTTTTCCCCAGCCTAAACATAACTTATTTAAGTTAGAAATTGAATCTGATGGGAAAGATTATTTTAATTTGCAAACCCAGAGAGGGTTAAAAGGGACAGAGCAAAAACAACCCCTAAAAACAACCTCCTCACAGCTCTGAGCGGCAGGCTTGGACACAGCAATGGAACAAGAGCAGCTCCTGTGCTGGTTTAAAGAACAAAAACAGACCCAGAGGCACCTCCCGAGCCCACGAGAGCTGTGAGGGGACCCCCAAAGGGGAGGAACTTGCATTTGTTCACAGCAGAAAAACCCTGTCAGGCACAAACTCTGCTCCATGTTCCTCACCAGCAACTCCAAGGCAGAGACTCGTTTTGGAGAGTAAAGATGATGTTTGTAAAGATTGTTTTGTGCAGAATAATTCTAATTACTCTAACAGGATTATTATCTATTACTATTGTCTGTTAAATTATCTATTAATAACAGATTATTCTAAAAAGAGAACAGAAAGAAAAGGATGACAAAGAAAGTCCAGATTTCCTCCAGCTCCTGCCCAGGCACCAGGCAAGTGTCCCCTGCACTGACAGAGGAAGTGGAAAAGCTTTTTAAACCTGGGTGCTTTAGCCCAGCTTGTAACCTGTTAGACCCAGCCCAAGGCGGGGCTCTGAGCTTCGCTGCATTTGGCTGAACCTTAAAGTGAGACACATTTCCAGGCAAATAATTACAAATAACATCCAGGCAAATAACCTGCAAATCCCCCTAGCCCAGGGCAGCACAGGGAGAGTCTGTGCGAGGCAGGGCACGAGGCAGCTCTGGTCTGGGGACCAGCTGTGGTGATCAGGGATGGTGTCAAGGGCAGTTCCACAGCATCCCTGCCCCAGAGCTGCTCCCACACCGTCCCTGTGCCCCAGAGCTGCTCCCACACCATCCCTGTGCCCCAGAGCTGCTCCCACAGCATCCCTGTGCCTGGGCATTGCTCCCACACCATCCCTGTGCCTGGGCATTGCTCCACACCATCCCTGTGCCCCAGAGCTGCTCCCACACCGTCCCTGTGCCCCAGAGCTGCTCCCACAGCATCCCTGTGCCCCAGAGCTGCTCCCACACCGTCCCTGTGCCCCAGAGCTGCTCCCACAGCATCCCTGTGCCTGGGCATTGCTCCCACAGCATCCCTGTGCTTGGGCATTGCTCCCACACCATCCCTGTGCCCCAGAGCTGCTCCCACACCATCCCTGTGCTTGGGCATTGCTCCCACACCATCCCTGTGCCCCAGAGCTGCTCCCACACCATCCCTGTGCCCCCAGCCCCATGGCCAGGGACCCCCCATGCTCTGTGGCACCCGGTGACAGCGGGGCCGTGTCAGCTGCCACCACCCCCGGGCTGGAACTGGGTCAGATTCAATCTGCTGGAGCAGATTTTGGTCACCTTACAAACAACAACAGCCCCCTTCCCTCACAGCCCTCCCACTCACACATCTGCCACGCTCAGCCTGCAAAATCAGATCCCTTCTCCTCTCTGCTGCCAGAGCCAGCCCCGGCTCACAGAAAGAGCTGGTTTAAATGAATTAACCCTTTCAGCAGGGAAAGGCAGGGGGGCTGGGGCCAGGGGTCTGTCCTGCATGGGGACACAAGAGGGGAGAGGGATGCTGGCACAGTGACAAACAGCAAACAGAGCAGGGCTGGCACTCTGGGGACCAGGGGACAGAGCCACCTCCCAAACAGGGCAGGGCTGGTGGCACTCTGGGGACCAGGGGACAGAGCCACCTCCCCAGCTGGGCCAAGGGGTCCCCACAAGGGGCTGGGACACAGCTGGGAGGAGACAGGCAGAGCCTTCCACTCACAGAGAAAACCATGAGCTCCCTGTTTGGGGGATGTTTAGTGGCAAGGAGATGAAAGGCCTCCCAGAGAACTACAA
Organism: Melospiza melodia melodia; assembly: GCF_035770615.1. Classification (NCBI taxonomy): domain Eukaryota; kingdom Metazoa; phylum Chordata; class Aves; order Passeriformes; family Passerellidae; genus Melospiza; species Melospiza melodia. Next base: position 20,288,396 of record NC_086207.1, read on the forward strand.
CCATGAATTATTCCTGTGCTCAAGTGCTGCTTTCTCTGCCTCTCAGAAACCAGCAGCCCTCGCTCACAAAGGCTGGCTGTGTGATCCCATCGGGTGTCAACCAGCTCAGATCTCCTGCCATGTGCAACAGGGCACCTTGTTCTCTGGGAGAAGCTCCTCCATGCAGCCCCCATCGCTGCTGGGTGAAACTGGCACTGGGTGCATTTTCAGAGGGACGCTGTGCCCTCACCAGTATTTAACTCCATTTCCAGTAATTAATTCATCAATTAATCCCAGCATTAATTTCCAGCCAAAGGACAACCCCAGAGCAGGGACTCTGACCTGTGACCCCCGTTGGACCCCACCACGGAGCCTCAAGTGCTCTCCTGGCTCTGACCCTGCAGGGACCCTGATGCCTCCCCAGTACAGCTGAGCTGCTGCCAGCAGGGGCACGGTGACAGCTCGGGAATGCCACCCTGGGGGACACCCCTGTGTCCCTGCTGGCACGGGAACAGCTCAGGAATGCCACCCTGGGGGACACCCCTGTGTCCCTGCTGGCACAGGAACAGCCCATGAATGCCACCCTAGGAGACAGCTCTGTGTCCCTGCTGGCACAGGAACAGCTCAGGAATGCCATCCTGGGGGACAGCTCTGTGTCCCTGCTGGCACAGGAACAGCCCATGAATGCCACCCTGGGGGACACCCCTGTGTCCCTGCTGGCACAGGAACAGCTCAGGAATGCCACCCTGGGGGACACCCCTGTGTCCCTGCTGGCACAGGAACAGCTCAGGAATGCCACCCTGGGGGACACCCCTGTGTCCCTGCTGGCACAGGAACAGCTCAGGAATGCCACCCTAGGGGACAGCTCTGTGTCCCTGCTGGCACAGGAACAGCCCATGAATGCCACCCTGGGGGACACCCCTGTGTCCCTGCTGGCACAGGAACAGCTCAGGAATGCCACCCTAGGGGACAGCTCTGTGTCCCTGCTGGCACAGGAACAGCCCATGAATGCCACCCTAGGAGACAGCTCTGTGTCCCTGCTGGCACAGGAACAGCTCAGGAATGCCACCCTGGGGGACACCCCTGTGTCCCTGCTGGCACAGGAACAGCCCATGAATGCCACCCTAGGAGACAGCTCTGTGTCCCTGCTGGAACAGGAACAGCTCAGGAATGCCACCCTAGGGGACAGCTCTGTGTCCCTGCTGGCACAGGAACAGCTCAGGAATGCCACCCTGGGGGACACCCCTGTGTCCCTGCTGGCACAGGAACAGCTCAGGAATGCCACCGTAGGGGACAGCTCTGTGTCCCTCTGGCTGTGTCCCTGCTGCCCTCCCTGAGCATCCTCCCGGAGCCAGCCGTGCCTCAGGGCCCTGCTCCAGCCCTGCCCTAGCCCCGGGGCTTGGGGGAACAGTCGGGCTTGGATAAGGGATGCGCAGGGCTGGGGAGAGGGCAGGATGGGGCAGTGCAGCCACAGCCCCAGGGTGGCTTTGAGCAGCCCAGGTGCCCGGTCACATCTCTAGGGGTGAGCAGCACAGGATCCATCCCTGCCCCTCGCAGACCCACCCCGACCCGAGCCGTGCATTATTCAGCAGAGCCTCTGCTGCCTTTCCATTTAATCTATGTGAAAATTGGATTTATGGCACAGGAGTAAGAGCTATCTGAGCACGGCCCATAAAACTGGAAGAATCATATTTTTCTCTTCAGCAAGCAACTTTTAACAGCTCTGCTGGGTGCTTATTTGCAGTCACCAGGCAAAAATTTTCTCTCTGCTGTTTACGATGCCTTTCCTCATTGCCGAGCAGAGGGGGGTGGTTTGAGCTGGGGCTCCTGGGTGCAGTTTGCTCCGGGGATGCTCTGGTGTGCAGCCCTGGCTGCTCCCGTGTCCCCATCAGTCCTGATTGTCCTGGTGGGGCTGAGCCAGCCCAGGGCTCCCTCTGTGCTCGGTCCCTGCAGAGGGGACAGGTGGGGACAGGTGGGGACACGGGGCAGTGAGAGGCAGAGCCACGGGTGGCAGCCCAAAGCTGCTGCAAGCAAAAACTGAGAGCAAAAATATGTAATTTGGGGATACACACACACTCACACACACACACACACACATAAATAAATATATGTATAAATATATATAAATATATATATGTATGTATGTATAAATAAATAAATAAAAATATATGTATATATAAATAAATATATGTTTGTATATATATGTACACAGGTATACATACATATAAACATACACACACATATATATATATCTATGTATACATCTATATGCATTCATCTGTAGATATGAATATAAAATATCCCATGCTGGAAGGCCAATTAAAAAAAAGTTTTAAAAAATTAAGTTGAAATTGGATACTGGCCTAAAATATTCATCAGTCCAGGTGGTTGTTCCCACACTCTGGAAGGCCGAGCTGGAATGAGTGGAGATTTCCTGGTGACATTTCGTACCATTCCTGTTGGTGGGTAGGTGAAATAAAGAAGAGGTTTGGTTGGTTGCTGTTTCTCTGTGACACAATGTAGAAATTGGAAGGGAAAAGTGAAAATGGAGAACAAAAGGTCCTTTGTAGGGCTGTGTCCCTGGAGAGAAGGGTGGCTTTGGAAAGGCAGCTCCAGCCCTGCAGCGGCCCTGCTGCTCACGGTGTCCCTGCCCTGTCCCCTCCCCTGGCCCGGCAGGAGCACAGAGAGCACCCAGGGAGGAGAGGAAAGGGAACGCTGCTGTCCCGGGCTGCCTGTCGCTGAGCACCTGAAAATGGACAGCTGCAAACAGCTGCAAACGAACACCTAAAAACACCTGCAAACGAACAGCTGCAAACAGCTGCAAACGAACACCTAAAAACACCTGCAAATGAACAGCTGCAAACACCTGCAAACGAACACCTAAAAACACCTGCAAATGAACAGCTGCAAACACCTGCAAACGAACACCTAAAAACACCTGCAAACAGCTGCAAACACCTGCAAATGAACACCTAAAAACACCTGCAAATGAACAGCTGCAAACAGCTGCAAACGAACACCTAAAAACACCTGCAAACAATCCCCTGCAAATAAACACCTGTAAATGAACACCTGCAAACAAACACCTGCAAACAAACACCTGCAAACAAATGCCTACAAAAAAACCATGCAAACAAAGAGCTGCAAACATCTGCAAACAGGGGGCTCCACCAAATCACCCCAAATATCCCCCTCTGTCCATCCCCAGCACCTGCTGGGATGGGATGGGATGGGATGGGATGGGATGGGATGGCATGGCATGGCATGGCATGGCATGGCATGGCATGGCATGGCATGGCATGGCATGGCATGGCATGGCATGGCATGGCATGGCATGGCATGGCATGGCATGGCATGGCATGAGGAGCTGACGAGGTCCCAGGGGAGGAAAGGCTGTTCCTGCCTGGAGCTCCCAGGCTGTGGATTTGCTGTTTTTGTGCTTTGGCAGGATGCAGATAAGGAGGGCATCGAATTTGAATGTTATGCTAATAAGAACATCTGTGTACTTAAATCAGCACCGAGCAGCTGGTACATTTAAAACAGCCCCCAGCATGTCTAAACACTCTGTAAATACAGAGTTAATATCTCCTGAGATCAATTCATCATTAATAAGTTATAAAACCAGGATTTGATGCACACAGAAATAAAAATAGCCTATTCTTTGCTGCTGTTTCCCCGCCTCAGCCCAGGGGACGTGAGGAACAGACAGACAGACAGACAGAGGCTCAGGGGTGGGCTCTGCAGAGGGACACCAGGCTGGACAGGGCTGGGGCAGCCTGCTCTGGGGGGAGCTGTCCCTGCCCAGGCCCGGGGGAGCAGGATGAGCTCTGAGGTCCCTCCTGCCCAAGCCAGTGTGGGATGGTTGTGCACAGACACCCTCAAACGCTCCACAGCTGCCCTCACTGCCTGCCCAGCGCCACTGAGCACCCTGCAAGGACCTGCACGGGCCCCAAAGGGCTCCTGAGAGCACCTGAACTCAGTCGGGACACTTAGAGTGACACCTGCTAAGCTGTAGAAATGAAAGCTGGTGGCTCTGATGGAATGAAGCCCTGTTCCTCTCTTGTGAGCAGGCATTGCACACACATCCCCTGTACTTCACTTTTTGAGCCTCCTGGATGCACAGGCAGAGCCTGCCTCATTCCAGGTGTGTTTTATGCATGCTGTGGGCTCAGGGGATGTGTGCAGCTCCAGGTAGCAGCCAGGGTGTGCAGGTGGCATTTTGATGGATGCTGTGTGCAGCTGTAAAACCAAGATACTCCTCTGCACGCTCGCAGGGGCTGTTTGCTCCCTCCTGCTCCTCTCTGCCTGGAACACTTTTATCTCACTGCAGTAATTGCCAGCAGCACTCCCAGGCAGTGAACCCACGAGTGAACCGTGCCAGCCACGTCTCCCTGCACAGCTCTGGCTCCCAGAGGGGTCCCACCCCAGGGATGAGCATCCTGTCCCAGCCACGGCACTCACTGCTGTCCCCGTCCCGTGGGGCACACAAGTGTCTGCAGAGGGCTCCAGGGAGGGATTGGGCTTTGCTTGTTGTGTTTGTTACAGCCCTGAGCTGCCCCAAGAGCCAAACACACTCTAGGACTGGTCGTTCTGCCCAGAGTCACCTGTCTGGAGCAGGGTCACTGACACTCAGGGCACACCAAACCCACTCCTGGGGAAAGGAGCCCGTCCTGGCCTGGCAGCAGTGATGGGAACAAGCAGGAGCTCTGCAGCCACAGGAGGGAAGGGGGGCACAGCAGCCTCTCCCAGAGCTGGGACACTGTCAATAACCATGAGCACAGCACCTCTTTTCCAAGCAATAGGAATAGCAAAATGAATGGCATTTTCCTGGCCAGAAGCGAGCAGCATTTCTAGATGTATTGGGATGCCATAAACTGAAAATTTGTTGTATAGTAAAGTGCATTTAACATTTACTCTCTCTCCTGCTCCATCGCTGCCAAACTGCCAATAACTCCCCCTCTTCACACACAGCTTCTCCTGGAATTTGAAAGTTTCTGCAGCATTAGGAGAGACTTTACCTCGACAGCAGATGGGAGGGAGCCCAAACCCCCAAACAGCGCCCTTGTCCTTTTCCCTTCTGCCCATGGGGCATTTCTGGAGTGCCTGGCAGCAGAGTCTGCCTGAGCTGGTGTCCACACCCCTGGAGCAGGTCCAGGCTGGCCAAGACAAGGGGTGGCAGCTGCTGTGACCGAGGCACCATCTGTGCTGGCAGGAAAAGGGTTAATCCAAAATCACACCCTGGCCTTCACCACTGAAAGTCTTGACCCAAATAAGAATGAAAATCCACTAAAAATATCTCTAATTCTTGTGAGGTACAAGAACAATCCCGGTGTATAAAAGCATAAAGATTTTGATAAAATAAACCAAAAAAAGAACGGCTCACTCTGGTGAGCACAGGGGCTCCCAGAGCACACCTGCCCAGGTGCATTTCCACATCACATCAATCCCTTTGGGGTGAATTGCACAGGTCAGGCCTCAGGACCCTGACCAAAGGTGCCACAATTGCTTCCCTCCCTTCCCCCCTGGCCAGCCACTCACCCAGCCCACCTCCAGCAGCACTGAACAGAACTTAAAATACTCTGCTGTTTATTTAACCTGGATCTTCAGTCCCCAGCTCCATTTTTAATCCTCACAATTACTGAAACGGGCAGCTCAGACTCACAAAAATTAATTTCTCCCTCCAATCTTAGTTGTATCTCTGAGAGGTCGTTCACAGCCTTAATTAAAATCTATACACCCAAAGCACCATTTCCCCACTCACGGCAACAGCGGCGTAAATAAAGTCAGTAGGAGCCCCCACCTTTCAGCCCCTCATTGATTGTTTCACCCAAGGCAATTCCAGAACCGTTTAATTCCCCATCAGCATGGGAATGGCCATGGGACGCCCCTCAGAGCAGAGCTCAGTGCCCCGGCCCAGCTGCTCCCACCCTGGGAGCAAATCCCCAGCACTGCACACCTCAGGCAAACCAGCCTGGGAGAGCAGGAGCGATCAATAGCTAAACAAGAAACAGGTCAGCTCATTACTTTTAATATTTTACTCATTGACAAAGGGTATTGACTTCCATTGATGTTCTACAATATGTGTTTAAAGAGCAGATGATGCTTTACAGAAATATTTGGAGTGCACTAAGAAAAAGAACAATTACCCCCGTGACAGAAAATCTATTTTTGTTTGCCATCATTTTTCATTAGGAGGAGCGTTCACAGCAAAAAAATGATGCATCAAGAGGCAGAGGTCCTTTCTGAGCTCCCAATTTGTGTACTTAGAGAGCAGCTCTGGAGAATTTAATTGCAGGTACTGGATTCTGCAGATTTATCGATTGCTTTTATGGGATTTAATCTGAAGCCACATCTGTGCTGCACAATTCACAAGCAGATAGAGATGATGATTTTCTATTGGCTGCTACAGACTTTGGAAAAACCTGCAAAGTGCTTTTCTGTTTCTCTTCAATTTCCTAAGTTTGCTTCACTGAAGGATTTACCGGGAGCTCCCATGAACAGCCAGGGCCTGGCTCACCTTTGGTGTGTGCTGAGCCCCCTCAGCCCCTGAAATCACAATTCCAGCTGAATTCCTCATTTCCCACGGCAATCTGAAGCCAGTCCATTTCATTACAAATGGGTTTTTAAGTGTCATCTTCCAAACAGATATTTTCCTTTAAAAAAAGGAAAGGAAAGGAAGACCTAAATTCAAATGCTAACCCAAAATAAAATAAAACATTTTCTCCAATGTGTCTTATGATTTCATTCATAACACTGAAGCTGGAGTTTCAGTGCTTATCAAAACAGCTTCTGAGTGCTGACTTGGAAGAGAAATTCCCTTTGTAAATTGAGTCAGTGAAGCCCCAATATTCAGAGTATTAAATCAATACAGGGGTTGCCATTGGTATAATGGTCTTTTATAGAGGAAACACAAAACATAAGGAGAGACAGAATTATCAGAGCATTGCTCTTTTTTAAGGCAGAAATTTTTATCCTACATTTTTTCCCTCCCCAGAAAAACGAAGTGAAACCAGTCCATAGCAGTAATTAAATCCCATTTCTTCCATTTCTTTTCCAACAGATGTATTCTACAAATGGAGCTTGCCTTTGTTTTGTCATGTCCTAATAGATTCCAGAGGAAATTTAATAATTTTCCTCTATCCTGAGTGACTCAGTGGTGCAAAATAGATGTTAAACAAGGAAAGAACAATTTATTTATCTGTTCTTGTGCTCCCTGTGCTTTCATTTGCATGTCAGCTGCTTGGCTGAGTGGTGGGATGGGGAGGACGTGAGCACCGCTCTGCCTTGTTCTGCTGATGTAACGACAATGGGAGGATTATTTCTTAATTTTCAGTGTGGTAAGTGGGTAATTATTGTCCAATTAGACTTGCTATTAACCTCTCTGCATCTCATTTTGCCATCCATAAAACAAGAATAGCAGCGCTTCCCACTCTCTGGGTTCTGTGGAGATTTATTGGTTAATGCAGGCAGAGCTCCATGGCAATGGGAAGCTCAGGGCTGGTGGGGCAGGTTATCAATAAAGAGCCATCCTTGGCCTGGCTCCGGCTCTGGGGGCTGCAGTGGGAGCTGGTCGGGGCTGAAATAGAATGTTCAGGTACAACTGGGTTTTTAAGGATGGTTTTTGGGGAGTTGTTGGGATTTTTAAAAGATCACGTCACCTTCTGAAGAAGGGAGTCTATTGGAGCCATAGGGGTACAGATCTATTGGTTATTGACTGGTTATATTATTTATGATATCAACTTCTCCCCCTGCCACAGCTCCCACATGGTTTAATTTTATCCAAACCTCACTCACCAGCTGGTTTTCGCTGAAGTGATTGTTGTGGTCACACGTGTCAGGGGCAAACATCCAACACCAGCCAGGATTCCTGTGGCTTCTCCCAGGCTTCCTTCTGGAGGTTTTACCCTGGAAGGAGAGCAAAACGAGCAATTCTGAATTGTTCTGCAGTAAACCAGAGACAGAAATGCCCGAGATGGAGAGAGGAACACCCCAGGAAGGGCTGGAGGTGGCGCTGGGGGCTCTGGGCAGGAACAGGGTGGGGATGGGGCACAGCTGGGACTCACCTGTGTTGGGGTGGGGTCCCTTCCCACCTGAGGGATCTGGGGAGCTGAGCCCTGCCAGGGGGACAGAGCCCAGGGACAGAGCCCAGGGACAGAGCCCAGGGACAGAGCCCAGGGACAATGCCCAGCCTGGCCATGCTCTCAGGGAGGGTTTGGCCCCTCCTGCAGCTGACAGGGCCTGCCCTGGGGCAGGGCACAGCGAGCTGGAGAGCAACCTGAAAATGACACCAAACTCAGCTGAAAAGCTCCTTCATTTAAACAAGTTGCCTCTGCTAAGAACATGATGTGTTTCTCAGGGAAAAACAAAAGTGTTGTCTCGTTTTAGAAGGAGTGCTTCCTTTAGGGCTAATTAAGCTGACAAATAGCACTTGCTGGGATGGAGCAGCTGAACTGATGGCAAGGCAGCGCTGCCGGAGCCCTGGGGAGGAGCAATGGCTGCTGTGCACAGCTGGGAAAATTACTGAGGGCCCTGTGCAGCCCGACAGTGAGGGAGGGGAAATAACACCTCGTTAATCTTCCTAATGAACCCCGCACAGAGGAGACAATTCACAGCTTCACGGTGCACAGGGGGCTGCTCTGGAGCTCTGGGCTGCACCAGAGGGTACAAACCCAATGGCAGTGCCAGCCTGGGCTCACCCTCCTGCCCCAGAACCCCAGCGCGGCTTGGGGGACCCCAAATGCCCCCAGTGCCACCCTGGCATGGCAGGGACACCCCACAGTGCCCCGGGTGCTCCCAGCCTGGCTGGGCACTGCCGGGATGCAGGGGCAGCCCCAGCTGCTGTGTGTGCCCCAGGCCCAGGGACGGGCTGGATCCCGCACAGGGCTGCGATTGCTTGGCTGCTGCCATTATCCCATGGGAGAGGCACTCAGAGCAGGACACGGTGGCAGAAATGGAGTTTGGGCAGCAGGGCCAGAGCTGAGCACAGCCAGGAGAGCCCCAGAGCCCTTGGGCACAGTGCCCCAGCAGTGCCACGGGGCCCTGCCCACCCCTCACAGCCCCCGAGGGTGCCCCGGGCAGGGGGGACAGGGGCACATTGGTTACTGTGCCACAGGGGGACACTGGTTACTGCCCATCCCACACAGTAACTGCTCACAGCCGCAGTCGCACACTGAGTGAGCTCCAGCCCTGCCGTCTGTGTGTTCAGTGCTCACCCAGCCCCACTCTCACTCCTCTGAGGGTTTGGGTTTGCAGCCCCGAACAGGAGCTGCCCCAGGGCGGTGCGGGAGTGCTGAGCCCTTCATTGTCAGTGAAACCCAAAGCTGCACAGCTCCACAGCCCGAATGGCACCTTGCCTGTCTTCTTACAGAGTTTGAGAAGGATTCCGATCAAAATCTCAATTCTCAGCAGTGCAGCAAGCCCTCGGGCATCCATGGAGTTCTTGGATTTCTAAATAAATAATTTGATTTACACAAACATCCTGAAGGAAGGGAATCCACCAGGGAACGTCCGTGTGGGTATTTCCTTCCTGGAGGAATTGCAAACGTCCCTCCCAGGGCTGTGCAGTGTGTGAGGGACAGCTCCGGTCCCCTCTCCTGTCCCCTGGGCTGTGCCTTGTGTTGAACAAGAAGCAGGATTCCACTTTAAAGCCTTCCACTCGTGTAAAACTGCTCTGCACACAAGCGCTGTCCCTGCAGAGCGAGGATTTGTCCCTTTCTCCAGCCCCAACTCCTGTCACCCCAGAGAGCTGGGCTGGGGAAATGCAGCTCTGGGGACCCAGGCAGCCCCAATGCCCCACAGCCACTGTGGCCCCACAGCCCCAGTGTCCCCACAGCCCCAATGCCCCACAGCCCCACAGCCCCGATGGCCCCACAGCCCCAATGCCCCACAGCCCCAATGTCCCCACAGCCCCAATGCCCCACAGCCCCAATGTCCCACAGCCCCAATGCCCCACAGCCCCACAGCCCCTGTGGCCCCACAGCCCCCAATGCCCCACAGCCCCACAGCCCCAATGTCCCCACAGCCCCAATGCCCCACAGCCCCACAGCCCCAATGCCCCACAGCCCCAATGCCCCACAGCCACTGTGGCCCCACAGCCCCAGTGTCCCCACAGCCCCAATGCCCCACAGCCCCCAATGTCCCCACAGCCCCAGTGTCCCCACAGCCCCCAATGTCCCCACAGCCCCCAATGTCCCCACAGCCCCAATGCCCCACAGTCCCACAGCCCCGATGGCCCCACAGCCCCGATGGCCCCACAGCCCCAATGTCCCCACAGCCCCCAATGCCCCACAGCCCCAGTGTCCCCACAGCCCCAATGCCCCACAGCCCCACAGCCCCAATGCCCCACAGCCCCCAATGCCCCACAGCCCCAATGCCCCACAGCCCCCAATGCCCCACAGCCCCAATGCCCCACAGCCCCAATGTCCCCACAGCCCCAATGCCCCACAGCCCCACAGCCCCAATGCCCCACAGCCCCCAATGCCCCACAGCCCCAATGCCCCACAGCCCCAGTGTCCCCACAGCCCCAATGCCCCACAGCCCCACAGCCCCAATGTCCCCACAGCCCCCAATGTCCCCACAGCCCCAATGCCCCACAGCCCCAATGCCCCACAGCCCCCAATGCCCCACAGCCCCAATGCCCCACAGCCCCAATGCCCCACAGCCCCCAATGCCCCACAGCCCCAATGCCCCACAGCCCCCATGCCCCACAGCCCCCAATGTCCCCACAGCCCCGATGGCCCCACAGCCCCAATGCCCCACAGCCCCTGTGGCCCCACAGCCCCCATGCCCCACAGCCCCCAATGTCCCACAGCCCCAATGCCCCACAGCCCCCAATGCCCCACAGCCCCCAATGCCCCACAGCCCCAATGCCCCACAGCCCCCAATGTCCCACAGCCCCTGTGGCCCCACAGCCCCAGTGTCCCCACAGCCCCCAATGTCCCCAGAGCCCCCAATGTCCCCACAGCCCCAATGTTCCACAGCCCCAGTGTCCCCACAGCCCCCAATGTCCCCAGAGCCCCCAATGTCCCCACAGCCCCAATGCCCCACAGCCCCCAATGCCCCACAGCCCCACAGCCCCAATGCCCCACAGCCCCAATGTTCCACAGCCCCAGTGTCCCCACAGCCCCCAATGTCCCCACAGCCCCAATGCCCCACAGCCCCAATGCCCCACAGCCCCAATGCCCCACAGCCCCAATGCCCCACAGCCCCCAATGCTCCACAGCCCCAATGCCCCACAGCCCCACAGCCCCAATGCCCCACAGCCCCCAATGCCCCACAGTCCCAATGTCCCCACAGCCCCTGTGGCCAGGCTGGCCCTGGCACTGCCAAACCCACCCTGGCTCTGTTTGCCCCAGCCCTGTCACCCCTCCGAGCTCTGCCCAGCACAATCTCGTTATCTTCAGGCCCTGCATGGTTTTTTAATGATCATTATTATTCATATAGCACGATGCACGCAGACAAATTTAATCATGTTGTTTACATGAGCAAACCTGATCGACTAATGGAGAAATTACACATTTTGTTCCCACTGTTGGCACAAATGCAATTTCTTTTCTCACTCTCATTAACACAGTTAATGTTTATAAAAGTCTGGTGGTGCTGGAGATGAAAGTGTTTTTTCCAAAGAACAGGTAAAGCATCAACAATAACAAGAGTTCCTCCCACCCCAATACTGCGATAAACGTGTTTCAATCCCACCATGGAATGAGTGGGGAAAGCAGCCAAAGAATCAAGTCCAGATTAATCATATCTGATGGAGAGCTATTGGAAAGAGCAGGACAAAATCCTACAGAAAGACAAAAAAAAAGAAAAAGAGAAATTGCTGAAAACCACCAACAGTCAGCCAAAATACAGAACCCAGTCCTTGTGCAACAGAAGGAGCAAACAAAGGGGGAATGGCCAGAGCAGGGAGGGCAGAGCTGGGGGCTCCTCAGGGGCAGCTCTGGTGGAGAGAAGCAGCTCCATCCCTGGGGATCTGCACCCCTAAGGATCTGCACCCTGAGCTCTGACCTGGGCTTGGAGAGGCCCTTGGTAAAGAGCTCTGTTTTCGTACATTTGCATCTGCTTGAAAACCTTTCAGCATCAGCTGCTCAGCCAGCTCTCGTGGAAGCTCAGGAGAAGGCTCTGCCTGGTGCTAGTGCCTTCTGAAACCGAGCACAGAAACACAACTGGCCCAAAGCTGCCCGTGCAGAAAATCTCATTAGTGCACAGATTTCCAGAGGCACGGGGTACCTGCCTGCCTCCATCCCTTTGCTGTCCCTACAGCAGCAGAATAATTAAGCAGATGCAGTGCTGCCTGGGAGAGGGGAATACGTGCCTGCTCTGACACAGACAGGCATGGGGAGGGAGCTGCTGCAGCTGGAGAGCAATCCCCCATCAGCAGCAGGAATTCCTGCTCAGGTGCTGCCCTGATCCCGGGTCATGGTGCTGAGATCACTCACAGGGTGCTGAACACCTCCAGGGCACTCACAGCAGCTCAGGGATGCTTTAGGGGACACACATTCCCTTTCCAGCCCCACTTCCATTCCCTTTCCTCTCCTCTGGCTCTGCCAAGGAACAGCCACCTCAGCTGAAGCCTGAGCTCCCCTGCTCAAACCAGGGTGGTTTTTGCAGCCTCTCCCCAGCCAGGCCCGTGCTGTCCATAACATCCTGCAGGTTCCTCCCAGGAGAGCTCACAGACAGACCCTCAGAGGGTCCCATCTCCCGTGGAACCCTCCCTGCTCACATCCAGATGATCAGACACATCTCCCATGGAACCCCTCCCTGCTCACAGACAGACCCTCAGAGGGTCCCATCTCCCATGGAACCCTCCCTGCTCACAGACAGACCCTCAGACACATCTCCCGTGGAACCCCTCCCTGCTCACATCCAGATGATCAGACACATCTCCCGTGGAACCCCTCCCTGCTCACACACAGACCCTCAGAGGGTCCCATCTCCCATGGAACCCCTCCCTGCTCTGCCCCAGGCACAGCAACAGGCACAGCTGGCCTGGAAGCATCAGGGCAGGGGCCTTGCAAATGCAGTGAATGGAAACCCCTCCAGCAAGATCCCATTAAAAGAACATCTATGCAATTGGGATGCTGGTGACATTTCAGACAAGTTTAATTTGGCAGGATTTGCCCGTGGTCCCATGGTTTGGGAAAACAAAGCCAAATTGGCAGTGCCCCCTCAGATCAAGGCTGGCAGGCAGGATGGATGGATTAAAGATTGCCTTCCCTGCAGAGGCTCCAGCTCCTCCTGATACGAATGCAATGGAAGTAGCAGCAGGACTTTAGGCCAACAGAAATATTTCTTTGGTGACTGACAGACCTGACTCTAAACTCTGCTTTTTTACAAAAAGCAAGAAAATAATGCACTTTTGGGTTTGTTTTATAAAACAACCCCTCTACCACACAGCCAATGCAGGCTGAGGAGTCAGAGCCCAGGCTGGAGGGACACCCAGCAGGGCACAAACCCCAGAGTGAAGGATCAGATGTGAGCCAGCACTGGCAGGGGAAGGGGCAGCTGCTCCTCCTCCTGTCAGAGCTGGGCGGTGTTGAAGCAGCAGGGGATGCACAATGGCCTTGCAGTCTGTGGGGTTTCTATGCTGGGGTTCCTGGCTCACTCTGAGGATTCCCCGAGGGTTTAATCAGGTACCATTGCTGACCATATGTTCCAGGCAGGGACACGTGCACTCAGTTTGCTCCCTGGGCACAGACTGTCCCCTGTGCCCCTGTTCCCTGCCACGGCCATGCCCAGGGCCCCCAGCCCCAGCCTGGTGTCTCCAGGCAGGAGCAGAGCAGCCCCTGAGGGAGGTGGCAGTGGAGAGGAGCCCTCCCTGTGTCACTGCCAGGGGTTGTCACTGGGCTGTGCTCCCCCTGTCAGTGCCTGTGCCAGCACTAACACAGCCCTTGGAAACTGGAGTGTCACTTCAGCAATAATGACATTTCATGAGCAGAAAGGATGTTGGCTTGAAAGGTCTGAAACCACTGTGACATGGTTTTCAGAGCAGCTATGGCTCCTCTGCTTTCTGGAAATTTGGGTTGTGATTTCCAATCACAGTCTTTGATGACCCTGATTAAGTTGATTGGATTTTGTTACATTTCTCCAGTTTGCTGGTATTTAAAATCCAGAGAGACACGAGGAGACAGGTTTGCCTACCTGGAACCATGGGGAGCAGACAATTTCTGCCTGCTGGCCTCTAATCCAAGCCCAAGTGAGTCACACAGGAAGAGCTGTGACACACCAAGGTCTGTCAAGCACAGGGACTAGACCTGACCTGGGCATTACCCAGCAGGTGGATGTGGCTGCTGGAGCAGAGAGGGAGAGGGGAGGAAGGTCCTGCAGGATGAGCAGGGGTCACATCTCACTGCAAAACCACTGAGAGGCATTTGGCACCTCCATGGAAGCAGCAGCTCCCCTGGCCAGGTCATCCATCCCTGTGTCCGTCCATCCATCCATCCATCCATCCATCCATCCATCCATCATCCATCCATCCATCCATCCATCCATCTGTATGTCCATCCATCATCCATCCATCCATCCTTCATCCATCCATCCATCCATCCCTCCTAGAGTGGATCCTACTGGAGATGAACCCGTGTAAGACAGATGTATAAAATATGACTTTATAATCAATTATGTAAGAACCATAAAGTCCACAAATACCGAGCTCTCTCCAGAGCTGATCTGACAAGATTAAACTCCTTTTGCTATTCCCCAGTTAACAGTCTACTGAATATTTGACTGAGCATTATTAAAATCAAAGCCACCCAGCAAACAGCGCCTAATCCAGTGCAGGAAGCACGAGAGCGGGCTCAGACCGACACAGAGCTGCTGTCCCCAGCTCATCAAAGGCATGTTCAATCTGCTGGCCATCACTTATTCATGCTGATGGCACGTGCAGGGAGCTGGAGCAGAGGAAGGAGCCACTGGCACACTCTGCTCACGAGGAGATGGATCACTTCCAAATCCTACTACTGAGCATGGGGCTCCAGTTACCCAGAGCCCTCAGATTTCTCTCAGGGTCTCCAAAATGCATCTTTAAACCAGCAAATAAGTGACAGCCCCCACAGCTTACTGTGAGCATCCATAATTAGCAAAACCTCTTAAACAGAGAGAGCCTGGGCGAGCTGAGGCTGCCCCAGGGTGAGCCCAGAGCCCTGGGGATGGCGGGAGGTGCTGGCACAGCCCTGCCCGTGGCAGAGCGAGCCCAGAGGCCCAGGGCTGACCCAGGTGTCCCAGGAGCCCTCAGGAGATGCTGGCACAGCCCTGCCCGTGGCAGGATGAGCCCAGAGCCCGCGGCTGCCAGGGGTCAAACTGTGGGGCTTTGTAAAAGTCATAAAATTAACCAAAATATTTTCTGCATTTTTATGCAGCGCAAAAACCTTCTTTCTATTGTAGCACATTATGTGCAGATATTCTATAAACATTAATGAAATTAAACTGAAATAATTTTAGCCATTAATAATTCAGCAGCATCCAAAATTCTGCACATTAGACCAGTTTTGAATCAAGGCCCAGTTTGCAGGATTAGGTGATTACAATGTTTGCATAAAGAAAACACCAGATTTTCAGTGACTTTCAAGTCAGTGTTTTCCTGATACAAAGATCACAAATATTCCTGGAATCACCACTGCACATGTGGCTGAATCTCTCCTGTTCCACCCTCACACCACCCAGCAAAACAAAAGCTGCCAGAAGTCACCCCAGGGTTTTGCAGAGCAATCCATGAAACTCCTCAGCAGCCCTTCCAGGAGCTGCAGTTGCACATCCTGGCTGGGATTTATTTTCTATTCTCTCGCCATAATCACAGCTCCATGGCTGCAATCCACCACAGAAATGAGATTCCGGGGTGGGGAATCCGGATCTGCGAGCTCTGTAATTGCATTTTCATTGCCCTCCTGGAGTTAGAATTTCTGAAGCAATTAATATTAACAGCATGTTGATAAGGAACACTAATAGGTTGCAGGGAGCAGAGCAGGGCAGGGCAGAGCAGCCCTGGCAGTGCCAAAGCCCCCAGGCAGGCACAGAGCCCGGGGCAGAGCAGGGCTGCCCCACAAAGGGGTGAAATTCCAGCCCCAGCCCGAAAATCCCTGCTCAGGTTCTGCCCAGGGCTCTCCCATTGCCGGAGCCCCAGCTGTGACCCACAGCAGAGCACCCTGCTGGGAGAAAGGGCAGAGCCACGGGGGATTCAGGGGTGGAACAGCCCTCCCAGCCCGTGCAGTGCCAGCTGTGCCATCCCAGCCCGTGCAGTGCCAGCTGTGCCCTCCCAGCCTGTGCAGTGCCAGCTGTGCCCTCCCAGCCCGTGCAGTGCCAGCTGTGCCCACCTTGTCCCCAGGGCACCGAGTGCCACCTCCCGGGATGGGCACTCCAACCCTCCCTGGGCAGTTCCAGTGCCTGAGCCCCCTTTCCATGGGGAGATTCCTGCTGTGCCCACCCTGAGCCTGCCCTGAGCCCCCTTTCCATGGGGAAATTCCTGCTGTGCCCACCCTGAGCCTGCCCTGAGCTCCCTTTCCATGGGGAAATTCCTGCTGTGCCCACCCTGAGCCTGCCCTGAGCTCCCTTTCCATGGGGAAATTCCTGCTGTGCCCACCCTGAGCCTGCCCTGATCCTGACCCAGCCTGGGCTGTTTCCTCTCAATCAGCTTGTGAGCCACTGCTCCCAATTCAAATGCAGGTCCCATCCCAGACAAATTCACCCACAGCTTCTGGGTTCATTGGGCTCCCCTGGCTATAAAGCAAGGTCAGAGATTTCCACCAGCAAAAGCCACATTAAAAGAACAGAGCAGAGGAGATTTTGCCTTGTGAGAACACTGGGAAATTCTGCTTTGCTTCAAGTGGAAACGTTCAGAGGGTCTGAGAGGCTGCATGGCAAAGCCAGGGGGCTCTGCGGGAAAGAGGAGAGGATGGAGCAGCACCAGCCCAAGGGCTGCAAACCCCTCTGGGCCTTTTCCCACCCCTGCCAGGGGAGCAGGGCCCCCACGCACAGAAATGAGCACCAGGTGAATCCTGACTGTCCCTGTCCCACACACAGACACCAACACCAGGTGAATCCTGACTGTCCCTGTCCCACACACAGAAATAAATCAGCACCAGGTAAATCCTGACTGTCCCTGTCCCACACACAGAAATAAACCAGCACCAGGTAAATCCTGACTGTCCCTGTCCCACACACAGAAACCAACACCAGGTGAATCCTGACTGTCCCTGTCCCACACACAGAAATAAACCAACACCAGGTAAATCCTGACTGTCCCTGTCCCGTGCCAGGCACAGCCTCCAGCCCTCCAGACCTTTCAGCACCGGGTATTTGTAATTCCTCACTCATTTATTCTGACCAGAACCAGCCCCACCCCAGTGTCTTTCCCAAGACGCTCTCAATATTTGTGCCAATTAATGCAGGAGCTGCAGCAGGTGAGCTGCTCCTCTCTCCTCTGGGAATGTACATTCAATTACTGAGGGAGATGGATTGAAGCAGGGCAGCCAAACACAAGTTCTTTTTATTTCTGCTCCACGCATCGCTGGTATTTCCAACTCATTTTTATGCAGAGGATTTGTGTGTTAAGAAAGAACCTTACTCGCCCCCATCCTGTGCATTACACTGAGCATTTTTTAAAATAATTTAAATTACACTGGCATTTCTGTGTCTCTAACAACCTGGGCAGTGCCAGCCTGAGCTCTGGACATCTGTTCCTGGGGGTGGCCTGCCCAGGGATGAGCATTCTCATTCTCACTCTGTCTCTGCTCAGGGATGCTCCATTCACAGGGATGGAGCTTTCTCCTGTGCCTCAAAACACAGGAGAGTAATCGGCACTAGTGAGGATCCTGGGAGTTTAGTGCCTGCTCCAGGAGCAGCTGAAGGATGAGCAAAACATCCCAGCCCTTCTTCAGAGTGCCAGGGGCCACGTGGAAGCCAGGCACGGAGCTTGTCTGGGTTCAGCCACAGGAGAGCCCCTTCCCAAGGGAAAAGCTGTGCCTGGGAGGGAGGATGGAGGGTGTGCTCTGCTCACAGCTCATTGCATTCCTGCTCACAGCTTATTGCATCCCTGCTCACAGCTCATTGCATCCCTGCACACTGCATGCTCACAGCTCATTGCATCCCTGCTCGCAGCTCATTGCATCCCTGCACACTCACAGCTTATTGCATTCCTGCACACTGCATGCTCACAGCTGATTGCATCCCTGCACAATACATGCACGCTCATTGACCCAGACCCTGCTGGCATTGCCTTCTCTCACATTTTTTGGAAGCATCAGCCAGGTCCCACTGTGGAGCCTGCACAATGACTGTGTCTCACAGAGGAGATTTTCAGGGTTTGTTCCAACCCCGAGGTTCTGGGCTCTCCAGACACCTGGCCCAGGTTTGGTCACACCCTGAGCAGGACAGGCCCATGTGCAGCTGATGGGAAGTGCCCCAGCCCTGCTCTCCCAAGGAATTCCATCGTTTCTTGCTCCAGCTGAGGATCAGCCCAGAGCTCCTCGTAGGAGGAAAAGCAGCATTTCAAATGACAGCCTTGTTATTTTGGCAGCTTATCTCTGCGTACAGAAAGCAATTATTGCTGGAATGCATTCACTTTTTGTTCAGCTCCGTTTTGAAGATTTAGCATCCCCTCCTCCCCGCTGCTGTTCCTGGATTGCTGAGACAACACCGTGGCAGAGCCATCACATGGGAGCACACTGGGAAAGGAACATGGTACCATTCTCATCTGAGCCCCCAGAAATCCCACAAACACCTGAGGACACACAGGCCATATGCTCAAGAAAACCCCACGTTCCTCAACACAATCCACAGAGAACGAAGGCTGGGAAAGACCTCCCAGACTTATCAAGAGTCCTGCTGTTAATGCAGCACCACCACCACGCTCAGCATTGCTTACACAGAATCTCCTGAGCTGGAGGGACCCCCAGGATCACCCAGCCCAGCCCCAAAATCCCACCCTGGCATCCCTAGGATCAGCATCCAAACCCTCCTGGAGCTCTGGCAGCTGTGCCCATCCTGGGGAGCCTGGGCAGTGCCAGCACCCTTGGGGGAATCAGAACCTTTCCCAAAATCCGGCCTGACCTCCCCTGGCACAGCCCCAGCCCTGTCCCTGTCCCTGCCCCAGGGATTGGAGCTGCAGCCCCAGGTGAGCTCTGGCTCTCACTCCTCTGCTCCAGCTGAACAAACCCAATTATCCACATCATTCCTTCAAGCTCTCTCCTTCTACAAGCACCTGGTGCGGAGCTCTGGAAGCGTGCAGGTACACAGGGGCTGCACAGAAGGAGAGGATGGAGCAGGGAGGGATTACCCTGAGCCTCAGAGCCACACACAGGTGAAATAACCTGGCTTCCACTCCTGCTCAAGGTCCTGTTGAGTTTATTCCCTGAGCTCTCAGCAGGCAGAATTCATGGACATCATGGCAGAGAAACCAAATCAAACCTGAAGGAAAGGCTGCCAGAGGGTGCAGGCTTTGTCCTCCCTCATGATTCATTTTCACTTTGGGAGAAGGAAGGCAAGGGCTAAACAGCATTTGCAAAAGTTTCATCTCTTTGATAATGTTATCAGCTGCTCTGCCATGTTCTTATTATAACAGAATTCCCTTTTTCCTTTGAGCTGAGCTCTCCCACCCAGAGAGACTGCATGGGGGAATTAAACCACCTGAGCCCAGAGGGTCACTCGCACAATCCCTTTCCTTACCAGGAAATTAATTTTTTCTGGAACTTCTCATTTTCAACTCAATCAGAGCTGAAAGGAAGGCACAGAATGGTTTAACCCTTCTTGGGTAGAGAGTAAGTAAAATCCATGGTGCTCATGGACAGCATTAATGCAGAATTCAGGGGTGGTTGGGGACTCAGTCAGGAGTTGTGGAGAGGCAAGAGATGTTCCTCACAGAGTTTGGGGTTACAGAAACCTGCCCCAATGAAGAGCAACACGAACCTTCCTGCTCCACAAACAAGAAATGACACATTTGAGTCTCAAGCCTTCTTCTCTCTTTTCTTTCATACATGTGTGTATATCTAGATGAGACAGAATTTCCTTGGGAAACATTAAGCTTGCTTAGTTTGAAGTGGAAATGCAGTGATGAACCCTGGCCCAGGCTGGTTTGAACCTGAAATCTTTGATGTGTGCTGGGATCAGGGCAGCCCTGCAGTTTGCACCAATTTCTCTGTGCTGTGCTTGCTGGTACCCAGTGTCCCATCCCTGGGAAGGTGGGAGGATGTCCAGGCAGGACAAACACTCAATGTTTGTGTCCAACCCATTGCCCAGCCTGGGTGATGTGGCCCCATTACCCAGCCCAGGCAATGCAGCCCCATTGCCCAGCCCCATTGCCCAGCCCCGGTGATGTAACCCCATTGTCCAGCCCCATTTCCCAACCCAGCCCCATTGCCCAGCCCCATTACCCAGCCCCATTGCCCAGCCCCATTGCCCAGCCCCATTGCCCAGCCCAGGCAATGCAGCCCCATTGCCCAGCCCCATTACCCAGCCCCATTGCCCGGCCCGGGTGATGTAACCCCATTGTCCAGCCCCATTTCCCAACCCAGCCCCATTTCCCAGTCCCATTTCCCACCCCGGCCCCATTACCCAGCCCTGTTACCCTGCTCAGCCCCATTACCCAGCCCCATTGCCCAGCCTGAGTGATGCAGGCGCATTAGCCAGCCCCAGCAATGCAGGTCCAGCTGCAGGCAGCATCACAGGGCTGCGTTAGCCCCAGCTCAGCCCCGTTACCCAGCCCAGACAGCAGCACAGGGCAGCATCAGCCCCAGCTCAGCAGCCCAGGGCCAGCAGGGCCAGCACAGCCCCCCTGAGCAAGGGTGATCCTCACCCAGCCCGGGGCAGGGACAGCCCTGCTCCCATCCAGCCCTCCCAGCACAGCCCCAGAGCTTTCCAGGCAGCAGCAAAGGGCACAGGGGAGCTGCTCTCTCTGTGCTGCTCTGCCCCCAGGCTGGATGGGACCAGGGCTCCCCATCACTGCACAGAGATGAGAACACCACAGAGCTCCTTTTGTTGGGGTTTTCTTATGCCTGGGTGAGAAAATCCTGCTATAAACATATCCAAAACACAGCTTTTAATCCTGACCTTTTAATTTACTCCCCTTAATCTTGGCAAAGACTGCTTTTACTCTTCTTTCTTAAAAAAACCCCTTGGAACTCTTTCCCTCCGCTCCCCTCTCGTGCAGTTTCCCCTGACATTAATTGGTTGTTGGACACGGATCCTGGTCTGATACACCCCAGGAGAGCCCGGCAGCCCCTCATCCCTGCTGTTTGTGGCTCCTCTTCTCCAGGAGAGCTCTGTAATAAATCAGCCTCGTGACAGGAACGTTCTGCAGGTTGCACACGCACACAGAATGCAATTCCTCACCGACTCCTTCATGGTATTTGCATTCCACCACCCGATTAAACAACTCCCTGTCCCTCCCAGCCTCCGGAGCTCAGCGCTCCTGGAAGGTCCAGGGTGGGTGCCCAGCCCCAGCAGAGCCACAGAGCCCCTCTCAGCCTGGCAGGGAGGCTGCCATGGGGCAGCTGTGCCTCGGGACAGGGCACGAGGACCAGGAGAGATGGATCGTGGAAGGAATAACATCAAATGTGCACAGTCCCCCCTTCACTGCCCTTAACATTCCAACAGACTGGGCTTGCAGACATGACAAGTGGCTGCCCTGGCAGGAGAACAGCTTCACACTGACTCTAAAGGCACCTGCTTTCTAACCTGTACCTTCATGATACCATCATTACCTACAAACCCACCTGTGGGAGGAAGGCCTAGCATTGCCCTCCATTTACACTGCAAGCACCGCCTGAGGCCCTTTCCAACCCAAAGCACTCTGTCATTCTGTGAATTGGCAGTGGGACCCTCAGCTTTGAGCAGCCCCACACAGCCCCCTCTGCTCCCCTCCCAGCCCACAGGATCACAAACCCTTCCTGTTACGTCTTCAGCTCATGCCAGGGGCTGCTGGAGAGATTTGACAGGAAAAAGTTGCTTTCTATTGGGTCTTTCTATTTTTGCTGCCAAGATGGAAATGCTGGGACTACAGAAGGTGAGAGGAAGGTGGAAGGAGCAGGAGCAGTCCCCAGGGAGTGCTGATCACAGCACTGCACCTGCAGCATGAGCAATGGGAGCACAAGGAGAGAACAGATCATTCTGGGGCAGCTGGTGGGAGGCAGGACGGGGAATTTTCCTTCTTCCTAAATTTTCCTTTCTCCTGAATGGAACCCTCAGTGCCCCACTCACTGCAGGCTCCACCAGCACTGGGGCAGGACAGGGACAGGGACAGGACACATCCCCCATCTGAGCATCACCTGACCCCTCCAGAGGGGCTCAGAGCAGTTTTGTGACCTGACAGAACTGAGAGGCTGATTTTGGGTCAGAAAATGTGTGTTGTAAATAATGAAACACAGAGCCAGCAAGGAAGGGCCCGAGCTGGAGCTCAGTGACGCAACAAAGACCTGAGGAGATGCAGCTGCACAGTTGGCATGATAAAATTTTCAGTGCTGTGCTGGCATTTCTCAGCTCCTGGTAAAAATAGCACCACTGGGCTGGTACCAGGGATGGCAGAGCCTGGGAGAAAGTTCCAGCCTTGTACAGGCATTAAAAATAAATCAGCCCACTGGGAGTGGGGATTGAAAACCACAGGGAGAGGAATGAGGTTTGTGTGTGTGAGAACAGCAAGCAAATGCTGTGAAAAGCCCTGGGGGAGCAGGGCTGGAGCTGCTCATGCTGGCACAGCCCAGAGCCCATGGGGCTGGGGGCTGTAAGGGGAGGGGTCCCCACGGGGACTGTCAGGGGACAGTCACAGCTCCCAGCATGACCAGGGACAGGTGCCCATGGAGCTGTGGGGGCTGTGAGGGGAGGGGTCCCCATGGGACTGTAAGGGGACAGTCACAGCTCCCAGCTTGACCAGGGACTGCAGCACACCATCCAACACCAGCTCCTGGCTCTGGGTTAAGCGATCAGAGATCCAGCACTGCTCCTGACACAGCTCCTGACAGGGAAGCACAAACACGCGGAACCAAAACTCTCCCCAGAGTAACAGAGGGACCTTGTGAAATTGTGATTTCACATCCTTGGAAGCCTGTGAGGCTGCTGACACCCCTCAAACCTCCCCCAGAAGCTGTGCAAATCTGTGATTGCCAGCGTAAGGCATGGCAAAGGCCACAGGAAAATCGGTGAGGGACAGAACCCCCCACCTCCTGCTCCAGCAGGCACCTGTGGCCCATATTGCAGAAGGCAGCTTTGAGCTCAGGGCCAGGAGGAGGATCTGAGCTGGTGTCCCAGCCCCTGGAGCCTTCCCTGCCCCGAGTTCGGGTGCAGGAGTGTCCATGTCCAGCCCTGTGTCCAGTCCTGTCCCGGGGTTTGGCAGGACAGGACTTTCCCTCCTGCTGTCCCTCCAGTCCTGGGGCAGCATTTTCAGGAACTGCTCTCCCCGCATTCGTTCCATCCCTGCTGTCCCCACAGGCGGATTCAATCCCCGCTGTCCCCGCATTCATTCCATCCCCGCTGTCCCTCCGCAGCCTCATTCCCCCTCGCTAACTGTGCACCGGGAGCAGCAGATCCTCCCCATCACAGCGTGCGGTGCCAGCGCTGACATTTGGAGATAAACAGAGAAGCACCAGACAGGCAGCTCATTCTCATCTCGCCCTGCTCAGAATCCCGATTACCATGCGCGTTTGAGATGTTTATCTGCTCACTGCCGGGCCGGGCAGCGCTGAGCAGGAGAGAGCCCTGCATGTCACACCGGGCTGGGGACAGGGGGACAGGGCGGCCCTGGGCCCACCCTGCCTGCCCTGAGCCCACCCTGCCGGCCCTGAGCCCACCCTGCCGGCCCTGAGCCCACCCTGCAGGTCACACCGGGCTGGGGACAGGGGGACACGGCGGCCCTGGGCCCACCCTGCCGGCCCTGAGCCCACCCTGCCTGCCCTGAGCCCACCCTGCAGGTCACACCGGGCTGGGGACAGGGGGACACGGCGGCCCTGGGCCCACCCTGCCTGCCCTGAGCCCACCCTGCCGGCCCTGAGCCCACCCTGCCTGCCCTGAGCCCACCCTGCCGGCCCTGAGCCCACCCTGCCGGCCCTGAGCCCACCCTGCCTGTCACACCGGGCTGGGGACAGGGGGACAGGGCGGCCCTGAGCCCACCCTGCCTGCCCTGAGCCCACCCTGCAGGTCACACCGGGCTGGGGACAGGGGGACAGGGCGGCCCTGGGCCCACCCTGCCTGCCCTGAGCCCACCCTGCAGGTCACACCGGGCTGGGCTGGGGCACAGTGGGAGCATCTCCCCCTGGCTGAACCCCGTGTCAGGCTCAGGCTCAGGCTCATCCCAGGGCCAGCTCCCGGCACTGCTGGCACTCAGATCTCCCCAGGAGCAGAGGAAGAGCCCCGGGCTGGCCCAAACTCTGACCTTGGGTGGCAGAGGTGGCAGAAAGTGCCACCCCAGTGCCGTGCCCAGGGTATGCCCTGCCCTCCTCACTGCGGTCACTGGACACCAGATCAGCAGAAATGGGTATTTTACACCACCTTGGCAATTTCCAGTGAATCACCCCCTCCCGTGAGTGCCACAGTGCTATTCGGCACGGGATTTTTGTGCAGTAACATTAAAGCACCAACAGCAGCTGCAGGCGCTCGAGGCCCCACTCACCTGCACAGGTGCTGTGCAGAGCTGCAGCCCCAAAGCTGCACTGGGAAACCTCCAGGGACAAGAACCCTCCTGGCTGCACAGGATTCCCGTGGGCACTGCAGGAAGGATGGAACACCGGCTCACCCCACCCTGCCCCACCTTGCTGCTCTCCGACGCCTTCAAATAGTAACAGAAAAACCTCTCATCCACATCCCGAGTTTATCCCACTTGTAGCTAAATCCCTTTTAAAATTATGCTCTTGGCACTTGCACCCCTCACATGCCAGCAGCTGATTATCACAGCCACTGTTGCTGTTTATCCAATTTAAACATTTTGTTCTTTTAATCTTTCCCTCTGAGTTCCTCAAGCTCCTTAATCACTTCTGTTGTACGTCCCTGGCTCGTTGTCACCCACAGCTTGCTGGCATTTTGGTGCTCTTGATAATAACACTTGTAAGTTAATAGAGTCATGCCAAGAATGAATCTGCTCAAATCTACAGAAGTATTTTTAAGAGGCCAAAAACCTGTAATCCATCTTCAAACAATATTGGAAAGGCTGCACCCAGGTTTCTGCATTCCATCCTGCATATCCAAATACTTAATTAATGACTTAATTAACTCAAAATTAAGGGGAATTAATTGGAATACACCTTAAAGCCCATCTCATTCCACCCTCTGGGGGGAAAAACCTTCCCAGGTGTGCCAGTGCAACCACCCTGTGCCCTGCTTGGTGCCCAGCAGCTGGCACTGGTGGGGTCAGGCTGCCCCAGCGCCCCCAGCAGGGAAGGAATTTTTCTTTTTCCTAAATTTTCCTTTCTCCTGTATTTTAAGACACTTTTGTTAAAATTATTTCAGTTGTAGAGAAACAAATCTGCATTTCTAAAATTCTGTAATTACTGATTATTGACGGTTGAGTCCTGCTGTGGAGCAAATGCTGTTCTCCTGTCAGACAAAGAGACTTCACACAGCAAATCAATGGCTCAGTGGGTCATTTAAAAACCTGACAAAAATGCCAGACAAAAAATAAACCAACCCAACATAATTGGATTCCAGGCAACCAACTATTTTATGAGAATAAATTCTAAAATTTAATTGTTGCAAGAGAAATGCTTGGACATGCTTTCAGATTTCTAGCATTAAATTGTTAAAGCCTAATTGGAACTCAGTGAACAACTGAGCTAAAACTTTTTATCCCTTTCTGTGTGCAAAAAAAAAAAAAATCCAAAAAACAGAACCAATAAATCAAATCAAATTCAAGTTGATCAAAATATTTAGTAAATTAACAGTAAAAATCTTTCATGAACTCAAAGCAGTTTGCTTTGGCATTTTCAGATGATAGTTTGATTATTTTTAAATAATCAAACTATCATCTGAAGCTTACAATTTAATTATTTTTAAATTTCCTTGTACTGAAAAAGTGAATCCAGACTCTCTGAAGCCAGACAAAAGGCAAGGGTCGGGGTCTGGTGGAGCTGACAAAGTGATGAGGGTTTCAGGGCTGGGCCCGACCTTGGAGCCTTTTCCATTCTCAGGGATGCTGTGACTCCTGCCAGGTGTGCCCTGGGTGTCTCCTGGGCTCAGGGGGCAGGGTTTGGTTTGTGGGCATCTCCTACCCCTGCTGCCCCAGGGTGGGCAGTGCCCCTGCCCCTCGTGCCCCTGCCCCTCCTGGGGGTGCCCAGGCTGCAAAGGACTGGCCAGCCCTCGGCTCAGCTGAAACAACACCGTTATTTTTTCCCCCCATTGTAACAAAAACCAAAAAGACAATTGAATTGCAGCAGGAGGCAGTGCCCTGCAAAGGGAGGTGGCAGCAGGACGGGCAGCTCAGGTGCCACCAGCACCGGGGGCGAAGGAGAAGGGTAGGAAATGTATTTTCATGTACTACAGCTATTGTTCTGCAGAGACAAACGATCGCAGCAAACACAGCTCCCAGCCAGGATATAAATATCAAGCTGCTGATCCAAGGCTGCTCTTGCCGGGAGCTGCTTCAGCAGTTCCCAGCGACGCCAGAGGAGGTGCAGAATTACAGATGTTGCTCCCATGTCACCCACAGCAAAGGTGCTGAGGGCTCCATTTATTTTCCAGGAATAGCAACGTCATTACTAAAAAATTCCATGATGACATTGAGCTGTTGTACCAGCTCGTTTCTCTCGCAGAGAATATCAACATTCACCCGGAAACACTGAACCACATTTTTCAAACCCAAAGAGGCTGCAGTCAAGCGACCCACAGACTTTATCTTTTCATTTTGGCAAAGTGTTTTCTGCCTGTCCCCACACTGGGCAGCAGCAGAGACTGCTTCCAAAACCCTGGGCTGGAAGAACTTTGCACATGAAGGATATGTAAGAATCCCCAGGGGCAAGACGTTGCATGCAGCCTAGTGCATTATTAATCAAATAAACCAGGGATGCCAAAGCGCAGAGGAACCACTTAGAGGAGCTGCTCCTGCCAGTGTGGAGTGGAAGGATGGCTGGCAAAGGAGACCAGACCTTACTGGAAGGCAGCCCCTGTAGAGATAACCCAATCCCAGATATTTAACTGCTCTGATTTTCACAGCCACCAACCCCCAGAAGACAGAGAGGTGTGAGAGGGTCCATGAGCACAGAAACCAGCCTTGGGCAGAGAGGTGTGAGAGGGTCCATGAGGCAGAGCAATCAGAGGTTTCTGCAGCTCTGCACTGAGCACCCCTCACTCCATCCCACCCAGGCTGGCCCTGCTTGCCCATTAGCTGCCATTCCCTGAGATGATTCTCATCTGCTCTGGGCCGTACTACAAATTTTAATTTGCTCTGTTTATTTAATGAAACTCATTGAGACTCATCCTCATTTTCTAGCAAGTGTCAAAAAGTTCCATTGAATTAAAATTAATGACCTTCACACCTAGGGAAGATTTTCTGGCTCAGAGGATGGGATTTAACATTGCTCAAGATACAAGTACAAAAGCAACACTCAATTAGATGAGGGAAAAATTCTGAAAAAGACCATCATTTCTATAGATAGATTCAGCTTCTGCTTGAAGGGGAAAATATAGTCAGCAGAGGGAAAAAATTATGTTTCCTAATACTGGCTACACTCTGCAGTCATAAAAAAAGTGTTTGTAGTTTAATTGCTTCCAGTAAATTTACTGAAATAACATTCATTGCTTCTTTTTAATTTTCATTCTCAAGAATTAATATCACAACGGGAGAAACAGGAAGATTGGATATATCATCATTAAACAGGCCTCCTTAATATGTGGGGTTCCAGACACGACAGGTTTCAGAAAGTAATGGCAAAATTAAATTATATTAGAAGTGTGACACAGAAGATGAAGAGTGAGCAAATGGTGAAGCACACTTGTGCCTCCCTCCCTCCCTGTGAGCCCACCCTGGGATCTGAGTGCCATTCACAGAGCACTGCCAGGGACGACGCCTCCTCACTCTGGAGCTGCTTCCCACGTTAATGGATCCAGATTTAGCAGCCAGAAAACCTCTGCCACCGAGGCAGCACAGCCCGGCCCGGGGACAGCGCTCCCCTCTGCTCATCCCACCCACCCACAGACTGCAGGTACACAATTAACCCTTCCCGAGAAAATCCCCGCTCCATTGCACCTGCAGCGGGGTGTTCCCGTTTGTAAACAAGTTCCCGTGCACCACTTTGCTGTGTTTTCACGTTTCCAGTTGCGTCTTTGTAATGAAATAACACGTTTCTGCTTTAGGTGTGTCTGTGTTAAACTGATTCCGCATCGCAGGGAGATTACAAAATCCTTTATTGGAATTACTGTGGCAAAGCAGAACATGACAAATTGATGTGTGGGAGGTGAGTGTTCCTAATTCTCTAATTAGCACTTTAAAAAATTACTGAAAAGCCAAAGGAGAAAACCAACAAAAGAAGCTTGCAACAAAAAGCCCAGCAAATGAAGGAGCCAGCTAAATGTCACACTCCAACCAAGCAGAGCTGCACTCCCTCCTGACAGCCCTGACCCCTCCTCGTGCTGGGGAACATCCAGCCCTGCCAATCCCCCAGGGACCAGGGCTTAGCATTCAGCACAGGCTTCCACGCTCACAGCTTCCCATACCAATGCTTCTTGGGCAGGAAAAGGCAAAACATTGCCCAAAACCCATTAATTTCCACATTCATCATGTTCCCAAGTCCCTGGTTCTTTTGGTGTTCACATTTTACTTTTTAATCATTGCTGGAGAAAGTCAGCTTTCCTCCTGTCCGTCTGATAATCTTCACAGCTTGTTGTGTTTTGCCAAGTTAGTTTATGTATTTTCACATTTAATTTGAAAAATGTATCTGCCAAAAGCTCCTCCTGAAGCAGCTGTGTTTGCTCACATTTCATGTCTCCCGAGTGTGCCCGCTCCCCTCTGCAGGTGTGACACAGCTTTACCTGCCCAGAGCCCAGCCGGGCTCCTCCTGTGTCTGCAGGAGCCTTTCTGGTTAAAAAGTATGCAACTAACGTTTTGAATTCATCTAAAATTGAATTTACTTCTCTGGGGAAAAATAACCAAATTCTAGCCGGATTTGGCTTGAACATTTGAAAATATTCTGCTTATTGTGACCTCATTCAAAAGTCATCTTTTTCTTCCTAAAACAAGAATTGTGTTGGGACATATGTCACACTCAAAATATTATCTCCATATGCCTCAAATGGATTTTTTTTCTCAGCCAGTTCCTTGGAACCAGCCAAGCAGAGCAGAAATCCCCAGGATTTGGTGGGCAGGACTGCCCAAAGCTCCCAGCTGCATCCCCCGAGGGTTGTGGGGCTCTGTCCCGGATGGCAGCTCCTGAGAGCATCCCCATCTCTGCACCCCCATCTCTGCACCCCCATCTCTGCACCCCCATCCCTCCATCCCCATCTCTGCATCCCCATCCCTGCACCCCCGGCCCGCAGCAGCATCCTCGGCAGCGCTGGGACCCGGCGGCTTCCCTGGCGAGCTCCTTAATGGACCCGGGAAACAGGAGCCGCACAAAACCACGCTCTAAATGGCTCTAAAAATATCCGTCCCCTGCTATCCAAACAGCTCTCCTAAATAGACATGCTGAAAGGAAACCAACCTCAGCCAGCGAAGCTTCCCTCGGGCCGAGGCTCCGGAGCATCCTCCCGTCCCCTTCCCGGCAGGGCCCGGCTCTGCCCGGGTCACTCCCGCTGCCAGGTGCCTGCAATGCACTGACTCATTGGGCAATTAACGTAATTAGGGGCCTTTTTACACTGAATAATTCAGAGGCATTGATAAAACTCAGTCATAGTTGTGGCCCGAGCCCTGTTAGGGTTGCAGCCCTACACTAACGTTGGATTCCATGGTTGATGAGAGGGAATAATTAAAGCTCATCATTCCAACCCTCCCAGCTGCCTCTGGGACAGGAGCTGAGCACAGATTCCCTCCCACAGAGGCACAAAGGAAAAGGCCCAGAAGGGAGGGCCCATAGCAGAGGTGCAGGTGCCCCCAGGTGTAATTCCCACTCCTGCAATGTCCCCCAGAAATCCCCAGTGCTCCCAGGCTCTGGAAGCACAGCACCGTGGCCATGGGGCAGGGAGCTGGGCATCCTCCACCTCCATCCTCCGTGCCTGGACCCCAGAGCCCACACCACAGCCAAGAGCAGCTGAAATAACTGCAGGAATGACTTCAGTACAACCAGTGAGGGAGCATCAGCAGCATTTACTCCACTTGTCCCAGATGTAGTTACTGTTGGCACACTTACCCAAGGAGAAATCCTCTGACATTATTTTGGTGAAGATATTTAAAATGTCAGGAGCCACGTGGCAGCGTCACAGGGAGCCCCTGGTGTGGATCCTGGCAGTGCCAGCCTTGGGGTGCAGTTTAGGTGCTGTTTCTGAGCAAGCGGTCAGTGACAAACACTCCAAACCCAGCACATCACCTGAACGATGCCTGAGGAATTCTAATACAGTCTGAACAGTAAGAAAATCTACCCAATGAAGATAAAAACCCCTCCCAGGGTATTGACCCTCTGGAAAAAGTGTTCCCAAATTCGATGCTACCTTTGCTCTCCTCTAGCTCTATTTCCAAACTCAGTATTTTCTTCCTGAACATCCCATGTGAAATGAGCAACAGTTGGGTTTACTTGATTTCAAATCCAAGTGGGTATGGTGGCCCACAGTGAAGGTGGAGGAGCTGGCACCAGCATCCAGTTCTCTCTGTGCACAATGTCTGAAAGAAAAACCTTTATGAATGGGTTCCTTAAAGGCAGAAGGAAAAAATTCACATAAAATTCAATTAAAATAATTTAGCCTAATCTGCTGTTAAACTATTAAGACTTTGCAAAATCAGGGATAAAATTTACATAAAAATTAAATGAACCCATGTGCAATATTGAGCTTTTTCAGAATTGCCAGTAATTTAATAGAATGTGTTTAATGGTTTGTTATCAGTGTGATTGTTGTGGATCCCTTCAGCGCCAGGAAGGTAATCAGAGCCTTGCACCCCCCAAATCAATTATGCCATAAACCCGAACCTAATGAAGAGACATTTTCATATTTTGGTTTATTTGAAGCTGCTTTATTTGCATGTTAATATAAACATGTGCAGCTAATTTCAGCAGCAGCTCGCATGCATAATTGCTCAGGGTTCAGGGGATGGGGCTGCCGGGGCTGGAGGCACAGGGATCTCCCAGGGGAGGGCACAGCATCCCCCAGGGTCCTGCCCAAGGGGCCAAGGCCACCATCCCCAGTGCAGGCAGTCCCTGAGCAGCTCTGCACTCCCCTGCCAAAGCCTTTGGGACCTGTGGGGAGGGAGGAGAGCTCTGCCCTCCACCCCAGAGACCCGAGGGAAGGATTCCATCTCAGGCAGCTTTTTGACTCCAGTGCTGCAACCAGCTGCAGGAAGGATTGTCTGCATGGTCACAGCAAGGCCTCAGACAGGCACCTGCCTGTCACCTCCCTGGCCTGGCTGGGGACAATGCTCCCCTCCCAGGGGAGTCACCAGGATCCAGCCCGATGGAGCCACTGCTAAACACCCAACACTGATCCCACAGGGCCAGGCTGGGAGCTGGGGGTGCTCCATGGGAGAAGGCTCAGAGAGACCTCAGAGCCCCTTCCAGTGTGCAAAGGGTCCCCAAAGAGATGAAAGGGGACAAGTGGCTGGGGGACAGGACGCAGGGAATGTGTGCCCCCACAGAGGGCAGGGTTAGGCAGGACATTGGGACGGAATTCTTCTCCATGAGCTCTGCCTGAGCAAGAGCAGGAGACGACAGCTCCACCAGCAAGCTGGAGCGAACAGAACCCTTCAAACAGATGGCTCCAATTACAGCCCCTCACAGCCCCACGGTGATGAGCGAGCTGCTGACACCATCTGAGAGTGTTGTTAATGCTGCTAATTGTTAACGAAGGCCCGCGGAGCCAGGATGGATCACACGTCAGCAGCACCTGCACAGGGATGTTATTAACTACCAGGGCAACGGGCTGAGGTTACAGCAGTAAATGAGGGTCACCGTTCGAGACAGAGACTGTGGCAAGTGCGTTAATAGATGGCAGAAGACATTTTGGGGTGGATGTGGCTGTCAGGCACAAAGAGCTGAGCGCTGGGATTCAGTCTCTGCTCAAGAGTTACTGCTTGCTGCTGCCTCCACCAGACAACTTTAATACTTGTTATTTACCTCTTATGTTAAATAACCGTGTTTGACAGTTCCTAGGCTGACTGCTCAGTATTTTGTTTCAATACAAAAAATACCAAATTACTCAAAGAGGGTGTCTTCCCATCTCGAATTCAGCCACACAACTGGGATCTTGTTCCCTCTCTCATTTCAGGTACCTTTTGTCTCTTACTCGCCATCTGCTGAGAAGAGTCACCTCATTCCCCTTTTGCTTCGCTACAGGTGTTGTTAATAAAAGCTGAAAAAGAAAGAGAGATTATGCCATAACTGAATTCTGATGGAGGCTTTCCTGGGAGCTGCTCACAGTCCGTGTGTCCGTGCCTGTTCACTCTTTCCTGTTTGCTCTGGGGTCACCCCGGCAGCGTCTGTGCTTCCCCAGGAGCTCAGAACCACTTCAGGCACTCAGAGGCACAGAAGAGCTGTTTTGGAAAATGTCTCCAATTTTGGCTGCAGAAGATTTCAGTATTTAACCCATGAATGCCTTTTGCCTCACACAGCTTCCCATGCAGTCCCAGATCGAGGGTTTCTCTGTGGGGCCGAGCATGAGGGGTGAGGGTGTCGGACGCTCAGGACATGGATGACAGAGGGTGAGGCCAAGGGCAGCACACGTCCTGCCCAGTCCATCCCAAGCCAGGCTGGGAGCAGCACCCCGGAGCTGAGGCTGCAGGAGCCCAGCTGAAGGGTCAGGTTTGCCCGTTCTGTGCCAGCCCTGTGCCCGAGCCGCTCACAGCACGGGGAACAGGAACAGCATCCTCTGGGCTCCAGCCTGTACACCTGGCAAAGCCTGGTCACAACGTCTTGGACACTTCTGACAGTCAGTTTACGGGAAACAAGAGGGACCTCTTTCCTGTAAAACACCCCAGCTTTCCCAGGCTTCTCAACAGACATTTCAGAGGTGCAGCTGTGTGGGGGACACTCCACCCCACTCGGGGATTCCAGCCTTGGAGGAAAGCAAAGGGCAGGTTGTACCCACCGTGTCCTGGTGGAGCTGCTGTGCCTGGTCCTGGAGGGCTCCTGGGGCTGGGACCTTGGTTGTCGGATATGAAGCCATGGAAACAGAGGATGCCCAGCTGTGGAAGTGGCAGGACAAGCACTAACCATAGGGAGGGAAGAGGTTGGCTCCCAGCTCTGTCTCATTCTCCATGCTCAGCCCTGCCCAGGCTGATCCACACCAGAGCCTCAGAGAGGAAGAAGCTGCAAAAGCAGTGACAGCCGTTAGCAAAAATGAAAGGGATAAGCAATGCAGTTGGGTATTATTCAACAGACCATTAATGCTACAAAGACATGAAATAGGCACATGGGAGCTGTACCTATAATCATAATTTTAAAAAAGGGTAGGGTCAGAATAAAATGCAAGACCAAGAATATTTTGCTAGTTAAGAGAATTACGTGTTACACAATGGAAGAACTCAATAATAAAAAAGGGAATAATTACAGTTATTTTGGAACAATGAGAATTCTGGGAAGAGAAATCTAATCTATTTTTTCTTCAGTTTAAGCACCAAGTCCAGTTGCTTTCAGCCTAAGCTAACTTCACACATTTATTTTCCATGTCTAAGAGGCTTTCTGACTGGGAAAAAGTGAAAGAAAAACGACCTCACCAACCAATTTATATTTGTAACCCTTTCTGTTTGAGAAATAAGGATTAGTCAGGCCAGTGTGTGAAGTCAGTCACAGACAAGGCTGAAGGGTTTTTATTTTCCTCCTTTCCCAGAGGCAGCAGCGATGGTGCCAATCCCTGCCCAGCCCAGTGCCCGGCCAGGCACAGCAGGAGGATGAGGGATGAAGGCTGGCAGTGAGGGCTGGGGGATCAAACTCCTCATCATCACGAGGAGCTGCCACCTTGTCCTTGTCCCTGCCAGCCCTGCCCTTGTGCCCCTGTCTGGGTGTGCTGCACTATGGCCACACTCCTGGGGAATGAGCCTCCCTGCTCACCTGAGCACAGACACCAGTGAGACCAGCTCCAGCCTGGGTAAGCAGCATTGATGATGGCCACACTCCTGGGGAATGAGCCCCCTGCTCACCTGAGCACAGACACCAGGGGGGACCAGCTCCAGCCTGGGTAAGCAGCATTAATTTCTGCTCCTTGAGCCCAGTGCAGCCCTGGAGGTGGACAGGGCCAGGGCCCACTCTGACTACAGAGCAGATAACTGAGAGGGCCCTTCCAGGCTCCCTCCTCTGCCCCTGGCTCCTCTTGCCATTTGTGCTTTGCTGCACACTCACCAGAGCTCGGGTTTCATTATCAAACCAATACCAGGGATCTCTTACAGACCACAGTATGCTGCTCTCTGCCTGAAAAAAATCCTGGCATTGTATTTCTCATAATAAGTTTTAATTGGATTTTAGCTCTCTGCCTTTTATATTCCATCTTAGGCTTTATTTGGCTTAATTACAAATCCATAGTTATTTGTTATGTGGCTCTGGTTTGATATTTTGCACTGACAATTACATTTTTATTCAAATAAAAAAAATGTATTAGGAAAAAATAGCAAGAGACAGGCTCTTTGTATGAGCTGATTAATTGAATTCTAGTTTTATGTGCATTTATGATGAATGATTGTGTGCCAAAAAGTGACTTGGATATTAGATCAGAGTACACTTATTCATTTTAATTGGTTTGCACAAAGTGCAAGAGGCTGTAATAATAGATCAGCCCTGAGAACACAACAGTAATGGAGGCCCTCAGTGCCCTGACTCTGATGGCTCCTGAAACTCTGCCCATGAGCCTCTAAAATCTTTTTCTGTAGAAGAGCAGTGAGATGGACAGTGAAGCTCTGGCACTTCCATGCCAGGGAAGCAAGGAGAGATGCTCACTCCCTCTGCTCTGCTTGCCTCTTTTGAGAGCTGCAATTTAGTTTTAATTATTCATAACACTCATTAGCAAAAAGGTGCGGTATGATTTTGCAGAAAAATAGAGAAGCCACTGGAATTCAAGATGGTACCTCACTGCCACAACACCTTTTTGGAAAAATTGCTCAGACAGACAGAAAATGGAATAATAATACTAGCAAGCAACAATCCCATGGGTCTTGGCCTTGGGCTGTTCCAGGATGGATTGTGGGTGTGAGACAGCCCTGCTGAGTGCAGGACCTGGTCCTGCACCACAGGACATCTCCAGCCCCTCCTGGACAGCTGTTCCAGTGCCTGCCACCCTCCATGGAAGGAAGTTCTTCTTCATGTTGAGGTGGAACTAGTTGTGTTTGAGTTTAATGCTCCTTGTCCTGTCACTGGCACCATCCTCAGCCAGCCCTTGGACTTGGAGATGTTTGTATGGATTGATGGGATCCCCCTCAGTCTCCTCAGAAGGAGGGTCCTTGCAGAGAGCTGAGCCCAGGGCAGAGGAGCCCATGGGAGCATTCCCAGCCACCAACAAGTGCAGCCCTGTGAGCAGAGACACTCACCACACTGGGAATTCAGGCAGAGCACCTGGGGCTCTGCATCTCCAGGGTCCCACAGCCCAGCCGTGCCCCTGTGTCCTGTCCTGCACACACAGCTCAGCCCTGCTCCAGGGTCCCACAGCTCAGCGTCCCCCGATGTGACACGGCACCGAGGAATCCAAGCTGACAAAGCAGGGGCCACACCAACTCCTGCTGAAGGAAACAAATTTTACTGCTTGCTTTGCTCACCAACTCCATTAAATCCAGGTTTCCAAGAGCTGGAGCTGTTCAGTCACCCCGTTTTTATGGTGACACATCACATTAGGATGAAAGTGGGCAAGGACAAGCAGCAGCACATGAGCACACCAGGCTACTGCTCTGAACCAAGCCTCAGGGAGGACAAAAATGCCTAGTCCTACTTTTGGAGAATGAGCGTTGTAATGACATAAAATTTGGTAATTCCTTACCACAAAGTGATTAAACTAAAAGAAAATTAAAAAGAAAAAAAAAATTCTAAATGTTCTAGCAGCCTGTGGGAAGAGCAACCCAGGCCCTCAGTGTGCATTTAGCCTTCCTTCCCAGTGTGCATTTAGCCTTCCTTCCTTCCAAACAGCAGTGTATTACCTCAGGCCTTCATCCCAATCAATATTTCTAGTTACTCCTTTGGCCTGTGCTTATTGACCACTGCTCTCCTCGCATCTCTCTTATTTGAAACGAGAGCTAGTTCATGATTAATGAAATTGTGGGGGGAAAAGCAAATTTGGTACTCTGAGCTTGGCAAAACAAAGGACAGTCAGTGTAAGGCAGAAAAAGAAACCCAGACTTTTCCCCTGGAGAGCCCAGTGCCAAAACCCAGCAAGGGCCACTCTCCAACCTGGAAGTCTGCAAGCCCTTGTAAGTTGGGCTTTTGTGGGGGTTTTAAAGCGTAACAAACAGCTCTGGAAGGGGAATTTGGTGTCGCAAGCACTGACCTAGATCATAGCAAATTTACTATGTAGGAAAATAAACTGTACACTCTGATTAAGCAGGGCTGTGGTGACTGTTTGATTGCACTGACACTCTGCTTGTACTGCAGCAGCACAAGGATCTCATGGAAATCCCTGCTGATGCCCAGTGACAGGAGCGGGGGGAGCCGGGCTGTGCTCCCAAACACTCGGTGACACCAGACAAGGCCAGCCCAGACCCAACCCAGACCTCCCCAGACACTCGGTGACACCAGACAAGGCCAGCCCAGGCCCTCCATGGCACGAGGAGTGCCAACGCCAGCCCAGACCTTCCCCAGACAATCTGTGACATGACGATTGCCAAGGCCAGCCCAGGCCCTCCATGGCCCCAGGAGCACCAAGGCCAGCCCAGACCCTCTCCAGACCATCCATGGCACCAAGATTGCCAAGGCCAGCCCAGGCCCTCCATGGCACCAGGAGTACCAAGGCTAGCCCAGGCCCTCTCCAGACCATCCATGGCACCAAGATTGCCAAGGCCAGCCCAGGCCCTCCATGGCACTGCCACCCTCGTGCCGCCCTCCATGGCCTCAGCAAGCAGAGCGGGCCCAGGCCTCGCCAGGCTCCTCAGCCAGCCCTGCCTTCCCCTCCATTCCCAGGGCCTGCCCAGGGGTTGTGTGCACAGAGGAAACCCCTCCTGCTGCTGCAGGTGAAGGACCAGCAGTGTCACTGGCACTGCCAGCCCCCGTGCCCACCCTGCCCAACCCCATGGCCTCCTCAGGCAGTGCCAGGGAATGGCTGCACCAGCAGGGAGCTGGCAGAGGCTGCAACACCTCCTGTTCTTGAAAAGTTCTGTTTTCCTGCCTCAGGAGAGGTTTCAGGGCCTCCATTACAGACACAGACCAGCCATGCCCATGGCAAACAGAGGGAAGGCCAGTGCCAACCCTGCAGCATTAACAGGGGAATTTCCTGTCACAGAGCAGGATGGACAGCACCTGTACCCACACAGGCTGCACTGTCCTGCACGTGTAGGCACAGGTTTGTGCAAGCCCGGGTTTGTGCCAGTCACAGGACAAATACCGAGGTTCCAATATGGCAGTGACAGAGGGACAAAGGAAAAACAAAGGCTGGACTCGGGCAAGGAGAGACTGCCAAGCAGACAGGAACCAGGACAGTTTGAGGTCACATTCTAATTTATATTCAGAAACAGCTTCCAGTTTCAGCCTCAGGATCAACTGTTATTTTTCCCACCTATTATCTTCCTAAATGTCCTTGTGCCAGAGGAAGCGACCGTGACTCATGTCTGTCCTTGGGTAAATGCTCCAAGGACTGAGGGGCTGCAGCCCTGTGCAGGCTGTGCCAAGGGGCAGATTTAACACACCCCATCCCCAGGCACATCCCTGTGCAGCCCTGCAAGCTCCCAAAGATGCCTCCCTGTGCTTCCAGCAGCATCCCAACAGCAGCACAGTGACCCCGAGACCAAAACAGTGACATTGAGGACACCAAGGTG
Organism: Melospiza melodia melodia; assembly: GCF_035770615.1. Lineage (NCBI taxonomy): Eukaryota > Metazoa > Chordata > Aves > Passeriformes > Passerellidae > Melospiza > Melospiza melodia. The sequence goes on from NC_086207.1 coordinate 20,326,359, forward strand.
TTTGTTTCCCCAAAAAACAAACCTTTGATCATCATAACAAAACAAATGCACTGAGTGGGGCTTCCAGGAGCTTCACGCACGCAAGACATGGAAGAGCTCTGGTAGTTTTCTTTTTTTTCCCACTGACATTTGTCAGCAACAGCTCAATCAGACAAGCACCATCAGAAAAACGGATGGAGGAGTCTGGAGTAGAAAGGTCAGGTTTAAGGAGGAGTTGAGCATGAAAGCAGCTGTCAGAAACCCAGAATTAGGAGAGAAAATGCCACCAGTTGGTCGTCATTGTCCCCCACCCAGTGCTTGCCAGCAGCTCCAATGGAGAGGCTGCAGTTACCAGGACAGCTCTGCTCCCTGAGGAACGGCCCTCGATGGGACAGGGCAGGAGTGCAGCTGCTGCAGCTGCCCCTGGGCAGCAGTGGCACACACACACACAGTTATCAGGACAGCAGTGATACACACACACACACACACACACACACAGAGTTACCAGGACAGCTCTGTTCCCTCAGGAATGGCCCTCAATGGGACAGGGCAGGAGTGCAGCTGCTGCAGCCGCCCCTGGGCAGCAGTGGCACACAGAGCATCCTCCTGCCACAGCCCAGCACCAGCAGTGTGCCTGCTCTGCCCTGGGTGAGCCTCTGGGCTGGATCCACGGGCTGGGCTCTCAGAACTGTCCCCATGAAGGCAGAGCCGGGGCCACCAGGCTGAGCAGGAGCCCACAAGCACTGCCAGGCACTGGGCAGCTCCCTGCAGGGAAGGGACAGATCCATGTGGGCAGCCTGTGCCTCACACAGCACTTGCACCTTTGCAGGGCTGTTTACTCACCATCACTGTGCAGCACAGCAGAGGAAAAGCCCTGCAGAGTTCAAGGCAGCACCTTTTCCCGTCCCAGCTTCTGGAGGCTCACATGCCCTGGGGAGCAGAAGCACAGAGCTGCATCCAAAGCTCTGCAGGCAGCTCTGGCCCGAGGCTTTGCAGGCAGTTCCCTCCCAAGGAAGAGGAGCTGATCCAGCCCCAGGGAAGCTGCACTGGGCTCCGAGCAGGGCACACACCCAGCACAGGGCAGCAGAGCCCTGCTCCCCACCCTGGCGCTGCACAGCAGAGCCCACTTACCTGCTCCCCCTGCACTCAGGGCAGATTATGCTCCACACTCTCAGAATTTGCGTTTTTAGTTAGATCAAGCTGTTGTTTCAGGGAATTTTTGCCTCATTAGTATGCCTGGTGCTTACAGACAATGGGATTGCTGTGACTGTAAAACCCCTGTTTAAACTCTCCAGAGTGTTTAGTTTCAAGAAAATTGTACTTGGGTAAGTCTGTGCATCTTGACCCTTCTAAAATTACAATAAAATTAATTTCAAAATGAAAGTATTTCAAATTACTTGAATGCTTCATCTGAAGCCCAAATTACTTTCTTCTCAGGGAGGTTTTGGGGCTATTCACTAATGAAGCAACTTCTGAACTCAAGAAGTTTTACAGCTCCTGGCTAAGCTGCTGCTGTCTTTCATGGAAACAGAAGCATCTCACATAATTGTCTACTTCTAAGAACATGACTGTTCTCTCCTGGCTGCTGTGATGTTCCTGTCACAGAAACAGCCCCCAGGAATGGCCCTGTGGCTGCGAGGGGACCTGCGGGGACCCGGGGCTGGCAGCTGGGCAGAGCTGCCCCCACGGGCTGGCAGGAGCCAGGGGTGGAACAGGAGCCAGGGGAGCATTCCTAAACCATGTTCCCACTTTGCTTCCAGCTCTCACACAGCAGCTGTTTGCTCTGCCCACCAGAACTGGCAGTGCAGCTCAGACATTTGCCTTCCTGGCAGCTGGAGCTGTTCAGGTTTCCAGGGTGATCCTATCTGTGCCCAAGCGTGCACAGATGGACGGCTCCAACCCAGCACTGGGAGAGTTTCCTTCAAGGAGAGGCTGCCCAGCCCTGGCACAGCTGCCCAGGGCACTGATGGAGGCCTCATCCCTGGAGGGCTGTGACAGACCCGTGGATGTGGCACTGGGGATGTGGATTAGTGGTGGCCTTGGCAGTGCTGGGGGACAGTTGGACCCAGAGATCTTAGAGGGATTTCCCATCTAAACAGTTCCATGATTCTATGGCACCTGCACCCATAGATGATCCCCAGCATGTCAGCAGCTCAGGAGGACTGATGGACACCTCAGAAGCAGGCTGTTGGAGTGAGGCTGCAGCTCAGGAGGGCTGGTGGACACCAGCAGGCTGGTGGAATGAGGCTGGTGGACACCCAGAAGCAGGCTGGTGGAATGAGGCTGGTGCACACCTCAGAAGCAGGCTGTTTGAGGCTGCAGGCTCCCAGGAAGAGCTGGAGGGCAGCATTGTTACCTTGGGTCCCTCCATGAACACAGCCTCGGTAATGAGCGGCGGCAGGAGGCAAATTAGGAGCGAGAGCCCACGGATTACAAACGTAAAACTGCAGCCCTTGCTCTTAACAGGCACCAGGAGTGTTTCTGTGAGAGATAAACGAACCTGATGGGAGAAGCTGAGCAGAATGAACGAGGGAGGGAAAGCTCTGTGCCTGGATAATTAGCAAAGGACTGACTGGGCAGAAGAGCAGCAGTGCCGGTACACCCCTACCTGCTGCCCGTGGAGATTAACCACCAACCGTGGTAGTCTGCCAAAACCCAGGTGATGTCTCTTCCTTTAGCAGATCTGACAAAGCAGTAACACCTCCTGTGAGGAGCCTTTCCCCTCTGCTGCTGCCGCTGACAGCCCAGCTGTGACTGAGCTGGGAGTGCGATCATTAACCCTGCACGGGAAGCAGAGTGCTCACTGAGGGTCAATGAGCATTGTGCACCTTCCCAGGGGGGCACAAGGGTCATTCATCATCACTTGCTGCCCTGCTCAGCGGGCCCCCACCCTCTGGGCAGCCAGGAGGGATGGGCAGAACAGGGTTCATCCCCCAGCACTGCTCTCACTGCTGCTCCTGGCCAGGAGGGATGGACAGAACAGGGTTCATCCCCCAGCACTGCTCTCACTGCTGCTCCTGGCCAGGAGGGATGGGCAGAACAGGGTTCATCCCCCAGCATGCTCTCACTGCTGCTCCTGGCCAGGAGGGATGGGCAGAACAGGGTTCATCCCCCAGCATGCTCTCACTGCTGCTCCTGGCCAGGAGGGATGGGCAGAACAGGGTTCATCCCCCAGCACTGCTCTCACTGCTGCTCCTGGCCAGGAGGGATGGGCAGAACAGGGTTCATCCCCCAGCATGCTCTCACTGCTGCTCCTGGCCAGGAGGGATGGGCAGAACAGGGTTCATCCCCCAGCATGCTCTCACTGCTGCTCCTGGCCAGGAGGGATGGGCAGAACAGGGTTCATCCCCCAGCACTGCTCTCACTGCTGCTCCTGGCCAGGAGGGATGGGCAGAACAGGGTTCATCCCCCAGCATGCTCTCACTGCTGCTCCTGGCCAGGAGGGATGGGCAGAACAGGGTTCATCCCCCAGCATGCTCTCACTGCTGCTCCTGGCCAGGAGGGATGGGCAGAACAGGGTTCATCCCCCAGCACTGCTCTCACTGCTGCTCCTGCCCTCTGGGCAGCCAGGAGGGATGGACAGAACAGGGTTCATCCCCCAGCATGCTCTCACTGCTGCTCCTGGCCAGGAGGGATGGACAGAACAGGGTTCATCCCCCAGCACTGCTCTCACTGCTGCTCCTGACCAGGAGGGGATGGGCACAGCAGGGTTCATCCCCCAGCACTGCTCTCACTGCTGCTCCTGGCCTGACAGACTCTCCTCGGGCTCCAGGAGAAGCTGCCCGAGGCTGTGGGCCAGGAGCAGCAGCTGTCCCCGTCCTGGCCAGGGGCTGCACCGAGAGTGTCCCTGCAGCAGCTGCTCCCGTTAAACCAAAGCTGACCACAACGTGTGCTTACATCTCATTTCCAGCCGGTGCTGGCAGGCAGGAGAGCCAGACAAACATCACCAAAGCCACACAGCACTCCCCAAAGGACACACAATCCTAAAACCTCAGAACTGGGACCAACGCAGCCAGGCAGGTTTCTGAAAAGCAACACTTTTCTTATTAAGCCATTCCTCAGGTGTGGTGGGCTTTTCCTGCAGTGGCTGAGTAATGTGTATTCTCTGAAATTGGTGTTGTTATTTGCTTGACTGAAAAACAAGAATTTCCACTTCTAAGAGGAAAAGCCCCAGGCTGGATCTGGGAGTAACTCGTGCTAAGCTCATGTGGAAGGAAATAAGGCCCTTCATCTTCAGATGCATTTGAAAAGCCCAATGCAATTCCTTTGCATCTCTGATAAGAGACGCTTTGAAAGAAACATACAGTGTTTGTTTTTCAAATAAACCAATGCAGATTTAATGATAGCCTCTATCTACCTTCCCTACATTCCCAATCTCCATTTAAAAATACTCACAGGTATTGCAACCATCAGCTTGGTTCCCAAAAATACATCCTTATCTTTTCCTCTACACAGGAAAGCATTTATCACTTCTCCCCTTTAGTAGGAGTGTCAGCATTTGTGTGCTAACGCCTTTCTGGTACTGTGTCATGTACTCAGCCGGGGAGATTATCTGCGAGGGTTCTGCAGGCACAAACACACACAGAAGGAAGCATATGGTGCTCTGTTTAGAGAGGCAATGCCAGGCCCATCACTGCCGAGGTCCCAGAAAATACATCTCAGATGCAAATTGGTTTCATGAAACCAGGGGAAAAAATAACAGTCATATTTCTGAGGAAATAAGGTGAAAAAATATTAACTCTGAGCAGACTAGACAGCACTGGCAGGACTGGCAGTCAGATTTTCAGTAGTCAGTAGGGTTTTTTCCCCTATGAGAAATCCTACCTGTGTTTTTCTTCTACCCCAACTTCTGACAGCTGAGACTGCACACTGGGGAATTAATTCTGAAATTGGAAATCCCACAAGATGAAAATAAGCAAATTTCAGAGCAGTTACATGAACAGCTCCAAGAAGGAAATGTTTGCTTTGCTTGCCCCCCCGTAAATCCCAGGGATTCTTTCCCTGCCTTTGGGAAGCCTTTCCTCACCCTGTTCAGCAACAATAACCTTGCACTGAGTGCAAGGGCAGCAGGAAAGGATGGTGCCTCCTGCCCTCAGTGAACAGTGCCACAGCCATGCAAAGGGGTCACTGCTAAAGCCACCTACAGAGAGCACATCCTCAGGGGCAGGAACAAGGCTTTGGCATTTTGGGGCAGCTCTCACTGTCCATTATGGCACGGTTTTGTTGGAAGCTTCAGCTCCTGTACTGCAGAAGTCTGTCAGCATCACCCCTGAAGGGCAGAGCTCCCAGTCCTGGTCTGGAACCCAAGAACCAGGTTATGGAAATGCCCCAGCAGAGCAGGGCCCTGCAGGCTCCTGGGGCAATCCCACTGGCACTGGCCCAGCAGGACACTGCAGCAGAGGGCCAGGAACAGCCCTAAGGAGCTCTGGAAGCACAAATGTGCTGCCTGGAAGCCAGTGGGCAATGTCCCCCCAGTCTGTGTGCAGCTGGAGGCCCAAATGAGTGCAGAACCCAGATGGGCTCAGGCCCTGGGGGCTCCCAGCAGCACAGGAGAGGCACCTGCCCCATCCCCAGCCCCCAGGCACAGCCCCACGGTGTCCCAGGCTGGCCCCAGCCCCAGGGCACAGCACCCAGAGCTGCCAGTGCCCCAGTGTCCCAGAGCAGCCTGGCGCTGCTGCCAGCCACAGCCAGGGCCAGCTGGGGTGGCACCACCCTCTGCATGTGCCAAGGGAGTTAGTGAGCAACTGACTGTGCTCTGATGCGTCTTGATGTTGACGCTTCATCATTTCCTGGCAGTTACAACTGTTTTCTGCTTTTCTGGCCATTACTACTTTCCTTGAAGCCCCCGAAGCAGCTTTGTTCCACAGCACGGTGTGCAGCAGCTCTGCAGTTTATGAGCTGGAATTAATGGCAAGTGTAGCTTTTGGCTGAGCCTGTCAGTGCACCCATGAAAGCCCCTGTCAGGTTGGTGTGGAGCACAAGTGGCTCCATCCCTGTACCCGCATCTTCAGCTGCCTGCTCTCCAAAAGGTCTCTGGAGGTTTCTACTGTGGCCACATGACAAACTCCTTCAGTGTCCTTCTTCTTCTTCAAAGCAGATGAAAAGCAGCAACCAGACCTGTTATTAGCTCTATGGGTAGATTCATCTAGGCTGCAGTCCTTATTTCCATTTTTTCCTGGGGGTATGTTAATTGGCTCCCAAGTGCATGGAAGAAAGAACAAGGCACTGGGGCAATTCCTCAATTCAGAAGCAAGAAAAGGCAAGGAAAGGGTTTAGGGTGTTTTTAACTTTGTGAATGAGCAAAATCATCTGAATCCCATGAGAGCTGTGCACAGATGGCATAAGCCTGGATTCCTGTTCCTAGCCCAGTTCCACCTCATAAAGAGACCCCTAAGGGAGAACAAATAGAGATGGAGAAACAGGGAATGGCCTGTTCCTCCCAGTCCTCCAGGTCACCTTTTCCAATCTAACATTGCATATGGTCCTCTTCATTAACCCCAAAAAGTGCAGAAGACAAGCAGGATAATGTCCTTCAGAACAAACCTGCTCCATCGCTTTTTTGTCTCCTCCCTTCTCCCACAGGTACAATCTGGGAACACAAACAGCAATGCTGGAATTCACGAGCTGATTTCTCCTCTGGGCAAACGGAGCAAGCAGATGGCCTTGGGCACATGCAGAAGGCAGCCAGGAGGCACAGGACAGAGGGATAACAGATTTAACAGGGTGCCAGGGCAGCTGTGGGTGCCCCTGGATCCCTGGCAGTGCCCAAGGCCAGGCTGGACAGGGCTGGGAGCACCTGGGACAGGGGGAGGGGTCCCTGCCATGGCAGGGTGCCTCTGGGTGGGATTTGAGGTCTCTACCAAGCCCAAAGCAATGTGGGATTCTGTCAGTGCACAGAGCTACCTGAAGGAAGCGGGATAACAACAAGGTGCAGTAGTTTGTGGTAGTTACTGACCAGCTGGAAGAACAATCCTTGTTCAGCTTGCATTAATTGTTGTAAAACGCCTTCCTTGGTAAGGATTTTCTTCAACAGCAAATCCAGGGCTCCTCAGAGCTGTTTGCTCTGCACAAATGAGCTCTGTTGGAATTAATCTGGGTTCATCCCTTATTTTGACAATGGAATGGGAGGTGGGCACTCATCAACTCAGCTCATAGAGAGCAGCTCCTGCCAGCTGGGGCAACTTCCCAGGAATTCTCCTGCGCTCAGGATAAAGCAAGGGCACTCCCTGGTGTGATTCAGGAGAAAGGAAAGCCTCAAACCTGGGAGAGCAAAGGCCAGGAGGTGGCAGGCAGTGTCCCCAGGCAGTGCAGGGACTGTCCCTGTGCCCTGTGCACCATCCCCAGGCAGTGCAGGGACTGTCCCCGTGCCCTGTCCATCGTCCCCAGGCAGTGCAGGGACTGTCCCTGTGCCCTGCACACCATCCCCAGGCAGGGCAGGGACTGTCCCTGTGCCCTGTGCATCGTCCCCAGGCAGTGCAGGGACTGTCCCGTGCCCTGGGCACCATCCCCAGGCAGGGCAAAGACTGTCCCCATGCCCTGTGCATCGTCCCCAGGCAGTGCAGGGACTGTCCCCGTGCCCTGTACACCATCCCCAGGCAGTGCAGGGACTGTCCCCGTGCCCTGTCCATCGTCCCCAAGCAGTGCAGGCACTGTCCCGTGCCCTGGGCACCATCCCCAGGCAGTGCAGGCACTGTCCCGTGCCCTGTGCATCGTCCCCAAGCAGTGCAGGGACTGTCCCTGTGCCCTGCACACCATCCCCAGGCAGTGCAGGGACTGTCCCCGTGCCCTGTGCATCGTCCCCAAGCAGTGCAGGCAGTATCCCCATGCCCTGGGCACCACCCCACCCTGCCCAGCAGCACAGCCCACGCTCTGCCAGCCCCACAGCCGATGCCAGCCCGGGTCAGGGCGTGCCTGGCTCTGCCTGGCACGGGCTCCTTGCCCTGCCAGCGTCTCTGCTCCACGTGGGGACACACAGCTCTGCCACCCCTGCGCTGCAGGAGGATAATTAATGTCCCTGGGCAAAGGCAAAACAAAACACAGGCACACAACACTTGCTCTGCTTTCTCGGGAGATGTGACAGAAGAAAACAAGCTCCCAATCCCCCTGTCATTTTGCATTTTTATGCAACCACAAAAAGCCATTTTTCCTTGCTTTGTTTACTGGTTTACTACCAAGGCCCCCTCAGATTTTATTCCAACATGAATATTAATTCAAATATCATTGATATTGTGAACAAAATGAGAAAAATATCTCAAGGCTGTTGCGAATCCTAGTTTTCCTGGCAGAACAGTCTGGCCCTTTTAAGAATAAACACCCAGCTATTATTCCTGTACTAACTGGTGCTTTACAAAATCAATACAAAAGCACAGTCCTTGCACGAAAGGATTTCCACTGGACCCAGCTCTGCCTTTCTCCCAGCTGGATGGCAGCACAAAGTGGCCAAGCACCCTTTGCTCTGCAGGCCCGTGCCCAGCCTGGTGCCCCCCAGGGTGCCCAGTCCCTCAAGCCTCCTGAGGAAATGCTGGACGGACAAAGCTGCACCCAGAACCACGAGGGACACTGTGTGGCACTGCTGGTTCCTGCCCTCTGGAAATCTGCCCTCAGGAGCCATTTAACTGCTCACAGCCTCTCCCAAAACAAGTGGCAGAAACAGACCTGAGAGACCCTCAGGACTACAGAGTTTTACCTCTGAAAAATAACACATTTCTGCCACAACACACCAGGTTCTGTCCCTTCCTTGTCCAGGTCTGACCCAGTGGTCAGAGCCCATGAACCCAAACACTGCCAGAGAGAAGGGCTTTAAGAGCAGGAATGGTTTATATTTCTTTCTAGACCCACAGAATTATTTAGCAATCCCTGTGTGCTGAGTTTCTGTGGCACAACCAGAGCTTTACAACCCCTGAGGGGAGGAGTGGCTCAGCCAGGTGGGTCCCCACATCCCTCCCTGCGTTTGCTCCCCAGGTCTGTTTTTGTCCAAAATGCATCCTGGGCTATGGCTGGGAACTGGTACATGGATGTGAACTGCCCAGGGGTGCTGGAGGAGATGCAGTGTTGGAAACAGGGCATGAGGAGCCGAGGAGCAGCTGCTGCCCAGGGACACCCCACAATCCCCCCAGCAGCACCAGGGGCACCCCCAGGTGTCAGCAGCTGCTGTAGGGCCCTAAGACAATCAGCATTTCTGTCTAAAACATCCTCAGCTTCAGCTACTGACAGCTTTTGCTATTGCATGGAGCTGTAAAACACTTCTGGTTCTCCTTCAAAGAGTTTTACTTGGCCATGGGAAAGTTAAGCACTGGCAAATGGAAAGACTTTGGAAATAGCTGCTGTGAGCATTCTCACTGCTGTAATCGTCCCTGGCTGCCTGTAAGGAGCAAAGAACAGCATCTGAACACACACAGACCAAACCAATAATCCCTCACAAATATAACCACCACAAAGTACTGTCTCTCCCAAGCTATAAACAAGGATTAGCAGAGTTTGTCTTGCTTTGAATGAAGGATCTGGGCCAAGATCCAATGTCAAAAAATAACGGAGTGGAGAAACCTAGCATGTGGCTAGAGATGATTTCTAATATTTATTAAGCTTATATTTCAAAAACATCCAGAAACCTGCAGCCTCTTGAACCCATGCTCCTGTGATGCTTTCAGTGGCTGCTTCTGCAGCAGGGACCTGTTTGCTTCCCTTTTGTCCCTCTCTCCTCTCCCCTAATTGTTGCCTCTTCAATCTCTTGTCTGGGGGCTCACTTCAGGACTCCAGGGCTTTTAACAAGAATTACCAGAGCTTGTTGCCATTTACTGTGTTTACAGCCAGAGAAATTGTGAAAAGGGAAATGGCATTTCTCCCTGCATAACTCTCACCCAAGAGAAAAGGGTCGAGGAAAAGGTCAAGAAGGAAACTACTAAAGCTCTGAATATCCCAAACACAACCTAATGTTCCCTGAAATGATGAGCACTACAGTCAGGGGAAGAGACAGGAACAGCTTCTGAAAGGCACATTCAAAAGGCAGGAACAGCTTCAGAGGGCTTGGGCTGTCCTGGAGAGGAGGGAGCAGCAGCACCAGGCTGTGGCAGGGCCAGCAGCATCCCCTGGTGACCCACAGCACACGGGGACACACAGGACCTGCTCCTGAGCTCAGCTGGGCTGGGCTAACCCACTGCTCAGCCCCTGCTGTCTCTGACTGCAGACACACATCCCCCAACAGGAGTGTGGGTTATTGAACTGGGCCCTTGGATCTTCCAGCCTCACACACCAGAGCAAATCCTCCCTTCCACCAGCAGTTCTTGTGGAATTCTTTCCTGTCTGCTGCACATACCTTCACCAGGGGCTGCTGGAGACCATCCTCAGGCTCCTGGTGCTCCGCTCTGGCTGCTCTGCATGTGCAAGGATCAGCTGGCACAGAGACAGCTTTCATTCTGGGTGGGCTCAGGGAGAGCAGCTGAGCCGAGCTGGGCAGCCCCAGTGCAGCTTCAGAGCAGAGCTTTGCTGCGTGTCCAGCTCTGCCCCAGTGCAGCTTCAGAGCAGAGCTTTGCTGCGTGTGCAGCTCTGCCCCAGTGCAGCTTCAGAGCAGAGCTTTGCTGCGTGTCCAGCTCTGCCCCAGTGCAGCTTCAGAGCAGAGCTTTGCTGCGTGTGCAGCTCTGCCCCAGTGCAGCTTCAGAGCAGAGCTTTGCTGCGTGTCCAGCTCTGCCCCAGTGCAGCTTCAGAGCAGAGCTTTGCTGCGTGTCCAGCTCTGCCCCAGTGCAGCTTCAGAGCAGAGCTTTGCTGCGTGTCCAGCTCTGCCCCAGTGCAGCTTCAGAGCAGAGCTTTGCTGCGTGTGCAGCTCTGCCCCAGTGCAGCCCCCGTGCTGAGCTTTGCTGCTGGTCCAGGGCTGCCCCTGCGCTGAGCAGCACCGGGGGCAAACAACCAAAGCTCCCTTGCCTCGGGCCATTTAAAGGGTGTCTCTGCTCCTGGATGGAGGGAGCAGTGAGTGAGGCTCTCATGACCTGCAGCTGAGCAGGAGCTCCCCAGCACAGCTGCACAGGAGGATGTGCCCAGCACAGAGCCAGGGCAGTTACACAGCACAGGGCTCAGGGAGCCTCATGTGGGTGCAGTCCCAGCATTCACACCCAAACCCAGCTCCTGGGACAAAGGAAAGGGCTTCCCAAGCCCTGCAGTGAGGAGCTTTGGAAACCAAGCACCACCCCGGGAAATGTCTGCACACACAACAAACAGGGCCATGGACAGGGCTGCAGGGCAAGGGCAGGGATGATGCAGGGCAGGGATGATGCAGGGCAGGGATGATGCAGGGCAGGGGCAGGGATGATGCAGGGCTGGAGCAGGGATGATGCAGGGCAGGGGCAGGGATGATGCAGGGCAGGAGCGGGGATGATGCAGGGCTGGAGCAGGGATGATGCAGGGCAGGGATGATGCAGGGCAGGGATGATGCAGGGCAGGAGCAGGGATGATGCAGGGCAGGGATGATGCAGGGCAGGAGCAGGGATGATGCAGGGCTGGGATGATGCAGGGCAGGGGCAGGGATGATGCAGGGCAGGGATGATGCAGGGCAGGGGCAGGGATGATGCAGGGCAGGAGCGGGGATGATGCAGGGCAGGAGCAGGGATGATGCAGGGCAGGGATGATGCAGGGCAGGAGCAGGGATGATGCAGGGCAGGGATGATGCAGGGCAGGAGCAGGGATGATGCAGGGCAGGGATGATGCAGGGCAGGAGCAGGGATGATGCAGGGCTGGGATGATGCAGGGCAGGGGCAGGGATGATGCAGGGCAGGGATGATGCAGGGCAGGGGCAGGGATGATGCAGGGCAGGAGCGGGGATGATGCAGGGCAGGAGCAGGGATGATGCAGGGCAGGGATGATGCAGGGCAGGAGCAGGGATGATGCAGGGCAGGGATGATGCAGGGCAGGAGCAGGGATGATGCAGGGCAGGGATGATGCAGGGCAGGAGCAGGGATGATGCAGGGCTGGGATGATGCAGGGCAGGGGCAGGGATGATGCAGGGCAGGGATGATGCAGGGCAGGGGCAGGGATGATGCAGGGCAGGAGCGGGGATGATGCAGGGCAGGAGCAGGGATGATGCAGGGCAGGGATGATGCAGGGCAGGAGCAGGGATGATGCAGGGCAGGGATGATGCAGGGCAGGAGCGGGGATGATGCAGGGCAGGGATGATGCAGGGCAGGGATGATGCAGGGCAGGAGCGGGGATGATGCAGGGCAGGAGCAGGGATGATGCAGGGCAGGGATGATGCAGGGCAGGAGCAGGGATGATGCAGGGCAGGGATGATGCAGGGCAGGGGCAGGGATGATGCAGGGCAGGGGCAGGGATGATGCAGGGCAGGGATGATGCAGGGCAGGGATGATGCAGGGCAGGAGCGGGGATGATGCAGGGCTGGGATGATGCAGGGCAGGGGCAGGGATGATGCAGGGCACTCCTCGAGCTCCCTGGCTGCCTCTGCAGCTGCAGGGACACGAGGAAGGTGCAGCACAGATGGAGGGGAGCAGGGCTGGGCACAGCACAGGAGAGCAAAGCTGGGCACAGCACAGCTTCATCTGGCACTGCAGGAGAGGAGGTGGATTTTACACCCAGCCTTGGACCAGAGGAGAACAGGGGGAGGCTGGACTCAGCTGAAATGTTAACGTGACAGTTCTCCTGCTGGAGAATGGCACACTGCAGTTCTGTGACTGTGCCAGGGCACAATGGCACACTGCAGTTCTGTGCCAGGGCAGAATGGCACACTGCAGTTCTGTGACTGTGCCAGGGCGCAATGCCACACTGCAGTTCTGTGCCAGGCACAATGGCACACTGCAGTTCTGTGCCAGGGCACAATGGCACACTGCAGTTCTGTGACTGTGCCAGGGCGCAATGCCACACTGCAGTTCTGTACCAGGGCACAATGGCACACTGCATTTACTGTGCCAGTGCAGAATGGCACACTGCAGTTCTGTGCCAGGGCAGAATGGCACACTGCAGTTCTGTACCAGGGCAGAATGGCACACTGCAGTTCCGTCACTGTGCCAGGGCACAATGGCACACTGCAGTTCTGTGACTGTGCCAGGGCACAATGGCACACTGCATTTACTGTGCCAGTGCAGAATGGCACACTGCAGTTCTGTGACTGTGCCAGGCACAATGGCACACTGCAGTTCTGTGACTGTGCCAGGGCACAATGGCACACTGCATTTACTATGCCAAGGCAGAATGGCACGCTGCAGTTCTGCGACTGTGCCAGGGCACAATGGCACATTGCATTTACTGTGCCAGGGCACAATGGCACACTGCAGTTCTGTGCCAGGGCACAATGGCACGCTGCAGTTCTGTGACTGTGCCAGGGCACAATGGCACACTGCAGTTCTGTACCAGGGCACAATGGCACGCTGCAGTTCTGTGCCAGGGCACAATGGCACGCTGCAGTTCTGTGACTGTGCCAGGGCACAATGGCACACTGCATTTACTGTGCCAGGCAGAATGGCACACTGCATTTACTGTGCCAGGGCACAATGGCACACTGCAGTTCTGTGCCAGGCAGAATGGCACGCTGCAGCTCTGTGTTACTGTGCTGCTCTCCCCCAGCTGTGAGCCGGGCGTTACAGGAACCTTTCCTGGTACCCAGCATGGTCCTTTGCTCTCTGCAGCACGTGCTGTGTGGGGCTCCTGATAAAATGCTGCCTGCTAGGAAAGCTGTGTGAGCAGTGCCAAGGAAATGGCAAGGCGTTCCAGATAATTATGCTTTAGTGGAGCTTAATCAAAGAAGCTGTGGACTCTGCTAGCACCAGAGGCGTCCTGCACATGTATTGATTTCCACTCTGAAAGCCATATCTGTGTGCTGGAGCATGCAGAGAAACAAAAAGCTGGGATTGTGGATCCTGGCTGGAAGACAGCTGGGATAAGCTTGATAAATCAATGTACAAATGGGCTGTTCCATTTTCCAGGGGAAAAAAAAGTAAAGAATAGCTCTTACTCTCCCACCACCTGAGCTTCTCACCTTTGGAGTAAACACGGGTTTGTTTGAAGAGTATTTCTCTGGTTGATAACTAGAGATGTCCTCTGTGATCAGGGAGGCTGAAATGCTTTATCCTCTGAGGCTGAAGGGCTTCAGCAACCCCTGAATATTCCTCACAGCCAGAGCTGGGAGTGACCAGCACTGCCAGCTCTGTGTTCCTGCAGCGTCTGCAGCTGTGCTGAGCTGTCCCTGCAGTGTCCCCAGATGTGCTGTGCTGTCCCTGCAGTGTCCCCAGATGTGCTGAGCTGTCCCTGCAGTGTCTCCAGCCCAGCTGAGCTGTCCCTGCAGTGTCCCCAGATGTGCTGTCCCTGCAGTGTCCCCAGCCCAGCTGTGCCATTCCTGCAGTGTCCCCAGATGTGCTGTGCCATTCCTGCAGTGTCTCCAGCCCAGCTGTGCTGTCCCTGCAGTGTCCCCAGATGTGCTGTGCTGTCCCTGCAGTGTCTCCAGCTGTGCTGTGCTGTCCCTGCAGTGTCCCCAGATGTGCTGAGCTGTCCCTGCAGTGTCCCCAGCCCAGCTGTGCTGTCCCTGCAGCGTCCCCAGCCCAGCCGTGCTGCCCAGCGCTCATGGCAGGAACAGCTGGCAGCTCCAGCAGCTCTAACACCCCCTTCCCAGAAGGCAAACTCACAGAACAATGTTTCATGAGGAGAACAATTGATGTTTAGGCACGCGGCACAGCCACTAAGGGCCCAGAAAGGTCACCCTTTCACTGTCCGTGAAGAACAGCAGAGGGAAGGGCCCACCTGGAATACCAATGGGGAGGATTCCAGCTCCGGGAGTCCTGCACTTGAGAAGAGCAAACACAAAGCTTTGTGCTTCTCTTATCTCCGGTCCTTACCTCTCCCTCCAGAGGTTTGCTCCAATTAGTTATTTTGTGTTAATCGCGGTTAGTGCTGCCCATTTCCTCCCCAATTAGTGATTTCATGTTAATGACGGTCGGTGCTGCCCATTCATCCTGCGGTGTGGCAGGGATGCCCAGGACCAGCCCTGCCCTGGGCACGGGCACTGGCACAGCCTGCCGGGACACCAAGGGCTGCTCTTTGTTTTCCCAACCCCCTGCACCCGGGAGATCTATTTCTGTAATTGCAGGTGTAAATCTGCCCCGAGGCTGAGCCGTTTGGCCACAATGGCTGGAGTCAGTGCAAATCTCCTGCATTCTTCAACTGGGGATTGTTTGATGCTGGAGCTTATGGGCATGGTTTTCTTTTTTAACATTTGATGGCTTATCACATGCTAAAGCCATGTGAGCTGTAGATCATCATTTTCTGTGTACAGTGGGGAGGGACTGATGAACTCTACAAAATTAGGAATAGCAGAGTAAAGGTGAGTAGGAAAAAATGCATCAATAAATAATATTTTGTATTATTCTCTGCATTGCTTATGCAATAAAAATGAATAATTTTAAGGCAGAGCCCTCTGAAGATGCAAAAACGCTTTGGAAATAAAAATTAATTACAATTTACAATAACCCCCTAAAGTGAGAGTTATTGTCCCACCTCTTCAAATCAGAGTTTAAAGAACTGATCTCAATTCCACAGGGAATTGGCATGGTCAAGAACAGACCTGGGAATGATGGCATTTCCTCTTATCACAAACCCCTCGTTCCTCTATAGGATCTATATGCCAGCCTCAGCAGGGTACAGAGTTTAACTGGGGACAGTGCAGGACACACAGCAAGTGTCTGGCATGGCACAGGGTGCCTCAGGAGCAGTTCCCAGGAATTGCTGCTCTGTGGAGTCTGCCTGACCCCAGAGACCAGGAATGCACAGACAGCATCAGCCTTTCTCAGGCCAGCAGCTCCTTTTATCTCTCCTGGAGATGCCCAGGGCCTGAGAGCAGAGCCTGGGACAGTTCCTGCTGCTCCCCACTCCCATCCCTCATGGGAGCTCCATTTCCCACCAGCTGGCTCCAGCAGCTTTGGTGCCATCACCAAGTGGGCACCACAGGATGCCAGACCCAGCAGCTCCTGGGTGTGTGTGCCCCACAGACCAGAGCACACGAACCAGCCCCTCCAGCAGCTCCTGGGTGTGTGTGCTCTGGAGAACAGACACACGAACCAGCCCCTCCAGCAGCTCCTGGGTGTGTGTGCCAGAGAACAGACACATGAACCAGCCCCTCCAGCAGCTCCTGGGTGTGTGTGCTCTGGAGAACAGACACACGAACCAGCCCCTCCAGCAGCTCCTGGGTCTGTGTGCTCTGGAGAACAGACACATGAACCAGCCCCTCCAGCAGCTCCTGGGTGTGTGTGCCCCACAGAACAGAGCACACGAACCAGCCCCTCCAGCAGTCTGTGGCACTTCACAGGCTGCTCCTCCCTGCCTGGGCAATGAGGTGGCACCAGGGCAGCCCTGGATCCCCTCCTCCCTCATCATCCTCCCTGCCTGCCCACAGCAGCCCCAGCAGTGCCCCAGCTCAGCCTCTCACTGATGATTTCTCTCTCCACATTCCGACCCCGAGGTGAGCAGCACTAATCAAAGAGCTGCTGTGAGACAGAAATGTGCTTTGGATTCAAATGTACGGGATCTGCAAGTTTCCTGCCGGAGAGTATCAGCACCACGCTCATCAGGTCAGTGCCAAAAGCCACGGCCATCCCCAGTTCACCAAGTTTAACCTTTCCCAAGTTATTATTCCCATAATTACCTGTATTAAATAACTGCATGAAGAAACACAGCCGCAACAAATGAAAATAGGACACAGCAGGGCAGGACTGAGTGCTGAGCCCTCAGCACGGGAGCTCACCTGGCACGGATGGAGCAGCTGCCCATGGTGCCCACCTGGCATGGATGGAGCAGCTGCCCATGGTGCCCAGCCTGGGGTGCCTTGGCAGCACAAGGAGCCATCCTGCACAGCAGAGTGCTGCTGCACTGGAAACACCATATATTGCTTTTCCAGTAGTCTCATGGATGTTATATTTTTGGTTGAGATATCGGCAAAAGAATAACCAAGGAACTGAAACCCGTTTTTCCCTGTTTGATCTTTCTTGACCATAAAAGGTGAGAAAAAGGTGAAATCCTGGGCCAGCGTGGGACAGCTGGGCCTGGGTGCCCAGCAATCCACAGCAGGGAAGACTGACATGTTTCTGCAAATACCTCACAGGCAGCAACTGCAGCCTTGCAGCGACACCCCAACAAGCTCTTCTCCTGGGAAACGTTCCCATGTTTATTTTACTCCTCCAAGTAAAAAATGTAAATGTTCTTTTTTCCTCCACATCTTCTGTCTTTGCTTCTCTGTGTTTTGCAGAGCATTTGTCGCCCTGCTGGGCCCACGGCAGCTCTGCTGTGTGAGTGTGATGCAGGCTGTTCTCACAGGGTGCCAGTCCCAGAACGCCCCAGAAGGAGCCCTGGGGGAGCTGAGCTCCCACCCCAGCCTGAGACAGCTCCTGGTTTGGAGAGGGAGAGCCTGGGGCTGCCAGGGCCCTCCCTGGGCATGGACAGACAGATCACACAACCATTTTCACTGGAAAGGTCCTTTAGGATGAAGGATCCAACCGTGCAAGCAGCAGTGCCAAGCCCACCCCTCCTCATCCTCCTCCCCAGCAGCAGCCTCAGCTGTTCCCGTTGGAGCCCCAGAGCGGGCGGCGCAGGGGAAACTGGCTGTGCTGGAAACCCATGAGCAGCACTCACCGCCCACCTGCTGCCGTCACTGCTCCCCACCTCCATTCCCCTTCCTCTTCGCCAGAAAAACTGTGCCTCTAAACCTCCTGATCAACCCACAGACCACACTGAGGTGGGCAAGCACATCCCTGCAGCTGGTTAAACCCCACAGACCACACTGAGGTGGGCAAGCACATCCCTGCAGCTGGTGTCCCCACAGAGTACACTGAAAAACACATCCCTGCAGCTGGGCCTCCACAGACTGCAGTGAAAAACACATCCCTGCAGCTGGTTAAACCCCACAGACTGCAGTGAAAAACACATCCCTGCAGCTGGTTAAACCCCACAGACTACACTGAGGTGGGCAAGCACATCCCTGCAGCTGGTGCCACTGCAGGCAGCCCTGGGCTCCCCTCCAGCCTGGCTCTGGACCAGCCCCTCCTGGCAGGAGCCCAGGCCCAGGTGTGGGGCTGGTGGTGACACCAGCACTGCCCGGGTGCCCAGGCCACCCTCCCCTGCCCAGCACGGGCTGGTGCAGCCCTGGTGCCAGCCCCACCTCAGCAGCCACTCCTGCAGCTCACAGAGAGCCCCCCTGCAGCTGATCCAGCCCTTGGGGATGGCTGGGGGCTGCCCAGGAGCAGGGACAGCCTTTGAGGGGAGGCATTTCCACAGAGCATCACCCAGACTCCTGTCCCCACTGCAGCAGGAGCTGCAGGAGCTGCTCCATGGAACCCTGGGAACCAGCAGAGCTCCTCGTGGGCAGCCCCAGAGCAGGGCAATGGGAGCTGCACATGCCCCTCCTGGCAGTGACAGAGCTATTCCACCCACACCCAAAGCCAAGCCCTGCTCCTGGCTCCCTTTCTCTGCAGGAAGCACCGAGAGGAGCCAGGATCCGGCTCAGCTGGCAGAGACACCTGGGGAAAAATCCAAACTTCTTAACTGAGCAAAGACACCCCAAAGCCTCATGTTTGGGGGCTGCAGGTGCTTCCCTGCAGGCAGGAGGAGCACACACGGCTCAAGAAGACACCTGGTCACAGGTGAGGACAGCAGAGACCCCTCAGTGGTGCCTGCAGCTAGCACAGCCCAGCACAGCCCAGCACAGCCCAGCACAGCCCAGCACAGCACCAGCACAGCACAGCCCCAGCACAGCCCAGCACAGCCCCAGCACAGCCGCAGCACAGCCCAGCTCAGCCCAGCACAGCCCAGCACAGCCCAGCTCAGCCCAGCACAGCCCAGCACAGCCCCAGCACAGCCCCAGCACAGCCCCAGCACAGCCGCAGCACAGCCGCAGCACAGCCCAGCTCAGCCCAGCACAGCCCAGCACAGCCCAGCTCAGCCCAGCACAGCCCAGCACAGCCCCAGCACAGCCCCAGCACAGCCCCAGCACAGCCGCAGCACAGCCGCAGCACAGCCCAGCACAGCCCCAGCACAGCCCAGCACAGCCCAGCACAGCCCCAGCACAGCCCCAGCACAGCCCCAGCACAGCCGCAGCACAGCCGCAGCACAGCCCAGCACAGCCCAGCACAGCCCAGCCCAGCCCAGCCCAGCACAGCCCAGCACAGCACAGCCCCAGCTCAGCCCAGCACAGCCCAGCACAGCACAGCACAGCACAGCACGGCACAGCACAGCACGGCACAGCACAGCACAGCCCAGCACAGCACAGCCCCAGCACAGCCCCAGCACAGCCCAGCACAGCCCAGCACAGCCCCAGCACAGCCCCAGCACAGCCCAGCACAGCCCAGCACAGCACAGCACAGCACAGCACAGCACAGCACAGCACAGCCCAGCACAGCACAGCCCAGCACAGCACAGCCCCAGCACAGCCCAGCACAGCCCAGCACAGCCCCAGCACAGCACAGCCCCAGCACAGCCCCAGCACAGCCCAGCACAGCCCAGCACAGCCCCAGCACAGCCCAGCACAGCCCAGCACAGCCCAGCACAGCCCCAGCACAGCCCAGCACAGCCCCAGCCCAGCACAGCACAGCCCCAGCACAGCCCCAGCACAGCCCCAGCACAGCACAGCCCAGCACAGCCCAGCACAGCCCCAGCACAGCCCAGCACAGCCCCAGCCCAGCACAGCCCAGCACAGCCCCAGCACAGCCCAGCACAGCCCCAGCACAGCACAGCACAGCCCCAGCACAGCCCAGCACAGCCCAGCACAGCCCAGCTCAGCACAGCACAGCACAGCCCAGCACAGCCCCAGCACAGCCCAGCACAGCCCCAGCACAGCCCAGCACAGCCCCAGCTCAGCACAGCACAGCACAGCACAGCACAGCACAGCACAGCCCAGCACAGCCCCAGCCCAGCACAGCCCCAGCACAGCCCAGCACAGCCCAGCACAGCCCAGCACAGCCCCAGCACAGCCCAGCACAGCCCAGCACAGCCCAGCACAGCCCCAGCACAGCCCAGCACAGCCCAGCACAGCCCAGCACAGCCCAGCACAGCCCCAGCACAGCCCAGCACAGCCCAGCACAGCCCAGCACAGCCCAGCACAGCCCAGCACAGCCCAGCACAGCTCCAGCACAGCTCCAGCACAGCCCCAGCACAGCACAGCACAGCCCAGCACAGCCCAGCACAGCCCCAGCACAGCCCAGCACAGCCCAGCACAGCCCAGCACAGCCCAGCACAGCACAGCCCAGCCCAGCACAGCCCCAGCACAGCCCAGCACAGCCCAGCACAGCCCAGCACAGCCCAGCACAGCCCCAGCACAGCCCCAGCACAGCCCAGCACAGCCCAGCCCAGCACAGCCCAGCACAGCACAGCACAGCCCAGCACAGCCCAGCACAGCCCCAGCACAGCCCAGCACAGCTCCCTTTCCCTGCTGGAACCCAGGGCTGGCAGCAGGGACGTGCCAACCCCAGCCAGACCTTCCCCACATGGCCCCAGTGTCCCACAGCTCCTGACATCCAGGCTGGTTCTACTACACCAGAACTGAACCAATTTGCAAAATACATGCTCATGACCTCACATTGAGTCACTGGCTCTACACCGACCATCATTTTTTTGTTTTGTTTTCCCAAGAAAATCTTCAAGAGCTCCCACTTTCAATCCAGTATGAGCAAGAAAACTTTCTGATGTCTCAAGGACATACGAGGAATGGGAAAACTGCAGCCCACAGGTCTGAGCCAGTGCTACTTTTCACTCTCCTGAAGCGTGACAAGAAACAGCTCCTGGTTTTGGTTCTGAGAAAAAAATCGATTTTTATCTTTAGCAGCTTTCTGTGTGGCTGTGCTGAATAACACATGGCACAACTCTGTGCAGTTACCATATGGAAATGATGAATGAATACGAAATGCAAGGAGCAGCAAAAGCCATTCTGCCGTGGCCTTGAAATGCAGTGGGAGCTCAGCTGGGAAGGGGAATGAGAGCCCTCAGACAGCCCCAGCAGCACAGCCCCAGCGGTGACACCTGCACTGCAGCCTCTGAATCCTTTCCAGCCCAAAGGATTCCACAGTTCCCCGGCCTGTGTTTCTGCTATTCTGCCCCGGTAACAAAAGCTAAGAGCAGCACACAAATTAGGTGCTTTTTCTTTAGAAGTTGAGGCTGCTTTGGAAGTTCAGGCACAAGTTAAATTAGAAGAAGTTACTTCAGAAATCTTAGGGCAGTGTGAAGGAGTTGCCAGCTATAGAGAATAGTTTATTCATGACCTACAAGGAGCTCACCCAAGCAGGAGCTGCTCCTCTCCTCTCCTCTCCCCCCAGGCTGCACAATCTGCCTTGACACTGCACCAGTCGAAAGCCCATTAAGAAGTGCTTCATTATTGATACTGTAAATTGATTTAAGATTTAATTAATTATACATGTGCAGCCAGAGCCCCTCAAAGGCCTGTCCTGGCCGGCCTGAGCCACTCTCCAGCCCAGGCCCACACATGAACACCCTGTTACCCCTGTAAATATTGCCATGGGATGCTTTGGTACCCAGTGCTGGCTTCAATATGCAGCAGGAATTGCATCCAAGCCCTCATTCCATGCCTGGGAATATTTTGGACCATTACACACAAAGCCTCATGGAACAGCTGCCATTATTTTGCTTTTATGTTCAAGAAATTTTTCCAAGAGGTTGGGGGTTGTTTTCGTGGCCTTTTTTCTAATCTGAAGCCATTATTTGCCCCCAACTGAGATTAATAACAGCAGTTTATCACACCACATGCACTCATCAGCCTAGGGGAATACTCCCTGATTTGTTGGTTTTTCTTTCCTCCCATAAAATGCTTCATCAGTTCTGACAATGTAAAAAGCAGATCAGGAGTGAAAACTGCAGTTACCACATGATCACACTTCCCATTCTCGAGGATGAAGTCTGAGTATTGATTCCAGTTATTTTTGTGACAGAAGATTTGCTTGAACTCCTGCTCAAGTCAAGGGAAGGCTCCCAGTGGACTCAGCCAGTGCAGGACTTAGGGAAGAACTTTCAGCAAACCTACAAGACTAATTAATTTTTTAAGGTCAGGACTTTTTTTTTTTCAATGGCAAATTGGCTTGTCAAGTGAATGCCCTTTTTCCACAGAAAAGGTTTCTGCAGGGAAGCACTTCCTCCCCTGCTGGAGGATGGCAGCCTGAGAGGAGGCATGGGAGAGGCAGAAATGGAGCTGTGGCTGCTCCTCCTGCACAGCCCAGCCTGGACAGACCGCCCCAGCCCTGTGCTCAGGCCGTGTCTGATTGGGATTTTAGTGAATTTTTTAAATTTACATATCAGAAATCATAAAAATCACATTTCATGTTATTCTTCAACTTGGAATGTTTTCAAGGGACCAGTTTCAGTTTCCTGTATTTTCCACAGCCCATCAAGAAAAGCCATCAGAGCCACAGCAAAGTTTTGTTCTGGGTTTCAGAGAGACTGACTTTTAATCTCCATCGTGGCACTGATCTGTGCCTCAGCAATTCATTCAATCTGGTGTCTGTTTTCAGTCCTTTCAGTTGCTTACCTTGCCTGCTTAATATTAAAAGTTTTCCAGAGCAGAGAATATCACTTATAGGATTTCTGCAGCACCCAAAACATTGGGCCCCTAATCTACACACTAATACAAGGTAAATGGCACATTTCCAGGCTTGGGGCTTTTTGCATATTACAATGAAAAGGAGTTTTCAATACTGAAAAGACAACTGGGCTGATTAAAGACCAACCCCTGGAGAAGGACAAGCTCTGTTCCCTCTTCAAGGATGCATTTAGAAATTACAGCTCCATTCAGCAGCTGGGGAGAGCCTGGAATCCATTACTCACCAATCAAGTTGTCATCACCTGGAAGATTAGATGGTGGCCCAGGAGACAGAGCCAGCAGAAGTTTATCAATTTCTCGAGAATAAATAATAAAAACTAAAATGCAGCTCAAGGAGGGCTTGCTCAGGAAGGGGAGGGCCTGGGGGGTAGGTGACTGTCACCGAGGGAGTGTGACACACGGTGTGTCACGGTCAGCAAGGGCTCCTCTGACAGTGTCACAGGGAAACCCAGAGAGCACAGCCTGGGTGAAACCTCACACGGCCAGAATGGAGCCCCTCGAATGCCACCAGCATAGGGATGGGCACTGGGCACCCTGAGGGTGAGGGGGGCTCAGGGAGCTCCTGCCCCCTCCAGGCTGCAGCACAGGAGGCGCTGGTGGCATTTGTGGGTGACAGGAGGCTGGCAGTGATTGGGAGGGCTCTGCAGCAGAATTCAAAATGCTCCTGATGCCACAGGAGTGCTGTGAAATCAGGGAGATGAAGGCACTTACAGGATCCTGGAGAGGAGAAATCACTGCACAGGCAGCAAATGGAGAACATCTGGCCAAGCAGCAGGACTGCAGGAAAGGCTCCTTTGGTGCCTGATAGGAAACAGCAGCTCTGAAACAGAGCCTGGCCTGCCAAGGGGCTGCCACAGGACAAGGACCAGGGCAGAGCCCCTTCTGAGGGCTGGCAATGAGCCCCTGCCCAGCTGCCACCCAGCTGTGCCCCTGGGAACAGCCCCCAGTGCTGGCAGTGCCCAGGGACACCCCCCTGCCCAAGAACAGGGACACCCCCCTGCCCAAGGCCCCCCTGCCCAATGTCCCCATCACAGCAGAGGGACTGTGCCCCCACCCTTTGGGGCTGCTTGGAGCCCACCACAGAGCAGGGCACTGCCAGGCACTCCCATCTTTCCTCTCCTGGCCATCCCTGAGTGGCAATTGATGTCTCCTCGTCCCAGAGCAACCCCAGGCACCCTGTGAAACAGAGGAATGGAAGGAATGAAATACATTTAGAATGGGTGCTTTCAGCAAATATGTTACAAAACCATTTCAGATCCTTCACTCTGAGTGTCCCATTATCAAAACACAAACAGTCATCTCTCAACCCTTAATACAGCTGGAATTATCTTACCTGTCCTCTCCATTATTCTTGGTGACAAGTGAATGGTATAAATGCCCCACAGCCCTTGGATAAATAACTTCCCACACAGATTAGGCTACATCATGCAGCGCTAACAAACATATCCATGAAAAGGAAATGGACGTGCTAATCTATAAAGATTTAGGTGACGGAAGAAGCCATCAATCTGTCAGCAGTTATCAGGTTGTGTTTCTCCCTGTTACTGCAGAGATTTCCTCTTCAACTCTACCCTCACTCCTCTGGAGATTGGGCAGCAATTGCAGCTGGAATTTTTAAAAAGAAATAAAAATTATGGGTCTACCAAAAGGGGGTCCATCCTGCAGGTGTGAAGAATGCCTTGGCAAGGAAACAGTCTTGTCTTTGAAACTTCTGTTTCCCTAATTAAGGAGGCCGTTCAGGGATGAAGGGGGAAAGAGACAAAAGCAACATTCCAGCTCTGCTACCAAAACAAACAAACTTCAGAGGCCTCAGAGAAGCTGTGCCACGTGCGCCGATAAACATTTTGGGCTGGTTTCTGCTCGTTTCAGCACTTTGTTGCCTCTTTGGCTGAGAGGACATTCGTTGGTCCCCGAAGCCACTCTAACTCAGTGTCACAGCAGGATTGGCCAGGGACAGCACCAGGGACAGCACCAGGGACAGGGCAGGGACACGGCAGGGACACGGCAGGGACACGGCAGGGACACGGCAGGGACAGGGACAGCACCAGGGACAGCACCAGGGACAGCGGCAGCAGACTCTCTCAGGTCTGACTGCAGGGCTGACCCTCCCTGAGGCTGGCCAGGGGCCCATCCTGTGTCTGCAGGAATACCCCCAAGTGCCTCACACAGCCCAGGATGGAGCAGGGCCCTTCCCTGGCACTGCTGGCGGCACCAAGGGCCACCCTCAGCACAAAGCATTGCTCACAGCAACACCAATGCCTGTGGAACCCCGAGCACTGACCAGCCTGCAGCCCACTGAGTCTGCAGGAGCCGAGCACATCAAAGACTGAAGTGCAACAGCCCCAGGCAGCAGAAAGTACAAAACTGCATCTATGGCAATTCAGTGCATATTAATTTACCTTAAAATAAATTAGAAAAATAAGAAAATAACACCTGCGTCTCTGTGAATGCTCTGCAGTAAGCTGTGAACAATGTGGCTGTGCCAGGACAGAGGGGGCACTGGTTTATGGGGTGAGCTGAAGTGCCCTGCCCCTCCCTGGCCCCGGGCACAGCGGGGCTGACACTGGCACTCACTGCTGTGCTTCCCTCAGGGGTGTACACGGGCTCATCTGCTGCAGATCTCAGAATCCTTTCCTCTGGGACAGCCTAGGGAATCAATTTTAGAGGCAGCCAATGGTACCTAGAATGTTAAGACATGTTAGAAGATGATGTTTTTGTCTAGAATACGGGCAATGCATTCAGATAGTGCTGAGCTCCTGAGCTTTGAGCTCTCCTGCAGCTCTGGCTGTAACGTGCCTGCTCTTGCTTAGCATGGGCAACAACACTCCTGTAACAAACATCTGCAACACAAAATCTCTGACCCAAACCCCTGGCACAGCTGGGGCTGCTCCTGGATCCCTGGCAGTGCCCAAGGCCAGGCTGGGCATTGGGGCTGGGAGCACCTGGGACAGGGGGAGGTGTCCCTGCCATGGCAGGGGTGGGATGGGATGGGATAATGGGATGGGATAATGGGATAATGGGATGGGATAATGGGATAATGGGATGGGATGAGATTTAAGGTTGCTCCCAACCCAAACCATTCCATGATTTCATGCTAATGGAGCAGAAGTGAATTCCCCATGTTTTAGGGAGCTGTGGTTGTGTCCCCATGCAGGAGCACAGGGACTCATTCCCCTGCAGCAGGGCTGGGGCGGGCTCTGACACTCCCAGCCCCTCTGTGGCTGTGTTTCAGTGCTTTGCTCTCAGCTCTGACCCGGCTGGACCCCTGAGCCACTGCAGATGAGGCTCTCCCTGCACCAGAGGCTGAACAATTCCCCTTTTCCAAGCAGGGCTCCAGCCCAGGCAGCAGGAGCTGTGTTTGAAGTCTGCACAGCCTCAGCTCGAAACCATTCCCATCACTCAGGTTAATGAGCACAGTTCATCAGCCCCATCCCTTTGACTCCTTCTCTCCTGAAGGGAAAATAATGCATTTAACATGTCAGATATTTAAAGGGTTCTTTCATGTGCAGCCCCAGTTCATCGCTAATAAAATACATTTTACTCCGCTCTTTCATTCCCTGAGCATTCCATGCTATATTGAATTTAAGATAGAGCTTCTTGCCACGTTCCTTAGCAGAAAATAGACATCTGAAGACTCATTAAAGTCTTCCAGGCTTCCAGTTGCCCTCTGTCAGGTGGCATTAAACAAGTGCTGTAAGGAAGGGCTGCACAGGCAGAGCAGGACCCCCCTGTGTGGAGCAGGGGCAGCCCCCCAACCCCTCAGCCCCCATCTGTGAACCTCTCCAACCCCTCAGCCCCCTGTCCATGAACTCCTCCAGCCTCTCCTTTTGGGGGGCACAGAGCCAGTGACCCCTGCATGGGCAGAGGCTCACTGCAGGAGCTGTGCTGAGCAGCCTTCCCCAAACACCCTGCCTACCCCCAAACACCCTTCCTTTCCATTCCAGAGATGAAAGCATCGCTCACTGCCCTTCACTCTTTGTCTCTGACAGGTTTTTTCAGAAAGGCACAAACTGGAGGCTGTTTGTCCTGAGCCAAATGAACGTCATTCATCACCTTTGGAGAACCACCATCACTGCAAGTTAATGCCTCCCAGAGCTTCTCGGTGGCAAATTCCTTTCTAACACAAAGTTAAAATCAACCTCTGAAATGCAAATAACCCAGCAACCTCCACAAGATGATTTATGCCATGCTATCGTTTTCATGAAAATAAATTAAAAGAAGAAAATGTAATTTAGGGTGAACTGCATTGTACATTAAAATAAAAGACTGACATTATGTCTGCAAAACAGAGCACGATGTGCTGCTGCCATTGCTGCTGGAGGTTTAACCTTCCCAAACGTGGAGAAAAGGACTCTGATTTATCTGGTCTGATTTTGCATCCAACACTTTTTATGGCCTGGGGCACGTCCTGAAAAGACACGGATTTTGATTTCTCTGTGTTGGCGTCATTTCAAGGGAAGGCAGGGAGTTTGAGTCTCAGTCAATGCTGGAAACAGAACAGGACAATGAGGAGTCGCCTGTGAGAGGAGACCCCAACTCCTCACCTGCCCCCTGTAAGAGCAAACCCCAACCCCTCACCTGTCCCCCATCAGTGCAGACCCCAATCCCTCACCTGTCCCCTAGAAGAGCAAACCCCAGCCCTCACTGTCAGAGCAGACCCCAATCCCTCACCTGCCCCGGGGTGGGTGGGAGGTGCCCCTGGCACAGCAGGGCTCAGGTGTGCCAGGGCACCCCCGGGGTCACCTGGGCAGCCAAGCCTGGGCTGCTGCTGTGCTGCTGTGCCCAGGTAACTGCAGCTCCTGCTGCCCACCTCCTGGGCAGAGTTAACATCTGCACGTTTGTTCTGCTCTATTAAACCTCCTCAAATGGAGGGGAAAAATCCATGTGGATAAACTGAGTGGATGTGATGGAGCCAGCTGGGGTGAGAGTGCTCCATTCAGCACAGCCCCAGCAGCAGCTCCCAGCTCCTGCAGCTCCTCTGCAGCTCACCAGGGGCTGGGCAAACGGGGAGAGCCCCTGGAGCTGCCCAGCCCCAGGAGCTGAGCTCCAAATAGCAGAGCTGGGGTGCCAGGGAGCTGCAGTCTCCCTGCAGGGCTGTTCAGGGACAGGTCTGAGCCAGGACACTGCCCCAGCCCCAGAGTGGCACAGAACTCATCCCTGCAGGGCTGTTCCGCACAGGACTCAGCCAGGACACTGCCCCAGCCCCAGAGTGGCACAGAGCTCATCCTGGGCTGCACCAGACCCTGCAGGCTCCAAGATGCTGCTGCAGGCACCAGGAGGGATAAAATAAAAAAGGCTGCCAGAAGCTAAAACCTGACAAACGGCTTGCGCACAGAACTGGGGTAGGTTTTGTGGTCTCCACCCACATATATCACCAACAGCAGCTTATAAAATCCCAGGATTGATCTACAAGGCTCTCCAAGCTTCATTTTAAATCACAAATTTCATGCAAGTAAAGATACAGGCCTCAGTTTTATTTTTATTACTACTAATAGCTGTAAGAAAGAGCTGTGCTATTAAAAAGCAACAGCTGCTTACAAATGAACAGATCTTTCCCAAATCAGGGTCATTTCTCCTGGTAACGGTAAGACCCTGTCAGGCAATCGTAATCCTGACAGAAAAATACTTCACCTTCACTGCTGGCCTCCAAGATAGTAAATCTGAGACAATCTGTCTGCTTCTTAAAATATAATTCCTCTTTACTAGAACTGATCTTCTAAAACAGGCTGGGGGATGTGGTTCCTCATTCCTTCTTTTTTCTCCACGTTTTCACTGGTAACGTCTCAAATCTGCTCAGGGTTGTTTTGTTCAGCCCCCAGTACAGATGTTGCTGCAGAAAGGGGAAATCTTCAAAGAGAAAAATTTCACAAGCATCATCCAGGAACTGCAAAATCCCAAGCTGCAACTTGGATTCTGCCAGAGACAAAGTGGCCTTGGGAAAAACCACCTCTCCTCCCTGCAGGACCTCCATCTGCTGCTCACTAATAAAATGGGATTATAAAACTGCCCCCTCCCAAAGGCCAAGTAAACTGTGAAGGTGAACACTGCAATACAAGCCAGATACACTTTTATAACCCAGCAAATTCCCTTCCAGCCTCTTCTCTCTTCTGTTCAGCAGCCCCATTTCTACATGAAAGCTGTGCACCAGCTTTGCCATTTACTCAGCCTTCCTTCAGCAGGCTGCAGATTAAAGCTAAGAGAATAATCCATAGCAATTAATTTATTCAATGAATTTAGCCTCATTTTCTGTTCCCAAAATGTCTGCAAGCTATTTACCCTTTTTGCCGTGGCTCCTCATTACTCACAATTATTGCTCCCTAACTCTGGCTCTGTAAATTACTCTGGAACAATTGGCTGAGCGTGCTGCAGAAGCTCTCTGGGCTGGTTTCAGTGAGCTGCACGGGGCACTCTGCCTACCATTAGGGAGGAGAGGAAAGGGACCAGATGGGGCTGGGATGCAAAGGGCCTCGTTCCCCAGCTGTGCCCAGCTGTGCCCGGGACTGCTGCAGGGGGACACGGGACAGCCAGCCCTTGCTGGTGCTGCAGCATTCCAGCCCTTGGCACATCGAGAATTCCTCTTTAAAACACACATCTAGGAAAGAAATCGCATTTTCTGAGAAACTGCCCGATTTTTTGTGTCTGAATATTTTTCCTGTCGGTTTAAGTCTATGTCTTCACAAGCATTTCCATCAACATGGAGAATTGCTGCAAGATTAACAAATTCCCTTTAATTTCAAGCAAAAAAGTTGGAGTCCTTCAAGGTGTGCTATCAGAGAGAGCACCAAGAGGTATTTTAACAAAAACAGAGCGGGGTCACTGGTGGGTACAGGGGCTGCTGCCAATGTCCATGCCAGCCCCCACCACACTGCCTTCAAAGAGGTTCTGAGACATTTCAGCATTTTAATGTGTTATTGGCTTGGCAAATAAATAAATTACAAAGTGCCAAAAGAGCTTCTGGAAAATACATTAAGGCAATTTGCAAATAATTGCAGTGAGTTGGGCTATTATGACTTTGACTTCTGAAGTATAAAATCTCCCAGAGATAATGATGATAATCATATTGAAAATAGTTGCCACCCTTTAATCTTCTGAGACTAAACAGAGATCTCTGGGAATTGGGGCCCCTGTCAGAGTAATTGAACATCTGACAGGAGGCAATGAGGGTGGGTGGCAGCGGGGTCAGGGGCTGTGCAGGGTGCAGGGCTGCATCAGCCCGGGCTCCCATTGCCCAGCCCTGCCCCACCAGGGCTGCTGCTGTCAGACACGGCTCCCGGGACACATTTGGGTCTCAGCACCTCCACTGGGCACAGAGAGATTCACTGCTCATCCCAAGGACAGTTCAGGGAAAATGGCACCAAACCCCCCGAACAAAGTGAGCTGCTGAGAGCTCTGTTCAGGGGCAGGATTGCTGCTGGGAGCTGCAGAACAGCTCACAGAAACACACCCAATTTCAGACAACACCCCCAATTCCAGCTGTGCAGAGCTGCTCCCAGCAGAAACTCCCTCTGCCCAGCACACACGGCTGGGCTGCTCCTGCCCAGCCCCTCCGCTGGCCCCGGCTGGCAGCCAGGGCACTGCTGGCACTGCCCACAGCCCTGGCACCAACCCAGGGGCAATCCTGCGCCTCTGAGCCCTGCAGATGGGGAAGGGGATGCGGGAAAGGTGCGGCGAGGCTCACTGCGGGCTGGAGAGATTTAAGGGAAAAGAAGGGAGAAATACAAACTGCTTAAGGGAGGGCCCCAATTCCAGAGCCCTGGAATGCAATGGAAAAATCCCTCTGGCTTCAGAGAAAAACACCCAGACTAAATCCACTACAGCCTTTCAGCCTGATCTCCATTTCCTTCAGTGGATCCGACTCAGAACTCCTGTTCCACCAGGGAAGGGAGAGCTGGCCCCCTTTCTGAGAGGGGAAGCTCTCCATGCAAAGCTCGGGGAATCAGAACTCTGGGGATCAAAGAAGGGTCTCCACAGCTCCCAGACATCCCTGCCATCTCCAGGCTGTTAGAGCTGGGTTTTTCTTTACACCTAACCCTGATCGAGTGGCATTTGAAATTTCCTTTTTCCAAGTACCATCATGTTACTGTCAGCAGTTCTGCCTGCAATGTGCTGCACGGACCCTCCTTGGTGTTTGTCACCTCGAGATGCTCAGAAAGAGTCACACTGCCCCCAAAGTCATCCTTCAGCCAGGCAGCACATACTTCATTCTTTCCTATTTCCTCACAAACCCAGCTCACTCTGACCATTCCAGCAGCTCCTTGAACCATCCCCACCCCAGCAGAGGCTGGCAAGGGATGCTCGAGGAGAAACCACTGCAGCTGCTCTGCACCCAGCACCTGTGACCCAGAATCCGGCTGTGCTTCCATCCCACTCAGCCTCAGAAACAGAGCCTAACCTGCCACAAAACCTCCCTGGGCGTGGGTGTTCCCCACGTGGCGCTCCCTTACCAAAGGGATGTGATTTACACCCGTGGTGCTGCAGCTCCAGCGAGGGCAGCGGGGCAGCTCTGCCCCTTCCTGCCCCTCTCTGTCCATCTCTGCCCCTTCCTGCCTCCCTCTGCCCCTTTCTGCCCCTTCCTGCCCCCGTCTGCCCCCTCCAGGGCCAGGCAGCTGCTGGGGGAGCTCAGCCCCAGGGATGGGAAACACCTCCCTGCAAGAGGAGGATGAATTTTAATCCGCTTCTCCCAAATATCTGCAGGTCATTTTCCCCCGAAGCGGGCTGACAAACTTCATCTCCCGCAGTTCCCTGGCAGCACAGCCGCGGTACCAAACTTGTTGTGCCTTCCCTCCCACCCAGCAGCTGAGGATGGCAGGGGCCCAGCCAAGGCTTCCAGCACGTTGGCGTGGAAAGCACTGGCAGCCTTCTGCTGTGCCAGGGAAGGAAAGCTGAGGGCTTTGATAGACAGCTAGATAGATGGATACTGCCAGAAATACGCTTAATTATGCAATGTCACATTTCTGAGCCATTGATACCGTGCTCCCTTTTCGGAGTAACAAAGACACATTTCAAAACTTCAGTTAAATTACAATAAGGGGCCAAATCTATTCATTTGGACTATTTAAATGGAGCACATTTTCTTCAGTGGATGTGGTCCTGGCTGTGAAGCACAGCTCAAGTGATGCTGTTAAAATCCTCCACCCACCACTGGTGTGTTGAAAATCAGCCAGCCCAGAGCTGCACACTATTATTACTTAATACATGTTATCTGTGATCAAACACCATTCCTGATACAAGTACTTAGGAATTCACTTTTAAATGGCATTTCTATGGGGACTTTTTTACTAAACAAGTCAGGCATTAATTTGGGCCATCAGGGAAGCCATTGAACTTTGCACCTGGAGCTAAACAGAGCTCTTAAATATTCCTCTCCAAGTCAACCTTCACATGATCAACGATGGCATTGAGCTGCCAGCATCAAATGGCCCCTGGCAGTGCACTGGAGTGCCTGGTGCAGGCAGAGCAGCCGTGGGTCAGGTCAGCAGTGCTGAGCATCCCCTGGAGCCAGGGCCTGTGCCCAGGAGGGGCAGGGGAGCACTGGGGTGGGACAGGGCTGGGGGAGCACTGGGGTGGGACAGGGCTGGGGGAGCACTGGGGTGGGACAGGGCTGGGGGAGCACTGGGGTGGGACAGGGCTGGGGACAGGCTGGGGGAGCACTGGGGTGGGACAGGGCTGGGGACAGGGCAGGGGAGCACTGGGGTGGGACAGGCTGGGGGGAGCACTGGGGTGGGACAGGGCTGGGGGAGCACTGGGGTGGGACAGGGCTGGGGACAGGGCAGGGGAGCACTGGGGTGGGACAGGGCTGGGGGAACACTGGGGTGGGACAGGGGGTGGGACAGGCTGGGGGGAGCACTGGGGTGGGACAGGGCAGGGGAGCACTGGGGTGGGACAGGGCTGGGGACAGGGCTGGGGACAGGGCTGGGGGAGCACTGGGGTGGGACAGGGCTGGGGACAGGCTGGGAGCTGCCCTGGCACTGCCAGCCCTGGCTGAGCCCTGCCCCTGGCACCAGCAGCCAGCAGCACAGCAGCACCTGAGCCCTCACAGCACTTCATTGTCCTCACCTCATGCTCTGGAGCAGCAGAGATGTCAGCACACCACACTGCAGGCTCACCTTCATGGATCCCACTGATTTCCATGCTGGGCAGAGAGCAGGGGCTGCCACAGGGCACGGAGGCTCCCACCAACCTCTGCTGCTGCCTCCAGCACAGAGCTCAGCGCTGGCAAAGCACAGGAGGACACACGGTGGGGAACATTGATTTTCCAAACATGAAATTCATCAAATGACACAAATCAGCTAAATGACATGAAAATACATCTGGAGACTCCATAATGTCACCTTCCATCCTGACAGGGTTTGATAGACACCAGCTGAAGAGAGCAGCTCCAAGCTGCAGAACTCCATCACAGGCTAAGATTATTCTATCACTTTAATAGCAGCTATTTTCCTGTCTCTTAGGGGTTTTCTTTCCTTCTAATTTTACAGCTGTTACACTAGTGACGTGCTTTTCACTACTCTGGTTAAAATTACATCCCATTCTCAAATCAAAGTACATTTTGTTTTACTCTGAGGGAGGAGATGGAAGAATTCCTGTCCCATCACATGCGACAGAAGGATGGGAAGGAAACCAAGGCAAAGCAGCTCCTCAGCACGGGGCTGTCCTGGGTGAGGAGTGTGAGCGTGAGCCTGGTGCTGGGCTCACTGCAGCCCTGAGCCAGCTGTGCCTCCCTGTGCCCACTGCAGCCCTGTCTGAGCCAGCTGTGCCTCCCTGTGCCCACTGCAGCCCTGTCTGAGCCAGCTGTGCCTCCCTGTGCCCACTGCAGCCCTGAGCCAGCTGTGCCTCCCCGTGCCCACTGCAGCCCCATTTGAGCCAGCTGTGCCTCCCCGTGCCCACTGCAGCCCCATTTGAGCCAGCTGTGCCTCCCCGTGCCCACTGCAGCCCTGTCTGAGCCAGCTGTGCCTCCCTGTGCCCACTGCAGCCCTGTCTGAGCCAGCTGTGCCTCAGCACAGGCTCCCAACACCACTCAGGGCTCGCTCCTGCACTGCACAGCTTCTGAGAGGATATAAAGTGATCCTTAGCCCTGTAACCACTGCATTGGTTTCTGAGGCAGAGCTGTTCCACTGGATGTTCCTGCTGCAGCCAAACCCTTTGAGGAGCATCCAAGCAGTTTCAGGAACATTCCTGGGCACTCCAGCATCTGCCAAGCTTTTTCCCTTTCCTCCTTCTGTATTATATATTTATTGCTATTGTGCCAGTCAGCAGCAGCTTCTGACATCTCTTCTCACACAACACCACACTTTGGCTTGACAATAGAATTATTAAAATTATTCCAATTTAGATCAGAAAGATAAAATATCCAAAGTTTTGTTTCTCCACTTCAGTTTCATGGCACAGAAACTACTCAATATTATTAAAACCTTGATCTGGTTTTTATCATTAGTATCAAACTTTATCCACAGCAAATGAAGCCAAATGAAAGAAACTTGCACTAATTTCTGATTTGCTTAACAGTGTGTTCAACTCACCTCAAGTACCATCAGCCTCATTTTCCTAATAGCACTTTTTCTGCAAATCACTTTCAAATAATGAGGTGCTGAAATAAAATTTTTCCACAAAGAAAAATTGGTAGAAATAGATTGAGTTTTTTGCAGCAGCACCCTAATGTCAAAGCAACTATTAGTCAATAAAATCTAAAATTTTGGAAAGGGGAGTGAGTGAAATTGAACTCAAGAATCATTATAAAGCTCATTCTCTGTGCTCTAAACTAAGAGGGAAATGGTTTTTCTGTGTTTGCATTGCATTTCCTCTCACCTAAGTTGCTTTGGGAGAAAATGAAACTTTACATTATATAGTTCCAAATGGTAACCACTGAGATTATTAAATGAAATCTCCAAAAAGCTGTTGTAGTCTGGAACAGATCAGGACCTCACTGGATAAACTCTGCTTCCCACCCAGCATCTCAAATCCCAGCAGCCCAGAGAACTCCCCTTGGAAAGGCTTGGGATGGCATGGAATAAATCCAAATACACACTGAGCACACAGGGAGGACAAGGGCATGGCTGCCCACTCCCCTGGCAGTGCCCAGGCCAGGCTGGATGGGGCTAGGGCACCTGGGGCAGTGGGAGCTGTGCCTGCCATGGCAGGGGTGGCACTGGGGGGGCTCTGGGGCCCTGCCAGCCCATGCTGGCATTGTGTGCCAGCTGGCAAGGGCAGAGCACAGGCCCTGCTGTGCCCCTGGCACCATCCCTGCTGCCCATCCCTCACCCTCCTACAGCCCTGCCTGTCCCATGGGTGTGCACCCAGGGAATGCCTGCCCTGTGTGCCCTGCTGTGCCCCTGGCATTGCCCTGCCTGTCCCAGGGGATGTGAACCCAGGGCATACCTGCTTTGTGTGCCCTGTGTGCCCCGGCACTGCCCTGCCCGTCCCAGGGGTGTGCACCCAGGGAATGCCTGCCCTGTGTGCCCTGTGTGCCCCAGGCACTGCCCTGCCCGTCCCAGGGGATGCGCTCCCAGGGCATACCTGCTTTGTGTGCCCTGTGTGCCCCAGGCACTGCCCTGCC
Organism: Melospiza melodia melodia; assembly: GCF_035770615.1. Classification (NCBI taxonomy): domain Eukaryota; kingdom Metazoa; phylum Chordata; class Aves; order Passeriformes; family Passerellidae; genus Melospiza; species Melospiza melodia. The sequence goes on from NC_086207.1 coordinate 20,361,467, forward strand.
CGTCCCAGGGGATGCGCTCCCCGGGCATACCTGCTTTGTGTGCCCTGCCAGCCCCAGGCACTGCCCTGCCCGTGCCAGGGGATGCGCTCCCAGGGCATACCTGCTTTGTGTGCCCTGTGTGCCCCGGCACTGCCCTGCCCGTCCCAGGGGTGTGCACCCAAGGAATGCCTGCCCTGTGTGCCCTGCCAGCCCCAGGCACTGCCCTGCCCGTCCCAGGGGATGCGCTCCCAGGGCATACCTGCTTTGTGTGCCCTGTGTGCCCCAGGCACTGCCCTGCCCCTGCCAGGGGATGCGCTCCCCGGGCACACCGGCCCTGCCAGCCCCTGGCACTGGGGACCGTTCCCCGTGCCCATCCCCGGTGCCGTTGCTGTGCTCGTTACTGGGCACAGCTCACTCCCCAATTAGCGCTCCCCCAGCAGCTCCAGCACGGTGACAGCGCTGCTTGAGGGCTGACAAATCACCTGCTCCAGCCACCCCCTCATCCCACCCACCCTGCCACGCACAGGAGATGCCTTCGGAAGGCTTTGAAGGAAATGAGCCCCCAGCGTGGATCCAATTTGCATCTTCCACATTTAATACAGCTTGATGGCAGGCTGAACTAGGATAACACCAAACTAAAAATAGCTGCTCCTGTTATCGGAGCTGTTCACTAATTCTGACACGAGCCAACATGTGCTTTTATTAGGAACTCACAGGAGTAATTTATCTGAATGAAATTGCAATATAGAATTAGTGCTGTGCACCTGTGCCCGTTGCTCTGGCTGATTTGGATGTGTGCACAGCTCTGAAAGCACGCCCGGCACAGCCCGGCTGTTCCTGCTGTCACATGCTGGGTGCCACACGCTGGCACAGGCACAGAGCTCCCTCCTCTCCAGGCACAGCCCCTGCCCTGCCCTGGGACAGCACAGGGGTGAGGGGGTCCCCACAATGGGGCCACGGACTGGGGCTGGAGAGGTGCTGCCCTGACTAACAGGTAGGAGCCCTGGGAAAGGACAAACACCCTTCATTCCCTGGCCGTTTTGTGGAGTGTGTCCTAGCTCCCAGGCCATTCCTGTCAGTGCCACCGTGCCAAAAATGCCGTGTACCTCGTCCAGGAGCAGGGTCCTCTCTCCCCCTCTGCCGTGGCGGGGCACAGTGACAGTGACAGCGCTGCTGCTGGGCTGCACACGCCACAGAACAGATGTGCAGCTGTGGGAGAACAGACACACACAGGCTGCAGGGGAGAACGTGGCCACTCAGTCAGAAACGTCCCCAGCAGCACCCTGGGGACAGCAGGAGCAACTGGGAACTGCCTTGCTTCTCTGGGAACACGGAAGGCAATGGGTGCTGTGGGGTTGAGGGGCCTCTCCCCATGTCCTTGGCACAGATCCTCTGCTAAACTGCCCCCAGCTGCTGCCTGTCCCTGAGACAGCACCCCCGTGTCACCCGGCTGTCCCCAACCCTGCGGGCAGGGACATCCCTGAGAGCTGTGCTGGGCAGCACCCAGCCCTGAGGGTCAGCACCCATTCCTGAGGGTCAGCATGGGGATTATCACTGCCCAAAGGGTCATCACCCAGCCCTGAGGGTCATCACCCAGCCCTGAGGGTCAGCGCCCAGCCCTGAGGGTCAGCACCCATTCCTGAGGGTCAGCACCCATTCCTGAGGGTCAGCATGGGGATTATCACTGCCCAAAGGGTCATCACTGGCTCTGAGGGTCATCACCCAGCCCTGAGGGTCAGCACCCAGCCCTGAGGGTCAGCATGGGGATTATCACTGCCCAAAGGGTCAGCACCCAGCCCACAGGGGCAGCCCAGGGGCAGCACCCAGCCCTGTGTAGCTCAGCAAAGGCCCTGCTATTTGGGAGTACCTGAATATAAAATACATCTCCTTTAATTGAGAATTGAAGCATTGCTCATATTTTACACAAGTGTGAAGTCCCAGGGGAGAAAACTTCGTGCTCACCTTTAACTGGAGCCTGAGCTTGATTTGAGCAGCTTGCAGGGAAGGGCTGGACCTGGGGCAGGTCTGAGAGCTCTCCCTAAGCTGGCGCTGTAAAGGTTGAGCCCCTCTGTCCCAAAGGACCCCATCCCTGATCTCAGCTCCTTCCCTGCACCCCTAGGGCACCCGAGAGCTGCTGCCATCCTCAGAGAGCAGCAGAGCCACACCTGCCCCATCCAGCCGTCCCAGAGATGCAGGTCCTGGTCCTCTGAAGGATTGGCATCTCCAGCAGGTTTGCAACCTTCCCAGCAGGACCCAGTGGAAAAGCTGCAGCTCCCTTCTGAAAGACAGGGAAAGAATAAGCATTTTATCTGCACCCCTCACTGACCCTGGGGCTTTCCTTGCCTCTGTCCCATAGCAAGGCAGTGAATCAGCTGGCACTGAATAAATTCAATTAACCCATCTGAAACACTCACCTTGCACCAGCTGGGTAAAACAGCCCCCAGAGCCTCCTCCAGGCAGGGTGAGTGGCTGTTTGAGGTGTGAGCAGGGGCTGAGAGCACAGCGACCACAGCAGAGACACCGAGGGATTGAATTCCTGCAGCTCCAGGGCTGCCAAAGCGGGGATGAGGAGGGAGAAGCCTTCATGGTTACCTCACAGCTAGAGACGAGTGCGGTGTTTGAGCTCGAAACGCTTTTACGTGATAAGGGGCTTAAAATAGTAATCAACTCTTCTCATTCAAACAGAAATGTGTTCTTCTCTCCCGTGGCTGCGTGCATGTGCTGAGCCGGGAACTGGGTCATGGAGGAGCTGGGGAGGAAAATCACTCTGCACCCTGGGGACGGCTCACACAGAGCTCTGAGCTGTGGGCACCGTGGGCAGGCTGGTGGGCACCGGGGACCGTGGGCAGGCTGGCGGGCACCAGGGACGGGCCCTCACCCCAGAACTGCCTGTGCTGCACCCACACACCAGCTCTGCAGTGCTGCCCTGGGGCTGCGGCCCTGGCACGGCGGGCAGGGTGTGCATCACTGGGATCACTGCTGGGCTCAGGCATCGGTGCCAGCTGCAGCCCTGGCACAGCGGGCACAGACCGGCAGGGCAGCCAGGAACACTCCAGGCCCAAAGCCCAGCCAGAGGCACACCCTGCTTTCCTCAGCACCGGCCCCTCTCTGCTCCATGGCCTCTGGATCAGGAGGGAAACCCACGGGAACACCCTGGAGGGTGAGGAGGTGCTGGCACTGAGGGCATTGCTGTGCCAGGGCAGCACTGCAGGGCCAGCCCTGTACCCCACGGGGCCAGCCCCAGCTGCCAGGGTTCACCTCTCACCTCTTATGACAGTGGACAGACCCCACAGAACAGTTTGAATGGTTTGCTTTCTAAAAATCAGATTTAAAGTACACCACCCAGAACAGTATGTGTGTTTTAGTCCGGAGGGATGGGACAATGGTGGCACTCAGAAATGCTTCAGGAAAGCCATGTCTGTTCCCACAGCTGCAGGAGTGCACGTACCTCAGAGCTGGCCCTGTGCAGACAGACAGACAGACAGACAGACAGTCCGTGTGCACAGCTGCTCTCTGGGCCCTGCACCATCCTCACACCCTGGCTGGCTCCACCTGCCACACCTGGAACCAGGAGCCCTCCAAGCCAGGACAGACACTGCACCCCTAGGAAACAACAAAATGAAGATGTCACTGGTGAAGGGAGAGGCTGCCAGGTTTGTTAGAAATGTAATGATGAAATTAGAGACATCCTCACATGGAGAACAGTTTAACATATGCTTGGGGTTGTTTCATCGACTCAAACCCAAGGCCATCCCCAGGCTACCTACCTGTGGCAGGTGTATCACAGTGAATCCCCACATTTCTAATTCATTTCCATCTTCCAGAGGAACCTTTTTGGCAAATAACTCACTGAACCCTGCCAAGGATTCCCTGCAGTGTGTGTGAGACTGGGCTGGGGTTCTGGGAGTTCTGCAGATGAGTCCTTCACACCCGGTTAGTGTCTCCCCACTGCTCCCTGGGTGCCATACTGCAGCTAATGACTGACTGCATTCTCTGGAATTCATTCACCAAAACAACAGCAAAATGCCTAATTCGATGTGGCAGATCCCCAGCAGTTCACAGCAGCCTCCCATGGCAGCAGCCACTCTCCTGCTGCAGCACCACCAGACAATTTAGGTATGCAAATGGGCAGGTTGTTAGTTTACAGCTGAAAACAAAACAGGAGATGCTTCTCTTAGCAATTCCTGCAGAGCTGCTTGGCTGGCTCCTGCGTGTGCCTGGGTGAGAGAGGCACCACAGGCTCTTACCTGTTTTCAGCCTGCAAAGCACCTTGAGCTCTTCCTATTGCTCTGGCATTTGCATTTTTTCTCCCCAGCATTTAAACTCCAGTTCTTCTACCCTGAAACCAGCATGCTGCAGCTGTCACAAATTCACGGGCGCACACAATCACAGAACCCACTTGTACGTACAGCCAAGCAGCTGCACGTGTGTGTCTGTACAATGGCAATTATATTGTAATTAACAATATATTAACATATACCTGTATTAATTATAAAGCCTGCCCTCCCTGCCCGCTCACCCAGGGCTCAGCAGGACCCAGGGCAGGAGAGGAGCCCCACCAGGCCGGAGCAGCCCTGCAGGGACGGGAGTCACCGTTCCGGCTGCAGAGGGGACAGCGACGCGTCCATCCTGGCTGGAGTCCACCCGGGGCCCTCTCCCAGGGCAATCTGGGATCTCTGCTTTCCCTGGTTCTTTGAGCAGAGCCAGGGTCCCAGGCTGGGCAGGCAGGAGCTGCAGTCCCAGCGCACGCACAAGCCAGCCCTGCAGCAGATGGACACATGAAATAATTGCAGCTGACAGCTGACAACCACACTGAGAAGGTGTCAGTCCCACAGCAGAGCCTGTCCTTTGAAAAACACATTTAAAACTTTAGCTTAAAAATCCATAAACATACTCACACCCCACACTGTCTGAACTGTTTGTTTTCCTTCCCTGTCCTGCTCTTTCCATTTTCCTGGTTTCTAATGAGCCACGGCCCAAATTTGAGTTATAAATGCTAAATATACAACCTTAAGGCTGCGCTGGAATCAGATTTTTTCAGGTGCCTTTCTTACTACACAGCCCAAATATAAAACATTTATTTTTCCCAACTTTCCAGCATTTTCCTGCCTTCTCCTGACTCTGCTCACATTAATTCAGCAGCAGGTTCCCAGAGAGGAGCTCTGCCCTCGAGCACCGGTGCTGCCTTTCCATCTACTCCAACAACATACATCAACATTTCATAAAAGCCATAAAATATGCTGCAGTCTGGTTTTATCTTCTCTCTTTGAACATGCAAATAATTTGACTCCATCTTGCCCAACCACTCAATAACCAGCGCTAGGATGAGCAGGGTAATTTACTGCCTGCTGCTGCCAGAGGAGGGGAAAAGGGGTGGGTGGAGATGCTTTTCTGTCTCAGGCACTTTGAGTGAACACTGCTGCTGCTGCTGGAGGAGTCTCACTTCTTCTCAGCCTTTCATCCCTGCGCACTTTTCATCTTCCCCACGTCTGAAAGAAATCCTCCTGAGCTCCAGCTGCTGCTTGTCACCACGCTGCTGTGCCCTGCCTGCCTGCTGCCATCCCCTGCAGCCATCCCCTGGTGCCATCCCCTCGGTGCCATCCGCTGGTGCCATCCCCTCAGTGCCATCCCCTGCCCAGCTCCTGCCTGGCTCAGGGACCTCCACCAGCAATCCTGGCAGAAACACCTGAACCAGGGGGCAGCTCTGGCACAGCCAGAATAATCACAGAACCCACTTGTTTTGGGAGCAAAAACCCCTGGCAGAAACACCTGCAGCAGAGGGCAACACACAGGGAATAACAGCTGTAACACACAGGGAATAACCACAGCTGCCCTGGCATTGGCAAGGGCCGGAGCCTGAACTGGGGTGCCTGCATCCAGCTGGGATGTCTCTGCCAGCTCTGTCACAGCTGGCAGAGCCCCCATCCAGCAGTGTCTCCAGAGTGTGACACCAGAGCCCTGACTGTCCCCAGGGTGTGACCAGAGTCCCGAGTGTCCCCACTCTGTGCCCAGAGCCCTGACGATCCCCAGAGTGTGACACCAGGGCCCCGAGTGTCCCCAGGGTGTGACCAGAGTCCCGAGTGTCCCCACTCTGTGCCCAGAGCCCCGAGTGTCCCCAGGGTGTGCCCAGAGCCCCGAGTGTCCCCACTCTGTGCCCAGAGCCCCGAGTGTCCCAGCCATCTGCCCACAGCCTCCCCAGCCCCACACCCTGGTGCTGGCAGCCACACCAGCACACAGCAGTGGGCACACGGCAGGCAGGGAGGGCTGGCCAGAGCACCAGCAGCACTCCGGGCTGGTGTTCTCCACAGTTTCTGGCTCTAATGAAGCTCTGCCCAGCCCCAGCAGCTGGGTGAGATGGAAGCAGGGCGATCACGAGGAGCCCGTGCTGCTCTCCTGCCCAGCTCTGGGCTGAACTCAGGGCCTGGCACACCAGCAGTGCCTTGCAGAGCCTCCTGCCCTCCTTGCCAGCCAATTCACACACACACACTCCGTGGGTGCCCTGAGTCACTCTGTGAACACAATGTCCTTTACCTTGGTCAGACAAATGAAACTGTTACTGGGAAACCAGAAATGGCTCTCGTCCTGCACAGGAATTGTTCCATTGAGGAACAGCACCCCAGCTCCTCTCAGCCCCACGGGCACAGCCAAAGGCTCCTCTGTCCCCCCACAGCAACCAGCCTTCACTCCACATCAGCACAGCTGGCACAGCTTCTCTGCTGCTGTTGGAGCTCCCATTCCCAACGCCAAAGCTGTGGGATTGCATCTGAACTTCGGCACTGCTCTCCCTAACGAGGGCTGCAGCCCTGTCAGCCGAGAGAGCACAAACTCCCCTCTCTCCCCCGCTGAAGGATCCTGCTCCAGCCCCCAGGCACTGCACACAAGTGGATGTCCTAACCTCTCTGATAATCTGTATTGTTAGAACCCACTCTGGGCGTGCTGGGTGTCCCCAGGGCCATGAAGAGGAGCTGACCTGGAGGAAGGCCCTGGCCACCCTGAGCAGGCAGAAACCACCCAACAGGGTGGGATGGGAAGGAAATGTTCAGGCACATTTGCAGACAATAATGATGCTACAAAGGAACTTAAACTGCTGGTAAAATTGTGCTGTTATTATGTGTTATCATTCAATTATCCATAAAAGTTCTACTTCAAAACATCTAAGAAACAACAAAATACACATTCTGGGAAACACAAAACCCAAACCCATGCCGATCAAGCGTTCACCTGGAATGTGAGCATTCCTAGTTCCACGGGTACTTTATCTGTAGAGGTGGGATGGGAGCTGGCACAGCCTGGCTGGGCTCTGCAGGGCTTTCCCTGCCCTCTCTGCTGCCTGCTCAGGACAGAGGGAGGGAAGGGGCAGCTCTGTCACAGACATCCTTTACGAAAATCCTTTCCTTAGGATTTTTCCTCCTGAGAAGCTGGGAGGCCTCAGGAATAAAATGTAAACAATGGTTATCTGCTGCTGTGGGATGCAACAGGTGCATCTGTGATTGGCCCATGTTGGATGTTTGTAATTAATGGGACAGCAAATTCCCCTTATTGACCCTCCAACCCCACCTCCCTCCACCCCCAGCTCAGCCTCACCAGGTGAGCTCTCGTGGGACATTTCATCAGCAGTACAATTCTGCTTCTTCCTCTTCTGCCTTAAAATGAAAGCAAATCAAAGACAGGCAGAAACAGGCAGGGATAGGTGGGATATTGGCAGGAAATTCCTGGCTGTGAAGGTGGTGAGGCCCTGGCACAGGTGCCCTGTGGATCCCTGGCAGTGCCCAAGGCCAGGCTGGATGGATTTGGAGCACCTGGGACGGTGAAGGGACAATGTGAGGTGTCCCTCACATTATGGCAGGGTGGCACTGGATGGGCTTTAGGGGCCCTTCCAACCCCACCCGTTCTGGGACTCAATGAGAATTCAGTCGCTGCATAAATCAAATACTGAGCCCTGCAGTCACTCAGAGAGCCCCGGAGAGGAGCTGTCTATAAACAGCCCAGGCTGAGCACAGCCAGAGCACAGGAGCTCCCCGAGCCCCGTGTGAGCTGCTGGCTCAGTGAGATCCTGTCTGGGAGCTCTGGGCACACTCTGCTCCTCCAGAGCACACTGCTAAGCCAGCACAGAGCACAGCCCTGCCATCAGCCCTCTCTGCCTTTCATTTTTTGCTCCACTTCACAAGCAATAACTGTGGGATGATAAGGATTTGCAAAACAAACAGAAAGCTGCACAGTGCTTGTGTTTGGAAGCTCTGAGCATGAAAATCCATTTCAGGCCCTATCTCCCCCCTTGCTGAGATAAACCCCTCCTGAGTGTGCTGCTAAATCTCCTACAGACACAAACAACCCCAAAGCCTGTTATTTTCCTGGCACAGCTGCTCTCAGAGCAGGGCCTGGGCACCCCATCCAGCCACATTTTACATTTGCCCAAGTTCTCATCCTCCAAGTTTAAAGCAGGGAGACGGGAATTGCCTGCACGAAGCACAAAACCAAGCTGGATTCATGAGCAGCCTCTCCCATCGGGACACCACGGAGGGACCCCACATCCATCCCCTCTCCTGTGCCCCCAATGTGGCTCATTTCCAACATGCAGGGTGCAATGAGGGTCGGGGGCAGCAGGGCTGGGCCCACCCAGTTACCCCCTGAGCTCTGCATCAAACACAACAAACGCTCTGTTCCAGCCCATCTAACACAGAGCAGTCAGATTTTGTGTTAAAAATCTGGAGTAAATGGAGCTGGACCAACACAAAGGAGGGGAAATCCACTGGGACCTGAATGCTGTGCAGGTTCAAGGGGCTGACCCCATCTGGGGGTGTCTGGGGGACACGGGGGGCCCTGGCTGCTCCCTGTGCCACAGCCACTGCTGGGAGGGCTCTGCCCACCCCAGAGCAGCCAGCAATGGCACACGGTCACCTCCCCATCCCTGCATGTGCCTCGTTCATGAGGAGCAGAGAGTAGAGCTGTCTGCCTTCAAAAACTTCACTGCACAGCTTCATATTCAGAACAATACAGTCCCACAGGAGGAAGAAGCAATTTTGACTTAAAATTACACCATTCACTCAGTCTTTACCATTTTTACCAAACACACTGCTCCGTCTCTGCCCCAGCAATCCTCAGCTCTCCCACTATATTTCCAATAGTTCCAAGCTAATTAATTTCCCACAATAACACCTCCCAGGGACAGAGAGCTGCATAATCCTCAGCCCCTCCTGCACTGAGCCTCCTGTGGGGCTGGGCAGCAATAACTGCTGGTTGGTGCCCTGACACAGCCACAACGGGACTGGGATCATTGGTGCTGCAGGGGCACCGCAGAGACGACGAGAGAGGGAGAGAGAAACTTGGCAGGGAATGGCAGCGGGTGAGGGCTGGGGGCAAAGGCTCCACAACAGCCCCGGGGGACAGTGAAGGCCCAGCTGGCACCCTCAGGGGCAGAACATTGATTGCTGCAGGGTCCCAGTGCTGGCTGGCTCTGCAGGTCACACACAGGAACCATTCTGTATTCACACAGGGAAAACTGAAACCATGCAGAAATACCACACACCACACGTGTGCTAACGAATTTCTGTTGTGGTAATGGTGACAAACATGTTCTGCCAGCTCCCTGTGCATCTCTAAAGCTTTCCTTTGCATAGGGCAGAGAGGAATAGTTTAAAATTAAATAACATCCAGACTGGGCAGCAATTGGCCGTTTCTGGGGATGCCCACAGTAACAAGAACAGCAGAGGCCAAACTCTTCTCACTGAAAGGTGTTGGTGTTGTTGTTCCTGAGGAGTTTGTGCAAAATTCCAATCCAGATACCTGGAGAATTGAGTCTGTACCCATGAAACTCCCCACAGCAAGGGAACACGGCTCAGGCTCTTCACTGCTGCTCTCAGTACAGAGTTATTGCCAATGGTGATCCTTATGGACGCAAACCCGGGTGGGAAATCTTTCCTTACCTTCAGCATGGGGCCATGGGGCTGGCAGAGCATCCCTGGGGAGGGCAGGGAGGGAGCCCTGCAAGCCAGGATTGCAGCTGGAAAAACATCCAGAAAAACACTCTGGAGCACACAGGAGCCAGTGGCACTCGGGGCACAAAGCACAGCTGAAATCAAGCGCTCATTCCCCTTAACTCGGGGAATTCATTTCTTCTCTGATGTCCAGCTCTCTGCACAATTTACATCTGCTGACTGGATTGCAGCCTTTCATGTTCTGTTTTTGAATTATATGTTGCATATGTTACAGCGCAAGAAATTTGACTTTTCAAATGCCAACAAATGGCTACAAAATTGGCCCCTTGTGAATAACAGCCCAGCAGCATTTCCATGTAATTATTTTGCCCGAGAATTTAATTTGCAAGACATGAAAGTTCTGCTGGCTGAAAGAGCAGCACATAATGATCCCTGAGCACGGGGAGAGGCAGCCCTGCTGCAGACCTGGGGCTGCTGGAGCTCCCTGCCTGCCATGAATGCAGTCCCTGCAGCAGCCTGGGGTGTCCCTGCCATGCCTGGGATGGAGCTTTGGGGGACAGAGCAGAGTGGGGACCCCCATCAGCACGCTGCAGTCACAGCACTGGAGCTGCCCAGGGAGTGCCAACCACTCACACACGGGCACAGCTCTGCATCAAAAATCCCAAAAATCACAAAATCACCATCACAAAACCCCAGGATGGTTTGGGTGGGAAGGAACCTTAAATCTCACCCGTGCCATGGCCAGGGACTCCTCCACCGCACCAGGTTGCTCAGGTTGCCACCTGCTCTTAGGAAACAAAAGGTCATTTTATCACTTTAAAAGATAAAACAGTGAGTGACATCAGACAATACCAAATAAAACCCGTGGAGAATCACAGCCCACAGCCTCAGAGCCACCCCCACGGTCCCTCTGGGCTGAGCCCCCTGTGCCCAGCCCCAGCCCTGACTGAGCCCCCAGCTCCTCACCCACAGTCCCAGGGCTCAGCAGCACTGACTGAGCTGAAAGCAGATGGCATTTGAGACATTTCATATCACTCCTGTCCTGATTCACTCCAGACAAAGTTCTTACATAACTCTGACATTTACCGTCTCAAACCAGGGAGAAATTCCCCTTCCTTTGTCCGGTGCTCTTGTGCCTTTTTTTTTTTTTTTCATTTTAAAGATCGCAAGTTAAATGTTGATCTTGTCACTGTTGAGGTGGATTAGCTCCTGTAGCCATGAGGAGAAGGCACTCAGGGCAGGACAGGAGCTGTGTGATCACCTCTGTGCCATTCAGCACAGGACAGGAGCTGTGTGATCGCCTGTGTCGCCTCTGTCACTCAGGACAGGACAGGATCACCTGTGTCACCCTGAAGTGCAGACCCTCACCAGGACACCCCGACGTGCTCTCACCATCCAGCTCCACCACTCCAACCCCTTCAGGCTCCCCCCACGGGCTCCTCCAAGGTGTGCAGTCTCTGGTTTGATTATCCAGCTCTTCCCAGGAACAATCTCCTTCCTCTCGAAGGAAAAAGTGCAAAAGAGAAAGTCTAGATAAAATCTTCCTGGAGTTGGAATCGGGGCGCATTTCTATCCAGAACAAATTTTGTGTAATGTTTGTTTTTGTTAAACCAAGCTCAGCAAAGAGCTTTCTCTAAAGATCCACAGAAGCTGTGAAAGACAGAAGCAAAGACAAATCATGGGATCATGGAGGATGTGTAGGAATAGAACACTGATGAGTATTTGATTAGCAAGACCATATTGAGCCCTATGGGATCCTGAGACTCCTGGCTAAATCCTGATGAACCCAAATATAAAGTACCAGAAATGAAAGCCTAATGCTGAGCTTAATTTTGACATTTTTGCCTTGGAAGCCTCCCAAGGTAGGCTGGATAGCCAGAGACAGCAACCTTGGAAAAGCTGTGAACCTCCATGAGATCTTCATCAACCAATCTAGATGGGAGTGTCTGAAGGAAAATGTAATGCCCATGGAAAAACAAACCAACCAAGCACCCCAGAAAATACCAAATGCCAGTTCATGTTTTCCATTCCATCCAATACCCAGGAATACATTTTAAACAAGATTTGTCCCTGTACTGCAGAGTGCTTTGTCCTCTCATCACGTGTTGCAGAGAATGTAAATAAACCATTTTTCACAAACAGTGTCCTGGCCATGAGGTGTTCATCCCGTGGCTGTTTGGGCAGCTGGAGGTGCAATCCTCCCACAGCAGCAGCAGGTTCCACCTGTGTCGGGCTGGCCAGCTGAAGGCAGCAGGGCTGCTGGAACACGCTGTGATGTTTGCTGCAGCTGCAGCCCGGCGCTTCTGCTGCTCCACGTTTCCCCTGGAGCCTGATCTGCAGGCAGATGAAAACCAGTCAGGAAATAGATGGATACCAAAAGCACTCCTTATCCCAGGGAGCCCGGAGCTGAGGAATTAAACACCTTCTGCCCTCGCACTGCTGGGGCTGCTCCGCTGCTTTGAGCGCAGAGCTGGGTGGGCACGGGGCAGGGCCAGAGTGCTGCTTGCTCTGCAGGACTGAAAATCCTGCATTTGTCATTCTGGGCTCTGTGCAACGAGGGCCCCAGCAGCTGCTGCTGCCAGGGCTGAGCTGCAGCCCCCCAGCCCCAGCAGGAGCCCTGGCATCACCCTCCTCTTCCTCCCCAGGGCACCCCATGGGCATCGCCCTCCTCCCATTGCCAGGGCACCCCATGGGCATCACCCTCCTCTTCCTCCCCAGGGCACCCCATGGGCATCGCCCTCCTCCCATTGCCAGGGCACCCCATGGGCATCACCCTCCTCCCATTGCCAGGGCACCCCATGGGCACAGGGGCTCCCTGCTGGGCACAGCACAGGGCTGCAGCCTTTCTGTGCCCCCACACAGCACACCACAGGGCTTGGGACCCATCTGATTGCTGGGGTCAGGCAGCAGTTACACCAGACGGTGTCAGCTGAAATGCAAACAGAGGAAGAGCAGCGGGTGTGCTGGAAAGCTCTCACCCCTCCTGCAGACACTCCAGGAGCCATGCCTTGGGCAGAGAATCGCAGCGTTAGTCTCTGTAAACCAGTTATGGGCTGTTGGCTAATGGGCTCAATCAGTCTCCATGAAAAATCACCCACTTGGCTTTATCATAAGCCTTTGGCCACACGCTCTGAGGAGATAGAGATCCATTAATTAGTGCTCGTTACTGCTGCCTCGGGTGGCGTGCCTCCCACCTGAGCTCCATCAGCTGGATCCCCAGGGAATTCATCCCATGGAATGCTCCTGCCCCTACCCCAGGGGCTCCCAGAGCCCCCAGCCCCAGGCAGAGTTCCTGCTGTTACCTGAGGCTCATTTAGGGTCAGTTTGGGCCATTTTAGGGCAGGAACTCTTCATTTCCCCGTGCCCGCGGCAGGCGGGCTCTGTGCCCGTCCCAGCCCGGCCTGGCCTGTCCCTGTCCCCTCACACAGTGACAGGGCTCAGGAGCCCGTGGGGTCACACCTGTGCCCAGGTGGGCTCTGCCAGCCCCAGCCTGTCCCACAGCTCTGGGTCACTCTGCAGGACAGCTCCAGATCACCTGCAGCTCCCTGGCACTCACCCAAAAACAGAGAGCCCCTTGGAAACAGTGACAGCCCCAGTCAGAGCTGCTGGGGAGGAGTGAATCCTAAGGCTTGGCAATAAAAAAGCATCTTCAGAAGTACATGGTTATTTTCAGGGAAAAAAATGTAATATTAATCCTAAGCACTGAGATAAACTGCCATGCTACACTTAAAAGATGCTTTATTTATTCTAGGGATTTTATTTTTAATTATAAAATCAATGAAGTGTTAATGATTTTAAGAATTACTTCAGCTCACTCAGAGTTTCAAAACAACTTTTTTTAGTCCATGGCATAAATTCATAAGCTGCTCAGTTTGACCAATTTGTCAAGACAATTTCCATTAGTAAACATGAATATTTAATGAAAAGGAAAAATGGCATGAGCAACTTCACTTAAGCGACTAATGACTTACTGGAAAACAAGTAAGATACATTAATATGCCACTTCTTTAGGTATTTGCAGAGCACAACCACCTAAATATTCAGCACGCTCCTTATTTTACCTTGTCTTTATTTATCTGTGTATCTGCGTGTCTGCCCTTGCCATTGTTTATAGATGTCAGCAAATCCCCTCAAAAATAAACCACTTTTTTTGTCTAATCCAGTCACTGCTGCTTGCTTCCACGCGGCTTTCACAAGAGGGCCTCAAAGTCCCTTCTCCTCCTTCATTGCTAAATTGGCCAATCTGTTTGTTTAAGGCAAATCCGAAGGCCTGACGACCTCACAGCCCTTGTTAATGAGCTGAAGGAGAGGAAATCAGTGCCAGGCTGGGAAAAACCAAGCCCAGCCCCAGGAGCTGTTGCAGATCCCAAAGCACAGCAGGCTGCCAGGAGCAGCTGGTGGCACCAGCCCTGTCCCAGCCCTGCTCTGCTGTGGCATCCCCTGTGCAAACTCCTGGGGCATTTTGGGGAAAACACCACGGAGGGAGGGCAGGGCCGGTGCCGCGGCAGCAGCTGGGGGATGTCTCTGTGCCAGGAGAGAGGGGAACGGTGTGGCACAGATCCCTGGCTCCTCCCTGCCCCGAACCGAGCAGGCGGCACCAGCCATGCCCTGCCTGTCCCCTGCCTGTCCCGGGTAGAGTGGCCCTGCCACAGTGTCCCCAGTGCCACAGCACATCCCTCTGTCCCATGGGCACATCCCTCTGTTCTATGGGGACACTCTCCTGTGCCATGGGGACATCCTCTGTCCCATGGGCACGTTCCTCTGTGCTACAGGGACATCCCTCTGTCCCATGGGGACATCCTTGTGTGTTATGGGGACACCTCTCTGTTCCATGGGGACACTCTGCTGTGCTACGGGGACATCCTACTGTCACATGGGGACACTTTGCTGTCCCATTGGCACATCCCACTGTCCCACGGGGTGTCAGGGCTGGTCCCAAAGCAGCGGCCCTGCTGCCCTCCCAAGGCAGTGCCGGGATGCTCTCGGGCAGCCCCGGCACACGGAGCAGCCGTGAGGAGGCACCCGGGCCCGGACACCGCCGCAGCCGCTCCGGGCCCCGGCGCTCCGCAGGCAGATCCCTGTTGCTGTCCGGTCCCGGGGTGCCGCTCGGGGCTCGTTCCCGGTCCCGCTCGGGCAGCCCCGGCACACGGAGCAGCCGTGAGGAGGCACCCGGGCCCGGACACCGCCGCAGCCGCTCCCTCCCGACTGACCTCCCTCCGCCACAAATCGCTTCTGACAGGCGCTCTCAAATCCTAAAGTGAAAAGCTGTTTCCTTTAGTCGCTATCCCCGTAAAACACACTGACTCTCTTAATTACATGCTTAGTTTTTTTCCGAAGGCTCTAGCCATGCATGTAGGCAATAACTCGAGCTGAGAGGCAAGGGAGCATGTAATAGAGCAAGAGCAGTGCAGCCTGGTGGAAAACATCCCGTCCCAGCGCCCAGGGGAGCCCGGTGGGGCCGCCACCAGCTCCCACCCACGCCAGCTGAGCCCCGTGCTGGGGATGGCGCTGGCACCGTCACTGGCACTGCGGGGGCACGGCTCGGCCCCGGCCAGCAGGGTCACACGCAGCTCGGGCTCCGATGGGGCACCCGCACTGACCGAGGGCCCGGAGCCCAAATCCGTGCCAGCTGCAGCTGTGCATTGTGAGACAGAGCAGCTGCAGCCCCAGGGCGCTCTCCGAGGGTCAGCGCAGCTCCGTGCTGCTGTGCCCCGAGCTGGGGAACACTCTGTGCCAGCCTGTGCCCAGGGGTGGCTGGCAGAGAGGAAATGCGGGATAAAGGCTCACAGAATGAAGGGACTCCCAGTCCAGCCTGATCCACTGGGCTCTTCTCCCCTGTGCAAAAGCAGCAGCTCCAGAGCAGTCAGTGGAGCAGGAGCCCCACAGTTCCCACAGAACACCAGAAAAATAATGAAAAAACAACATTGCCTTAATTCTCCTTTCAAAATACAAATAGTGAAAAACCATTGCACTCTTCTATAGCTCTTTACTTCAGTGGAGTGATAAGTGAAGGGCTCAGAGCAGAAGCAGCTGTGTGGCACCTCCAGCTCAGCCAGAGCAGGCTCCTCTCCCCCTGCACTGCCAGGGAGCAGGAATGGCCCAGTGCCCAAAGGGGCAATGCCCCAGCCAGGCTGGGGATGCCAGCACCAGGGACAGGAATGGCCCAGTGCCCCTTCCAGAGCCCGTGTGCCCCACCAGGGGCTGCCCCATAAATCCAGCCAGGCTCCCAAAGGGGGCAATGCCCCAGCCAGGCTGGGGATGCCAGCACCAGGGACAGGAATGGCCCAGCCAAGGGGGGCAGGGGGGGCTGCCCTTACCTGGGCACACCCACAGCAAACACCTGGATTTGCCCACACCTGGGCTTGCCCACAGCAGCACCCGACTGACCCACGAATCCTCTCGGAAAATCTCTGCTGAGAGCTCTCTGCACCCTAACTCAAGCACATCAAAAGCATCCCAGCCAACCAATTTTATGTGAATTTGATATGGATTTACTTGTGGCAGAGTTTGTTTGAAGTCTGCAACAAGGCACCTTTATGCTCTTCCACCCCAAAGCATCCTTCTGCTGTGCTTCAAGGTAGACTAGCCAAAAAAAAAAAAAAAAAAAATTTAAAAAGGAAACAAACAACCCAAATCCAAAAATTAAGAAGCAAGTGAAAGCACAGCCACTGGAAAACAGAGGCTGGACACAGAAGCAAAGGAAATCAGGATGCAGAGAGGAGCACTAAGGGTTCCTGGGAGGAGAAGGAACAAGGAGGAAAGACCAGTTGGACACAGACTGGACTCACAGGTTTATAATTCTGTGCCAAACTCTGCCAAAAGTTTTTTCAGTTATTTATCCAACTCTGCCACGGTGTATTCCAAGTCCATCCCCACTCAAAGCAACAGAAATAACTACATGCTCACAACTTTTCAGAGAGTTCCCTGCAGTTCTCTGAGTCACAGCCAAAATTCTGTCTGGAGCAGTTATTTTGGGTATGACTTTATCACCAGGGAACGAAGGAATTAAAAAATAACTTCTTTTCTGGTCAAGGAGTTTATTGCCACGTCTCACATTTCATTCTGAATTTCATTTTTTCAGTGCATTCCTTTTCTGGAGCAACATTCATGGAGATGATATAAGCAGGGTGCTTGGACAGCAGCTTTCCAGCATAGGGACTTTATTTGGAAGTGCATCAAACCCTAAGAACTAATAAAATATTCTTGACTCCCCAGGCAAAGCATGTGCAAGATAAGAAGGGTCAACACGGAATGGATTATAAACACTCCAGTTTCTCCAAATTCCCTTCCCCCACCCAGTTTTCAATACAAAATAAGATAAAATGCAGGAATAGCTTTAAGCATGCTTGGGAGTTTAATCCCAGAGTGGAGGAGCAGGGCGTGCTGCTGGCTGCCTTATCACACAGCCTGGCCTGGGTGTGAGATGCTCACCCAGGGATGATGGGGCTCGGGGACAGCATCACCACCACAGGCTGCAAATGCACTGCCACCCTCACAGCACGAGCAGCACTGCAGGGAGCATGCACACCCACAGCCCGGGGCAGCCAGGAAAATACTGCAGTTCATTGCACTTATATAGAGAGGTTATATTTTTTATTTATTTATATTATATATAGTGTGTGTATATATATATATAGTATATATATATGAATTTAATTCATTGCACATTATAGATATAATATATATATTGTATTTATATATATTAATTGAGTTCATGGCACATTATAGATATAATATATATATTATATTTATATATATATGAATTGAATTCATGGCACATTATAGATATAATACATATTATATTTATATATATAAATTGAATTCATTGCACATTTTATACATATATATAAATTGAATCCATTACACTCACGCACATATTTATATAAATAAGAAAAGCAGAATGCACT
Source organism: Melospiza melodia melodia (assembly GCF_035770615.1). Lineage (NCBI taxonomy): Eukaryota > Metazoa > Chordata > Aves > Passeriformes > Passerellidae > Melospiza > Melospiza melodia. The sequence goes on from NC_086207.1 coordinate 20,379,288, forward strand.
CCACATATATATAAAAGAGAATTCATTGCACATCTATACCCACACAGACACTTCAATTTAATGTGCACAAGTAAAGCCTTCATTTCCATTAATTTGCACGATAAACATCTTCACTAATTATACACAGTGCTTACACTAATCACCTGCCTGAAGCCATTGGATTTTATGTGGGCTCCTGTCAGAGCCCATAAAGCAAATGGGGCTGGATCAGATGCTGGGTGAGAAGCCCCTGCACCCTGATGCTAAAACCATGCTGCAATTCCTGCAGGAGGGAACAGTGCCAGTGCCAGCATCCCGAGGGGCAGGACCCAGCCCAGCTCGGGCAGAGGGTTAACTCCAACTTTTCCCACTGAAAGCAATGCTCCCCTTGTCCCCTTCTCAAATGCAAAACATTTATTAAAGCAGCATTGATTTCCCATCCCTTGGTCAGCTCCTGCTTGATGTGGAGGCTTAATAAACTCTTCCTGGCACACAATGAAATATTGCCAGTTGAATTCAGACGGGAGTTTGCAAGCACTGCCTTTCCTAATTAAAATCAAAATGCTTGCATAGGAGAGGACTGTGCTTGGCATGTGCTGCCAGGGCTGGTGGTGAGCCCGTGGAACAGAGCCCCAGGGGCTGCCAGGGATGGGGGGCTGCCATTTATATATAATATATATATATATAATATACCCCATTATAATGCTCAGATTCACCACATCCGTGGGGTGACCTGAAAATAACTACCGTAGGAAGGAATCCCAGCCAGGAAAGTGACAGAAACACAACACACCAGTATGTGTACTGTAGCCAAAGAAAGGTTAAGAAATAGAAAATTCCAATTCAAGGTATATTTATAATTCATTTTCAGTGGAAAAAAAAATTCTCTAACCTATAGTTGAGCTCTAAATGGTTTTTTTTTGAAAGCAAGCACAAAAGAAACGGGAACGCAGCAAAGCTGAAGCTTGATTTTCAGTTTGAAAATACTTGAGGGAACAATTTTCCTGCCGCAGCTTCAGGTGGGTTATTTTGCCATTAGCCCAGGAACTGGTTTGTTGGGTTTTTTAACGCCTGTGATTGTTCAGCAAATTACAGTGTTTGCAGCTGCCATCCCAGACACCCCGGTGCTGATTTCTGGTTCACCAAACACAAAATTCCCTCCACACCCTACAGAGACCCGCTCTGAGCTGCTGCACGGTGTGAGGAGAGGCTGCAGAGAGCACCCTGAGACCACCGAGCCCCTGCAGATGGGGGTGTCCCACTGAGCCCCTACAAATGGCACTGTTCCCACTGAACCCCCAGAAACAGCAAAGAGCCCCTAGAAATGGGGATGTCCCTCAGCATCCCTGCAAATGGCACATTTCCATAGTACCCCTACAAACAGCAATCTGGGGAGTGTCCCCACAGAGCCCCTACAAACAGGGGATGTTCCCAAAAAACCCTAAAAAGGGCACTGTTCCTACTGAACCCCTGCAAATGGGGGGTGTCCCACTGAACCCCTACACACAGGGGATATCCCCACAGCAAGTGACAGCAGTGCCCGAGGGGCACGGGGTGCAGTCCCCAAGGGAAGGGCAGTGCCCAGCAGGGTCTCTGGACAGGTTCCTGCACTCCCATGTGTCTCCCCTTCCCTTTGCCCACATCCCCATCCCCTCATTTTGGGTCCCTTCCCTTTGCCCACATCCCCCTTCCCTCATTTTGGGTCCCTTCCCTTTGCCCACATCCCCCTTCCCTCATTTTGGGTCCCTTCCCTGTTGCACAGTCAGGACAGGCTCTGGAGCTTTTCCTCCTCTCAGTGTCAGGGAAGTTTTTGAAGCTTTGCAGAGAATATGTAAGATGAATATTATGATCTCACCTTTTTATACTTGCTGAATATTTAAAGGGTTTTAGCTCCCTTAAAATAAATCCTTTCCAAGTGGAAGGACAGAGGGCTACTGTTTCCATAACAACCACTCCTCAGAAAATCTCCTTTTGGTAAATACAGCAGAATTAACTGCATAGTTTTAATATTTAATCGTATCCTGTTAGACACGTATGAAAGGAGGTAAACTTTGTTTCACCTTGCCTCTCTCCCACCTGTCTCATTGAGCAAAACCTTGCAGGGAGGAGCAGAGGAGCCCTGCGAGCTCACGCTGAGCAGCTGATGGGCACCCCTGGAAACAAAACACAACTGAAAACTGCTGATGCATCTTCCATCACTGCCATTTCCACAAGGCTGCAGCGAGTCACTTCGGATAAAATCCCGGACACCAGGGCAAGTGTCTGGGCAATAAACATGAAAAGGCATTTTCTGCTCTGTGTTAGGTGGGGACACAGGGGAATGGAGGCTCCTGGCAGAAACCCAGAACCCAAGTGAGAATTCCCTGGTTTGAATGTGGAGGGAGGCGGCTGCAGGGGTCTCACAGCCTGTTCGGAGGCAGGAGGAGCATCCCCAACCCCATCCCCATCCCCATCCCCAGCCCCATCAGGGCCAGGCTTGGGGCACCAGGGCAGGGGCTGGAGCAGGATCAGCTCTGGGATCCCTTCCAACCCAAAGCCTTGTGTGCTCAGTGGGCTGTCCTGTGTCCCTGCAGCCCCAGAGGAGCTCTGAGAGAAGCAGCAGCACGACAGACAGACAAACACTCCTGGGGAGGGACCCTGAGCCCACCGCACGGAGCCAGCCCGAGCGCCTGCCCTGCTAATCAGATCAGAGCTGCTCACAGCTCAAATTAACTTCCCACGTACGAATGAACGATGAAATTGAAATTCACAGGTTGAAGGTTTTCACACAAAACTCAGTAAACAGTTTCCATCAACTACAGTTGAAAAAAAATCCCATGCCGTAAATTGATATTCAGGGGTTTTTTTCCATGCTTTAAACAGACAAAGTCCTTATAAATTTCTGCCCATTTCTAATAACAGCAGCCCAGCAGACACTGCAATACATGGAGCAGGTAGAATATACTTGCTGTATGTAAATACATTGGTTTGCGCTTTTCATAAAATTCATCACATTGCTATTGTGGTTGTGTTTCCACTACAAAAGAAGTCCAGCTTCAGCCTCAGAAGAGATGAAAAGCATCTCCCTCCTTTCCAGGCTGGGCACTGCACAGCGACCCCAAAGAAAGAACATTACAATTCAGCTGATTTTCAACCTTTCAGAATAATAAAATTGGAGATCTGATTTGCAACCACAACTAAAAAGGTTCTTTGAAGCTCTTGATAAAGAAAATATTTCGCAAAGGCCATTTCTGCCTGGCAGTGGCTCGGTAGCACTTGCCCAGCCTGGGACACAATTCAGGTTGTGCCACAGCACCCCTGAGCATCCCCCAGCCCCTGAACATCCCCCCAAGCTGTTTGTGTTCCACCCCATCACCCATCCTGCTTTTTGCTGTGATTATTCCTTGGGCTGAAAGCAGAGGACAGACTAAAGCTGTGGGATTTGGCATCCAGAAATTGCTGTACTGTGGCTATCCAACACAAACATGAGCACCTGTAGAACCAGGTGAAGACAAAAAGCACAGCACACAGAAACTGGCCTGGGTTAAATCTACCCTGGAACTTTGGCACCGAGAGGTGAAGGTGGGGTTTCATTTTGTTCTCAGGCAATCATTGGCATTATTTCAGACAGCATGAAGGAGCGAGGAGCTCTCTAGACAGTGAGTGTGCAAAGCAAAGGGGTGCCACAAGCACAGGTGAAGGTTTCATTGAAGAAAAGCAGCAGTTTTTATCAAAGGTGGACAAAGCCAAGGCTCTGCAGGTCTGGCCCTCGGTGTAGGAGAGGGCGAAATGTTTGCTCTGGCTAACACAGGAGCAGTTCCCTGACTGACCCCAACACACACTGAAATTTAAGAGTTGTGAGTAATCTGAGGATTGTTCACCTGCACTGCACACAAAAGAATGAAAGCTGTACAGGGAGCAGAACAGGAGATGGCAGCTGGTCCAGGGCATTGCCAGCTCTGGCACAGGGCACTGGGCAGGGAGGATGGGCAAAGCAGGGACAGGGAGTGCCAGGGGACACCAAGGGACACTGAGGGGCTGGGAATGCTGCAGAGCACAGCACACAGGGGGAAGAGGAGGTTACACCGTTGGGGTCAGGCATGCACAAAGCCATTTTAATGCGGTGCCTCTCGTGTAGATCAGTGTGAGGGCTGAGGCACAGCAGGAGGGGACAGCACCACACACAGAGCCTCCATCAGAGGAACCTGCTCTCCATCCTTTACACGCCTCGAGAATTGGCTTTCTTCACAATTAACTGCCTGCACTGTGCTCATTCTCACAACTCATTTGGGAGGGAAAACGCTGAGAAGAATGAAGGTGTCTCTGACCTTCATCTCCTCAGATGGAGATGGCCCTGCTGCCTGTTTCCTGATTTCCACTCTCATTTGGGAAACATGAAAAATATGGTTGAGTCAATCCCTCTGAGTTATTCTGGAGGAGTCAGGCTCCTGGTAAGATGGAAGGTGATTGAAATTCTATGGCTCCACTTTCTAAGATATTGGAAGCACAAAACTGCCAGCTGCATGAGGCTGAAAACAGCACGGACGCTTGGCAGAATACATCAGAGCCAGGACTGTGCTGCTGTTATTTATTGTGCATTTTTAACCCTCCCCATTCCCACAGCCAGGAACTGCTCTGCATAACCCAGCCCTAGCTGGCTTCACCTTTATAAAAACCCGGGATAAGTGGCAAAGGGACAGATCACTAAGTCAGGACTAAGAAACAGGAGGAACAGCCTGGTGTCCAAAGCCTTCGGTGCCACAACAGCTCTCAGACATTGCAGGAATCAACTGGAAAACAGGGACAGCTTTGATGCACCCCAAAGTTCATCAGACCTCAGGTGGAATTAATGGAAGGTGACTCAGTGCTGATAAATTCCAACCTGTCCCAGTTTTACAATTAAACGTTGTCAAGGCAAATTACCACAACCAGGTTTCATTCCTTTCCCTGCGTTTCAAGGTGCCCAACTGCCCTGCTGGGTGTTTCCAGCGAGCAGGCAAAGCCATTAAAGAGGCGCTGGTGTAAGGAAGCTCACTGACCAGCAGGCCAGCTCCTGGAGTTCAGACAAGCTCTTTAGCACATCTTCTGTAAGCAGAGCCCCAGCTCTGAAGTAATTCTCCCTAAGCATCCACAGCAGACAAGCGCTGCAGCCAGCTCTGTGATATCTGTGTTACACCTTCCACCCCGAGCTCTGTGCTGTCCATCCCTGTTACACCCAGGCTCAGTGCTATCCCGGTTACACCCAGGCTCAGTGCTATCCCTGTTACACCCAGAGCTCTGTGCTATCCCTGTTACACCCAGAGCTCTGTGCTATCCATCCCTGTTACACCCAGGCTCAGTGCTATCCCGGTTACACCCCGAGCTCTGTGCTATCCTGTGTTACACTCTGAGCTCTGTGCTATCCATCCCTGTTACACCCAGAGCTCTGTGCTCTCCATCCCTGTTCCAGCCCCCACCCCGAGCTCCCCCAGCCCCACACAGCTCTGGCTGCTTGCTCAGATAAAGCCGAGCCTGACCTGGAGCGCTGCAGGCCACAGGGAGCTGTTGTGTAAGCAGCGACAGCCCAAATGGAGCAAACACAGCAGAAGGGACAGACAGACGTGCAGGAAGGAAGGGTCTGTGCCCAGGGTGGAGAGGCAGCGCTCCCAGGTGAGCTCTGCTCTTGACTCTACAGATCTGCAATTACAAGTACCAGTGATGTTAACACTGTGGAATTAAAAAAAACCTATTTACTCAATTGTAGGGCTGCCCAAATCTCGTTCAGGCAAACACAAGTTAATGCTAAAACACCAGGAGCCAAGCTCAGGCAGCCTGGATAATGAAGATTCCTGGACTGGGACAAGCACATGCGTTTGAATGTGATTTTCAGGGCTGAACCTGCCGTGATTCATCAGCCACAACCACGTACAGACAACATGAAAACAAACTTATTAGCGGTGCTTTTCTGGGAGCTGGAAGCGCCGCGTTCCCCAAGTCAGCAGTTTTCCCTCCCAGCCTGCAGGATCCTGTTTACTACCGCTCCGCTCGGGGCTCTCGCCTCGCTGCTCTGACTCACAAATGCTCACAAATCACCTCAGAGCGCCGGCAGCGCCGATCCGGGCTGGGGGGAGCGCCAACACTCTTGGTGCAGCTCAGACCTGAAGGAAGGGATTATTTCCATTAAAAAAAACCCTGCACCTGTGCAGTGAGATTTTGAACAGCCATAAAGCCAGCAATTAAAAAGAATCCAAACCAAAGCTGCATACAGCCACCAGCCATCCCAATACTGCTCCCTGAGCTAGGCAGTGAGACTGCTTTGGTCACAGAGGCCACACAGGTTCACATCAAGCTTATTCTGTAATGAAGATTAATGCTTCTCTAGCTATAGTTCAGCATTAAAAAAAAAATTAAAAAGTTTTACTTGGGGAAAAACCTCATGAGCTGCACTCTTCCAGCCTGCCCTAAATTAAAGGGACTTTTTCAAGAGCCTGCTTGCACGATTAAAAGAACATTTGAAATATAAACCTTCCTTCCACAGCTCAAAAGCAAGGCAGAAAAAATGATATTCCATTCTCTGCCAGTAATTGCACAAGGGCTCAATATTAACCTGGTCAATGAAATTCAATCAGCTGAAAAGCACAGGTAGCACTGAGCAGGCCAGGCCATTCCTTTCTGGGGACATTTCCCTGTGAGTGAAACCAAGGGGGAGCATTTATCCTGCCTGCAGCCCTGGGCCCCCCATGCTCTGGGGCTGGGGCAGCTGGGCTGAGCCCCCTACCCTGAGCCCCTTGCCCTGAGCCCCCTACCCTGAGCCCCCCCATGCTCTGGGGCTGGGGCAGCTCCTGGGGCTGCTGGGCTGAGCCCCCTGCCCTGAGCCAGGGCTGGACGATGGCAAAAGGACAGAGGAATTGCTGTCCCAGCTACAGTGACACCAAAAAGCAGAATATTCAGTGTAGAATCACAGCAGCAGGCTGGGAAAGCCCTCTCAGAGCAGCCATTCCCCAGCAATGCCAGCACTGAGCCATGTCCCCAAGTGCCACATCCACATTCTGCCAGAAACCAAAGGGGACCCCCAGGTCCCAGTGCAGGGCAGCCCCCACTGTGAGGAGCACTCAGCTGGGGCACAGGAGCACAAGCGGTGCCACCCGGGCTGGTGCCAGGGTGCAGCTCAGCAGCAATTCCCCAGCCCTGGCATGGGCTCTCACAAGGACAATTAGGGCTGCAGGGTCCTGTGTGCAGGTTTGCCAGCTGGTCTCAGACAGCGCTGGGAGGAGGCAAAGCTGGGCTTGGCCTTCCTCAAATCCTCCCTTTGTTCACCTTCAGTTTATCTCCAGCACAACCGAAATCCAGACAACAAGCAGCAGTGGTGGCTGAAATGGTTTCAAAGCAGCCAGCAGGCACAGAGCTGCAGCCAGCAGCCCCCTCAGGCACAGAGCAGCACAAGGAACCCGCAGAGCTGGCACTCTCTCAATGACAAAATGATGCACTGTGGCCTCCGCTGTCACCAAAGCAGCCTCAGCCCCACCCCAGCATCTCCTGCCACAAGGTTTTACACTGTTGAGCATCTCCTGCCACCAGGTTTGCCCTCATGAGGCCAGGAGTGCCCCATCCCTTTGATTGGGAGGAAGCTCTTGAGCCTCGTTTGCCTGAAAAAGCCACTGAGCACTGTCAGGACAGCAGCTGATCCCCAAGGAGCTGAGCAAGGGCCAATAACTACCTAAGGTGCAGCTGAGGGAGCCAAGAGTGTGGCTCAGGTGAGCCCGGAGCAGCTGGCACAGCCCAGCCTGGGCTCCTGCTCCCCTCAGCCCCAGCTCCTGCCCAGCTCTCACCTGAGAACAGCAGGGCCCTGAGCTGGGGACAGTGCCCAGCCTCATGTAAATACTCCATCCATTTTCCTCCTCCCTCCAGATGGTGCAATTCAGGAAAATTGTTTTTAAACGATGCCTTGCAGAAACAGCGAGCGGCGCAGCCAATAGCAGGCAGAATTCAGGTAAGCACTGACCTCCTTCCCTCCCCAGCCAGCCGAGGCATGCACAGCCCCACAGCCCTGAGACAGCTCTGCGCAAATCGCCTGCAGCCCGTGGGCTGAGCAGATGGCCCCTAATTGGAACTGCAGCCCCTCAGCCTCCCCCATCCGTGTTTATGTCTCCAGCAGGACTCGGGGATGGGCTATGGAAAACAACTCTGACTCCTTGCATGTAAAGTTGAATTCTTTCCCTTCCTTCTAAACCAAATATCCACACACACCCAGGAAAAATTAATGGGACTGATGAGCCCAGCTTGTGTCTGCTTCCAAGGGGTGAAAGCCTGCAGCGGCAGAGGAGAGCCCAGCCTGGAGGGGATGGGCAGCTGAGGATGGAGGGACTGGCACAGGACAGCCCCAGCCCCCGATGGCCCCGGGGCACACCCAGCTCTGAGCAGCAGCAGGGAGCAGGGAGCAGCGTGGGTTCGTCCCCAGGAGCTGCTGCTGCAGAGCTGGGCGGGCTCCAGGCTGCCGGGGCTGCTCTGCGCTCCCAGGGGACACCAGGCTCAGGCTGCCCTCACCCCGTGCTCCTCCTGCACACAGGCAGCAGCCAGGGCCCAGCCTCAGGAAAATTAAGACTTGACTTTCTGGCAGCTTTCCCAGCACTCAAAAAAAAAAAAAAAAAAAAAAAGCTGTAAAGTAGGTCACTGCACAATATGGAATTTCCCAGATATTTGCACCTTTTAGTGGAAACACTGGAGGGAACAAATTTACACTGTGGGTGCAAATGGGCTCAGGGTCGTTTAAAACATGAAGCCCAGCTGTGGGCCCCTGCCTCTAGGGAGCCCCCCCTGCTCCCGGAGCTGCCCCAGCCCCAGAGGGGTGCAAGGAAACCTGGAGACCCCCGAGCCTCACCCCATCCCCTGTGCAGCACAGGGTGGGACACAGCCCACAGCCCCGCACCCCCTCACCCCAGCACAGGGTGGGACACAGCCCACAGCCCCCTCAATCCAGCACAGGGTGGGACACAGCCTCCCTGATCCTCACCCCATCCCCAGGGTGGGACACAGCCCCCCAGCCCCGCACCCCTCCCTGGCCATGGCAGGGAGTCCCCCAGCCTTCCCCAGGGCAGAGGCTCCTACCTGGAGCTGGGAGAGCCCAGGCTGAGCTCTGCTCCCTCCTGCCACACTGGGCTGTAATGGGCAGCTGCTCCTCGCCAGCCCCTGCAGAGGGTTAAATTGGGGGGTGGGCAGCGCTGGGAGGCGCTGATGGCCACGAGAGGCACCTGAGAGCATCAAACACTGCCCTGGGAGCCTGCGGCAGGAGGGAACAGCACAAACCCTCAGCGCTCACCTGCAGAGCGTCACTGGGTGTCCCTGGCCCAGCTCAGGCTGGGGAGCAGCTGCCCCTTCGTGCCCTGCCCTTCCTGCCCTGCCCCAGCCACCCAGACACCCCCAGCTCCCCTGGCAGGGAGCTTCATTGCCATCCCTTCCATTTTCTGTACATAAATATTTGCAGAAGCTCTTTATCTTTTTCCTCAGAGCTGCATCTCTCTCCCCACATGCCCAGCCTGCTTTTTCATCATTAGCAAACGCTGCAGGCTTAAAAAGTCAAACCCAACAAGATGTAACAGGAGGAGAAGCACGGCTGGCTCAGGATGCAGTGCAAGTGCCCCATCCCAGCTCCCCTGGGCTCTGCCTGCCTGGAAGGGAAGCTTTGCCCCATAATCCCTCCCATGCCCCCAGCAATGTGGGTTTATTTTGCCATGGAGCACAGCCAGCACCACCCCAGGCTGCCTGGGCTGTTTGAACCCACTGGTGGAACAGGACACGCTGTGGGCATCCCTGCCTTCCCTCCACAGCAGGGAAATCAGCCTGTCCTCTCTGCTCTCCTCAGGGTCTGGAGAAAACAGCTCATCCTCACTGTGTGCCAGCCCCTGCGGGCTGTCTGCCCCTCTGCCAGTGCTGGGCACAGGGTGAGGGTGCTTGGGGACAGCTGTGAGGGTGGCAGCAGTGCTGGGGACAGTGTGAAGGTGCCAGCAGTGCCTGGGGATGGCTGTGAGGGTGGCAGCAGGGGACAGTTCTGCAGTGGCAGCAGGCTGTTTAGCCCAGAGCATCCCTCAGCAGCACATCCCATCCCATCCCATCCCATCCCATCCCACCCCACCCCACCCCACCCCACCCCATCCCACCTCACCCCATCCCACCTCTCCCAGGCCAGGCAGTGCCCTCGCCCAGGTTAAAAGCTTTTCCATTAGCAGCTTCACTGGACGCATTTTGTAGGAAGATAAAGCACCATGAGAAAATAAAGCCTTGTCATTTCCCTCTGCAAATAATTCAGGGCTGTAATGAGGAGGGATCAATCAAGGCAGAGCACTGGGGTTGCAGGGTCTCTCCCGTGGTGTCAGTGGGAAGTTCATGTGAAGTCCTGGCACTTTCACAGCCCCAGCCTCATCTGCACGGGGCTGAGGTGGCAGAGGGCCCCGGGCGGTGCCTCTGGTGATGGTTACAGCAAGTGAGAGCAGGGTCTGGCCCCAGGGCTGCCTGGTGCCTCTCCCTGGCCAGCAGACACACGTCCTGGGCTCTCAGGGCTGGACCCTGCTGTCCCCGTGGCCCCCAGACCCTGCTCCCATCCCCTGACCAGCAGCCACATGTCTCAGGCTCCCAGGCCAGGGGCTCTCCCAAGGGAACTGGGACTGCTGCTCCCCAGAGCCCTGGCACTGCTTCAAATCCAGCAGCTGATCAATATGAAAGCAGGTAATGCCCCAGTCCTGCAGCTGATCAATATGAAAGCAGGTAATGCCCCAGTCCTGCAGCTGATCAGTATGAAAGCAGGTAATGCCCCAGTCCTGCAGCTGATCAGTATGAAAGCAGGTAATGCCCCAATCCTGCCCCTCCTACTGGAATGTTTGTCCCATTAGCGAGACAGGAAACAATTTACAAAACAACAAATAAACAAAATAAACACAGGAAAAATCACACAGAGCTGAGAGCTGGGAACAAGGAGTGTGGATGAATGCTGGGTTCAGCTCACGGCACAGCTCCCCTGAACTGCATTAACTGGGACACTCGGAGCTGCCAGCTGCTGCCAGGGCGGCAATGAGCAGCAGGGCTGAGGAGGGCAAACCTCCAGCAGGGCTTTGCTGGGACCTGCAGACCGTGCTGGGACCAGCAGCACTCTGGGTCCCACTGTGTCCCACTGTGCCGGGACCAGCAGAACTCTGCAGCACTGCCAGGCCAGGCCCAGCCTCACACAGGTCCTGGTCCCCACCTGGGGCACCCACCCAGCTCCTGTTCCTGCCCCAAGCACAGGGGTAACCTGGGCTCTGCACAACAGGATGGATTTACTGAGCTTTAGTATTCACAAACTCACTTTGGGGCTGGGGGCGGACACAAACGCTTCCTCACCCCAATTCCCAAATCCAGAGTGACGCGAGACTAAAAATGCCAGTCCCAAAATTATACATAGCAGTTCAAATAGAAGCAATTTGATCATTTCCTCAGGCACACAAAGCAGCAACTCAATAAGAATAAATATGCTAATGAATGTATTTAGTCTTGGCCATTGCATTTCGTAAATATTTACTGCTCAGCATTCAGAGTCTCAGCTCACAGGCATCGGGCACCAACCAAGGCTGGAAGTGAAGGAAAGCCTTGGGCTCTGCTGGGCCCATTCCTACAGACCCTGCAGGGACTCACAGGGAGCCCAGCACAGCCAGGGCCATGAGGTCCAGGCATGTCCTGCCCTGGGGGTGGCACCGGTGCAGCACCAACACACCTGCACAGCACCAATACAAGCACCTGCACAGCACCACACACACCTGTACATCACCAACACACCTGCACAGCACCAATACAAGCACCTGCACAGCACCACACACACACCTGCACAGCACCACACCTGCTCTGAAGGCCACAAGCAGCGCCTGAGTCCCTCAGTCCCCCCTGGAGGTGCCCCTGTGTGCAGGAGCAAGCACTCCCTGGCATCAGGGAGGCTCCCAGGTGTGCCAGGGGAGCTGCCCATGGGTCAGTCACGTTGGTAGGTGATAGCTGCTGCTTTTTCATCCATTCCTTCTGACAGTGCTGCAGACTCCCAGGCCAAATGGTCTCCAGGAGGCAAAGGGGAAGGAGGGGACTCCATTAAGTGAATAAAATAGGAAAGGGCAGGTAAAGTCATTACCTGGTGCCTTTTCAGCAAGGAACAGCTAAATCAAAGCCTGATCAATATATTCCTTTCAAGGAAAGTTCAAGCACAGATCCCAGCCCCAGGAGGGCAGGCTGGAGGCAGCTAAATTTACCATGCTCAGAGGGCAGGGGTGCACCTGCAGGGCAGAGCAAGCTCACCTGCCCATTAAACCCTGCACTCCATGGCTAAACCCTTCCCTGAGGGGCAGGGCAGGGAGCAGAGCCCTGGGGGGGCACTGAGCCCTGCAGAGCCATCCTGCCACCTGTGTCCCCACCAGATGGGACATCCCACATGGGCCCAGTGCAGGGACGGCTCCAGGTGAGCCCCAGAGTGAGGGCTGGCACTGCCCAGGTGTGCCCAGAGTGAGGGCTGGCACTGACACAGTGCCCAGGTGAGCCAGAGTGAGGGCTGGCCCTGCCCAGGTGGCAGGAGGGAAACTCAGAGCAGCATCCCCAGAGCTCCCAGCATCACTGGCCCCCTGAGCAGCCCCATTTGGGCTGGAATCCCTGCCAGGGGCTGGGCTGGCTCCCAGGGACAGGGACAGGAGCAGTGCCCACCTGTGGCACACCCGCACTCCTCTGAGCCCTGTGGGCTCTCAGCTCAGGTGAGGGGGCTCAGGGCCAGCAGGGCAGCCTGGGCTGGCAATGGGGCGTGGAGCACCCTCCCCATCCCACCTGCACCCCCAGGCCAGCAGAGCCCTTTGTGCTGTCCCTGACACAGCACCCAGCACCTTTCCTTCTCCCTGTAGCCAGGACAAAGCAGTGCTCAGCTCAGCATTCACTGTTTGAGCTCAAACACCAATCCTGCAGTCAGTTGCCTCCTCCATGTGTTCAAGTCAAGCAAGAGGAACATGAAAAGGAAAGCAAGTGCAAATGGCAGAAATGTGGGAGCACTTACAGGGGTAAATAATGGATCAACATAGCAGGACTTTCCTCCTACAGAAGCATTCTTTGTGGTGTGTCCTTTCCTTGGCTCAGAACTGCTCCCACAGCTTCTCACCTGGCTGCCCCACCTGGCAGGGAGCTCCTGCCCTGGGCATGGACAGGTTAATGCAGCCACGCTGTGATCGAGTTTTAAAATGCCCCACTGCCCCTCCTGGGCTGGGAGCTGTGCCCAGGCCTTGCCTGCAGAGCCCAGGGCCCCTTTGCCCCAGCAGGGAGGGATGCTCTCACCGGCGGGTCCACACTGGGCTCTGCTGGCAGCTGCATTTACTGACATTTCTGCTCAGACTCATAAATTATTCACAAGGAAAGTTTGGGGCAATAATGTGGGTGCACATCACTCATTAGCACCTTTTCTGAGCAAGCAATAAAAAATAAATATAAATGCTGTAATTTCCACCCAAGTGCACTATGACTTATACTAGAAAACCCCAAAGTGGGGCAGGACAACTTTTTCCCATATATTTTTATTCAGAGTTGGAATAAAGTAAGAGAAATGTGACAAATACGAGGAGTTGTGAAATGACACTGGCAATCCATTGGCATTAAAAATCCTTCACCCTACCCACAGAATAGGCTCATGTCTCAGTTACAAAAATAATGATTAAATAAATCAGTGCCTTTGGTGTCCTTGAAGAGTTTTACAAAGCATAACTTCTCCCTCTCTCTCTATAAAATACAGATATTTAATCTGGACTGTGTAAACACAGGAGCTTTACCATAGCCACGCACAACATTTAATATTCATGCAGCACTTTCTCCTGCCTGTCATGCAGCTCATCCCTGCTCCATCCCTGCCCCTCTCCCGGCTCCCGCGTCCCGGAGCTCTCCAGCGGGGTGTGGTGCTGGCAGGACCGGGCGGTGAGCAGGGATCGGGGCTGGTCTATCACTAGCACGGGCTCCCTGGAAGGAAAGGCTTGGGAATGCTGGCTTGGAATGCTGGTTTGGAGCCCCTTGGGATGCTGCTCCCTGGGCATGCTCCACTGGAGAGCTCTTATCCCTGTCCCTGATCCCGACTCACCACAGCTCCTCAAGTGCCAGAACTGCTCAGGGGAAGTGGCTGCGGCTGCTGTGAAAGCCTCCAGCTGCAGAAACCATCCAGGGCTGCAGGAAGATGAGTGGCACGATATAAACTCCCAGGGCCTGCTTGTGACTATTCCAGTGTAAAGGTGCAATAGAAGCACAAATTGTTATTACAGCATTAGCTGGCACAACGAGGCATTAGGAAGAAGAACTGCCTCAGTGCCTGGGGGAAATCAGGAATGAGAATGAATTACAGAAACTGATACAGTTATACATGCCCTGTTCTGAAATGTATTTGAAACAAAACGATTACCATAATAAAAGTAAATCCATTTCTGTTCTGCTTATTCTCTGTAGACAAAAGAAAGGGTCAAACATTCTTTTCATCAATTAAAAGATGTAAAGAATCAGGACTCAAAACATCAATTTAATTTTGAGTGCAGATAATCTGGTGATTTAAAAAAAAAAAAATAGAATTTAATTCAGGGAAGAAATTCAAGTAGTAAATGCCTTACCTTCATCACACCTGTTTCCAAAACTGCCAGTGAGAGTTTTCAACACGCAGTCTGTGAGGAGCCTGTCCTAAGAAACAGGGACAGAGCAGAGCACCCTTTCCTTTTCTGCCTGCTTGGTAAAGACTGGGCAAACTCTGAGTTACGAAGTTGGGGTTCCATCCCTGAGCAGGGCATTCATCTCTTCAGGTATTTTGTGCGACAACCCCAGAGGCAAACACGAGGAGACAGAGGATCATCGGTGCAACGAGGGGCTGTGATGGCCCCTCCAGAGCCAGCACGGCCCAAGGTCCAGCAGGGGACACGGTGACAGGGGACAGGGCTGAGAGGGGACACGGTGAGAGGGGACAGGGCTGAGAGGGAGGGGACACAGTGAGAGAGAGGGGACACGGTGACAGGGGACAGGGCTGGGAGAGGGGACAGGACAGAGAGGGAGGGGACACAGAGAGAGAGAGGGGACACGGTGACAGGGGACAGGGCTGAGAAGGGACAGGGCTGACAGAGGACACCCCAAAGGGTGGCCCAGGGCAGCTCGCGGGGCCCAGGAGGGGAGCAGCTCCCCAAGCCCATAAGGACAGCAGCACGGCACAGCACACCCGGCTCTGCACCCAGCCCTGCCAGCAGCTTGTTTGTTTGTTTGTTTGTTTGTTTGTTTTTTTATCCAGTCCTCGGTGCCACCGTGGCAGGGCACAGAGCAGGGAGGCTCAGGGAAGGTATTGACCCCACATTGATCCCCGGGCAGGCAGCTGGCAGGGCCACAGCAGCACAGCACAGGCACAGGGAGAAGTCTATTAATGAGCTCCAACTACTAAATTATTGACTAGTTAAGTAGTGCAAATTTGGTCTAATTGTTATCATGATGGGAGTTTAATTAAAGTGTCTTTTGTGTAAAAAGTCTAGCAATATCCTTGTTCAGATAGTGTCAGGGAGAGTTTCCAAAGCCTGCCCGGCTTTCAAAACCAAATTAAAAGTTACATCCAATGCAAAGCTCTTCAAAAGAGGGAGTTTTGCGTGGGAGAGCACTTTAATTCCCAGTGAATTCCCAGCTCCAGCTAACACAAGTCCTGCTCCTGAGCCACCTCTCCCCATCTCAGACTGCACCCTCCGTGCTGTGGGCCAGGAGAACCAGGGAGGGGCTGGGCAGCAATGGGAATGTGAGGGAATGGGGGAATGCACAGTGAAAGGTGAGGGAAGGGTCCCAGGGAGGAGGGGGAAAGCAGCCAAACCAAACCATGGAGGGACATCAAATGACACCAGAGATTCAGATTGCACACGATTCCCCACTGCAGAAAGACAGGTATCACCTGCCCAGACACACGGAATGTGCCAGGACACAAGCTCAGCACAGATCCAGGCAGCCACAGCACAGTTTGGGGCTGAGAGCTCTTCCCAGACCCCTCCCTGCACCACGGGCCTGCCCAGGTGAGCTCGTCCCTAGCACAGCGCCCGTGTTTGGGGCACACACAGGTGCATTGCCCCAGAAACTGTCCCTCACCCAGAGTCAGCCAGCTGCCAGCAGAGGGGACACAGCCTGGCTGGACATTGCAGCCAGGAGCCCCCCAGGCTGCATCCCCACAGCAGCCCTGGAGAACACTGGGACAGACAGGAGCTCAGCCAAGACAGGAACACCGGTGCTCCCTGGCCTCCAGATATGCCTCATCATGCCTTTTCCATGGCTTATCATTTATTTATGGTAATGTCTACTCGCTATTAGGTATTTCCAGACATTTATATGCCCTGCTTGGAAGCAGAAGAACTCCTTGCTAGAATATGGAGCAGTTGGCAGCACCACATACACGTTTATTTAGGACAAAATAGCACCTGCCACAAAGAGGAAGGGCTGTGCTGTGGTTAAATTGAGTGTTTGGGACCAAGCAAGTGTCACTTCAATTGTCCCAGTTGCATCAGGGACAGCAGGAAGGTCGCAGGCTCCCCTCCCTGATTTGCAGCTCTCTAGCTGAAAATAACCAAGGATGTGACTGTCAGCTTAAACTGGATAAACTGCCCACGCCCACGGGTGAGGCTCTGCCCAGTGCCACCAGTGCCACAGCCAGGTGTCCCTGCAGGGACGGGACGGGATGGGATGGGATGGGCAGTTTGATCTGTCAGTGCTTTGGTCTGCAAGGGCAGGAGCACAGCCCGGACCCCGGGAGCTGCAGGCTCGGGGTTCCTGGGGTACCAGCCCCCTTGTTTCTCTCCAGTGCCGTTGCACAGCTGCGTGCTGCTGATGCCACATCCATCCATCCATCCCTGAATCCCTGCATCCATCCGTCCATCCACCCACGCGTGAGGGCCACTGTGCATGGCTCCAGGCTGAAATCTCAGCCCTGTTTTCCAGCCAGCAAGGGGACAGCTAGCTGGATCCAGTGCTGGACCCAGGTAGCTCCAGGGGCTCCTGGGGAGGTGACAGCGCTGTGCTGAGCACACCTGGCCATCCTTGAACCACGTGGGCAGGGCAGGTGAGTGCCCCCAGTGCCCAGGGCAGCTCTGGAGGCACCTGGGCCTGCAGGTGTGGGAGCTGCAGCCCATCCCTGTGCAGGTGACACCGACAGGACAGTGACAGCAGGGACGGGGACCTTGGACACAGGGCATGAGCCTGACCAGCTGCAGCATTTCACATCTTCACACAACAGCCCCAGCATTCACAGTGCAGCTCTGGGTGCCCAGGGAGGACACAGAGTCCCAGCAAACTTCTGAAACAAAGCAGTTTAAAAGCCAGAGGAGTGTGTCCAGCATCCCAATGTGGGCGTTCAGAAACGCCTGAGCCACAGGGATTTAATGTTTTCTGAAGTTGCTGGGTTTTTTCTTTAACACCCTCAGAGCTTTCTGGAGTCACGTGGACCTTGCAGGACAGCCCTGCCACATTCCCAGGGAGCAGCACCAGGCAAGGCAACGACGAATTACAAGAGACACCAGAACAAAGTAGGAATTAATGGGGTTGACATCAGCTGGAAATAAATCTTTTTCTTTAAGGACAGTCACATGTATCACATACCTGCTCATTTCGAAGCTACAGGGATTAGAAATTCCACTCTGATCCTGCCATAAACGTGCATGCAGACATTTCTGTGTCCCCTCTGCAGCAGGCATGATCTCCAGGCCCAGCTCACAGCTCTGGGGCACAGCAGACACCCACAGAGGGGAGGAAGGGAATGGTTTGGGGAGGAGCACGCTCCCTGCCAGGGGCTGGCAAGCAGCAGGGAGCTGATAATTTTTAAGCTTCTGTGCAAGCATCTGCTGGTGGACACGGGAGCACAGCAGAGGCTCTGCCTCACCTGCTGTGCAGAGCAGCAGGCAGCCTGCTCCGGCTGCAGAGCTGCTCACAAAATTAATTTCCAGCAATTATTTGTGCTCTGGCCAAAGAACCCGACCTGGTGTGTGAAGCAGCCAGAGGAGAGCTCCAGGACATCCACAGCTGTGCTGCCAATGCATCCAAGGGCCCAAGAAATCTTAATTAAAGCCCTGTCCCTCCAAGCACTCAAAAAGCAGCAAAAAGCCAATTCTGAGGGTCTGGGCCTGCAGCAGGCACAGGGGCTGCCCAGTGCCCAGCACTGCCCAGCACTGCCCAGGCTGGGGGCTCCCGGCTCTCCCAGCCTCACAGAGCCCTCACTTGCACAGGACACAGCCTGTGTGTCCATGTCACACTGAGTTTGCAGAGCTGCATTTCTTTTCTCCTAAGTCAAGATTCTTCTTCCAAGTAGGTGCCAGGTTAGGGTTAGGTTAACAGGGGAATGGAAGAATTATAGCTTTAAACAAAACAAGATAGGGTAGACTCAGTTCCCAGTGTTTGGGCAGCCTTACTGGCCTCAGAGGCAGGACTGAGGGCTCTGGAGGGCACATCAGCCCGATTGTCCCCAAGGAGAGCACTCAGCCCTCCCAAGGGCCACACAAACCCTCCGAGGCCTGGGGAGCTGCCCAGCGCCAGGCAGCCCCCCAGAGCCCCCTGCACTGGCAGCCCAGCAGGGAGGGCCACGGGAGCCACTCCAGAGTTACCTGCGAGGCAGCGCCACCCACCCGAGCAGGCACCGGGGAAGGGCCCTGAATTCTCCTGCACAGCAGCTTCTCTAATTCTTCATAAAAGCCATCTGAGGAAATGGGATCCTTTGGAACACGACAAACCACAGCAAAGCATGAAGGTTTTACAACTTGACTATATTACCTCTCTTACAATTTCAGGAATTACATTCTGGCACGTTGCAAGTCTCCATAAGTAATCCCCAAATACAAACCTGATGAGAGAGGAGAATCAGAAGGGAAGAGTCACAGCAGCATATATTACCATTTTTTAAATAAAAACAAAGAATTGGAAGACTTTACAGCACAGAAAATGCACAAGCAGAAATGCTGGCAAATTACAGAGCACTTGGGGAAGATTTCTTTTTTTTTTTTTAAGCATAACCCAGTGCTGGTGCTGCTTTGCCAGCGGGTTGTAACAGGGCTGTCATGGGGATCAGGAGGGCACCTGCACCCAGCACTGCCAGCCAGGGCCCCACGGAGCCCAGGGGACACAGGTGGCACTGAGAGCCCCATGGGGACAGGACCCTCCCTCAGTGAGGGGACAGAGGTGGCACTGAGAGCCCCATGGGGACAGGACCCTCCCTCAGTGAGGGGACACAGGTGGCACTGAGAGCCCCATGGGGACAGGACCCTCCCTCAGTGAGGGGACACAGGTGGCACTGAGAGCCCCATGGGGACAGGACCCTGCCCACAGTGAAGGGACACAGGTGGCACTGAGAGCCCCATGGGGACAGGACCCTCCCTCAGTGAGGGGACAGAGGTGGCACTGAGAGCCCCCTGGGGACAGGACCCTGCCCATAGTGAGGGGACACAGGTGGCACTGAGAGCCCCATGGGGACAGGACCCTGCCCACAGTGAAGGGACACAGGTGGCACTGAGAGCCCCATGGGGACAGGACCCTCCCTCAGCCCGGGCAGGCTCTGGAGGGACCCCCTGCTCCTGGCAGAGCTGGGTGGGCCATGGCTGGGGCAGAGAAGCTCAGGGACCCAGCACACGCTGAGCTTTGGCTCCATCCTGCCCCACACCAGCTGCTGCTCCCAGCCCGCTCTCCAGGCAGGCAAACACGCTGTGCACAGGATTTACACAGCAGCCCTGTCTCATCACACACTTTTCTCTATTGAGTTGGACTCGGTGACAAGGACAAAACTATCTATTAGGAAACAAATTACAGTTATTTAGTACTTCTAAAAAACGGCTGGCTTTTAGAATCACTTTGCCTTTTAATATTTAATGACCCAGATCAAGAACAGAACGCTCCCAGAGGAGCAGCCAGCTGGCAGGCAGCCCAGGGGAAAGAATTCTCTGGGATCAGGGAGCACCTTCTGGAACAGCTGCCTTCGGTGGGGTCTGGATTCTGAGCTGGAACAAGCACATCCCGCGGATGGCACGGAGCCTCCCCACAGGCAGAGGAGCTCCAGGAAAGGAGGAGCAGCTCCCTGCCCTGCAGAGAGGGCAGCACTGGCAGAGGGCTCTCAGCACCTCACTAACAGCCACAAACAGCACAAACCTGGCACCAGAAACCACCACCAAACCAAAAGGCATCTCTAAATACATGGAAAGAATTTAGGGGCTGAAACTCTGGGGATTAAAGCACTGAGAACTAAAAATATAATGCCTGAGAGTTGCTGTTTCATCCGAAATGAGCATTTGATTGCAGTTCCTGTAGGAGGAAGGAGGCGGGCTGTTTCCCCCCAGGTCCTACAGCACTGTTTCCCACGTGGTGCCACAACTGTTAATTCATCCTAGATGCAGTATAGGCTGCTGGAGGGCACCATCCTGTGTAAGGAAAGCAGGCACACAACAGCACTTCTGAGGAAGAGCACTCTGCTTGGGAGGGTACAAAACCCTGGCTAGGAATGAGACGCAGGAGGCACCTGGCTCCCCATCGCAAAAGGCAATCAACACTCACCTGGATGACAAACTGCACTGTAAAGCACAAGATAATTTGGTGATCCCAGATAGTACCACAACATTACTGTGGCTCCCATACTAATACAAGTGCCAGGCTGAAGAAATACTGCCATCAGCCTGGCATGAAAGATAACACAAAGCTTTAGGGAAATTGCATTTTAGGGCTAACACAGTTACATGGTACAATTATGATGTGCAATCACACGTGCTCCAAAACTCTGATATAACAAAATTCTGATGTAAAAGGAATCTGGTGTTCTAAGCTAAAAAGGTTGACAACTCCAGAAAAAAACTTCAATAAACCTAGCCCTTCTGGTTTTTCCTGCTGCAGAATACAAGTTGATTGAAAAAGCAGGAGGTTTTCAAGGCCTGTTCTATACCAAAATTGGAGGCTTCTCCAGTGCGCGCTGCTTTGAAATGGCAGTAGTGGCATAATTACATTATCGATGTAACTTGCACTCTCCGAGGCCCAATCGTGTGAAACAAAGAGCCATTTACATAAATCTTTCACTAAATAGCAGGTTCTATTACGCAGTATTTAAACAGAAATAGACTCAATTTCCCACACGTAACTGTGAGAGCAATAGCATTACAAGTCTGCAAGCAGCTGTAGTAATGACTGGGAGAGGAGAAGAGCCCCAGAACCGGAGCGTGCAGCCAGGCACAGCCACTGCGAGGTCCCGTTCCCGGGGGGATGGACTGTCCCCGCGGTCCCCCCGGTCCCAGGGGCTCCGGGGGCAGCACAGCTCCGTCCCCAGCCGGTGCCGCTCGCCCCGCGGGGCTGGCCGGGCACGGGGCTGGGGCAGCCGGGCCTCAGAGCCCCCGGGCCCCGCTCACCCCGGCCCCGCGTCCCTCTGTCCCCCGTGTCCCTCTGTCCTTCCTCTCCATCCCCCGGCACCTCCCGGGCAGTGGCGCCACCGTGTGGCCATGGCGCGGCGCCCGCGGGGGACAGGGAGAGGGACCGGGAAGGACACCTGGAGACACCTGGGGGGAGAGAGACCCAGCTCTCAGCAGTGCCCAGCCCCGCACACCACCCCTCAGAATGCCAAAGCCTGGCAAACAGGGACAGGTAGCCCCACAAACCGTGCACACTTCTCCTAAAATCGTTAATGAGCTCCTGTAATAAATTTCTTTCCAGAATGATTTGCTTATTCCAAGGAATTGTCTCCTCCATCACACTGACTGGACCTAGAGCAACCACAAAGCTGACTTTGCCTGTAACCCACCCAGAAGTCCGAATTATTTTCCCCGCTCCACTGCTGGCTTTGAGTCTTTACAGAATCCCTCAGCACATCAGCCTGGGGGTCCCAGTGGTTGCAGAGCCACCCCTTACATTGCTCCAACCAGAACCAGCTGTTCTCCACTTGCAAAAACCCAGCAAATAAAACTACACCAAGAATTGCTGTGCCCTCATCCATCACCCAGCAAATGCATGGACAGTTTCCCACTAACAGCACCAAGCAGAATGGGTCACATTGGCCATTACTCTGAATCCAGGGAGCTCCAACCCCACGTACCTGTGCTGGCTGGAATCTGTGCCATCCTTTCCAGAAGGTACCAGTGGCGTTTCCCAGAAGTTGTGGCAGGGGAATCACCAGGCTGCACAGAGTTCTGCAGCAGAGGCATCACTGCATCTCACACAGAGCAGTTTGTATAAAATCAAAAGATCTCAAAGTAATGAAGCGCTGGCTTTACATGTAGATCAAATGTAGCTCACATAAATAAAAATGACAGCCTCAAAGACTTGCAAAAATAATAATGTTTAAACTCATAAATATTCCAATTCTTTCTTTTTTAACTGCAGGGAAATAAGGCAGTGATATTGCAAATTCAGCTAAAGCTTTCCAGATTCCTCTACTTGTTTTCTGCTTTGGAAGGGTGGTGGCTGTGAATGAATGTAAATTAAAAACCCACTGCACAGATTAGTCACTGTGATAAAGACTGATAAATACAAAACCCTTTCACATATGGACGCACATATTTCAAACACAGATCAATTCATCACACCTGAACAAAGTGCTTTGGTCCTGCTCACTTTAAAACAACCCCTTCAATCAATTAAAGGCTGCCCAAAAAATCCCAAACCCCACAGTGGTGCTTTCCACTGTCCAAGGGACCTCTGTGCTCCGTCCCCATGGAGCACAAGGTGCAGATGATACACAAAATCCCCAGCTGAGGCCACAGGTGGCATTTCTGTGGGCCAGGAGGTGTTTTGGCACTAACATGGCCTTGAAGAACCCCAACATTCCAAGGCTCTGGTGTCTCTGAGAGCTTGTCTGGTCACACCTTCCCAGCCTGATTTGCAGCACAGCCACATTCCAGGGCTCCACCTGCAGAGTCACAACAGAGAACCAGGGCAGGAGCAGGAGTCAGCTTTAACCAAGGCATTTATTAGGAGCTCTGGGAATCACCTCTCCAATGCCACTGCGCTCTGGGTTAGAGCCCTGCAGCACCTACAAACAGGATGATTTAACCATTTAACCTCCCAGTTCTGCACCCTGCTGCTGCCAGCCCCCCTGTCAGCTCCAGCTGCCCCTCCTGGGTCACACAGACACAATTCCCTTTGCCCTCCTGTTTTGGCCCAGACCCTCCAGCACAGAGAGCACTAACTCTGCTTCTGCTGTCACCCTGAACTGCCAGACTCAGGAGAGTCAGCAGGAGGAGGCCCTGGCTTCTCTCTCCCGAGTTTGCTGCCAGCTTTCCCATGCCGTGCAGAGCACATCCATCGCTTGGCCATGGTGTGGCAGCCAACAACAGTCAGTGAGTGAGGCTGCCCGAGCTGCCAGACACAGTCTGGAGTTCTGCAGCAGGGCAAGAGAAGGAATGGTTGCTTTTTGCTCTTGGGTTTGTTTTTTCTTTAGACAAACCCTTAAATTCCTTTTCGTGTGCTCCTGTTCTAAGGCAAAACAAGAACTGTAGAAGTTCTAAGGTAAAACAAGCTGTAGAAAGTTAACAAAAAACATGAGAAATATACTCCAGACTAAGCATCTCTGCTTGTATTTACTGTTCAAAGTCCTGGTAGCTGCAAGAATACTTGGGGTTTTCCTTTATAAAAGAATATCACATACAGGGTAGTTTGGGTTTTGGCACACCACCACTCCAGGGGTCTGCTTCTATTATTGAGCCATTAAATGCCAGAAAAAAAAATTGGTGCTCAATTAAACCAAACCCACATTTTTTAGAGATTCCTGTATTTCCTCCACCATTCTCATCAAAGACACTTCCGCTGACCCTGCTGAGATCACATGCAGAAGCCTGGTGAGTTCAGCCAGTCCCATGTCATCTTCCCAGGCTTTCAGCAAACAGGAAAAACTTGTTATTTTTCAGCAGAAGTGCAACACGTCATCCTCCACTCCTGCCCTGACCCATAAAGTAATCCAGTCTGTAGAGATCTGACAATTTTTGATAAAAGGACACCCAGCAGAGCTGACTGTCCAGCTGGGATGGCAGCAGCAGGAGCCAGGCTGCCCGGGGCAGGTCAGGGGGCACTGCCCAAGGGGGGCCCCAGCTGTGCCCATCAGGGCTGGGCCACGGCCAGAGCCAGGTCTGTGCTGATCTGTGCTGCTGAGCTGGTGACAGAGCCACGCTGTGGAGCAGGGCAGAGCTGGGGCTCAGCTTGTGTCCTCCACCCCGTGCCACCAGCCCAGAGGGGATGGAGGGAGGCATGGGGGGCTCTGAATGCAGCAGAAATAACAGCAGCAGCCCATTGCCTCGGCAGTCAGCTCACCAGGATGCTGCAGGACAGTTCAAACTTCTGCCATGTGAAATACGAGCATTTGTTGGGTAAATCAAGCCAGCATATTACCAAAAATGAAAGGAGCACATTGGAGGCTGGGGAAGCAAATCCCTGCTCTGCTTGGTCGCCAGGACACTAGAACCTGTGGGATAGGCCTGAGCGGGGGCAGAGCTCAGCTCCTGGCTACAGGCATCACCCCTGGATGATGGGAACCATCATCCCACACGATGGGAACTGCTGACACAGCCAGGAGGAGTGACAGCAGTTGAGAAACATCATAATTACCAAAGAACAATAAATATTGATTTTATAAGTGCATATTTGTGTCTAGTTTTATTGTAAACACCATCCGGCAATTTTGCCTGGTTACTTTTTTGTTATCTTAGGCCAGCAAACTCTCCAGCAAGCCCAGCAAACTGAGATCAAACAGGTTGCATTTGAGAGAAGAGATCTGCCTGACAGCAATTTTTGATTTGGGAAGGCTCACCTGCCCTCAGTGACGCCCCAAGGAACACTTTTTGACATTGCAGATACTGGTATGATAAATGAGGCCAATCGAGTATCTCCTGTAGATTGATGCACTTTTAAAAAAAGAAACCCTCAGTACCCACAGTACAATTTCAGCAGAAGACACATGGAAGTGTAGGAGCTAGAACAGAATTATTTTGAGTAATTTCAGTATTGCAGAGAAACCTCATAACCTACCACAGGAGAAGAGAAACTTGGCCATAAATGACCCTGCCTGGGCTTGCAGCCTCAGCGTGAAGCACATGTGAGCAGCCTCTAACTCATCAGGGTCTCAGAGGTAATACGGGAGTTAAGGCTGCACTGACATCACTCCTGAATATAACAGTAATAAGTTAATGCTTTAGAGAAAAAATAGCATTTTCCCTGTTTACCTCAGGCTCCCACAGCACAGCCCCTGTGCTCTGTGCACCAGTGGCAGCCTGCAAAGGATCCCCATCGTTGCTTCATCTCACTAATTAGAGTTTACCTGCTGCAGATTACAACATGGGATTAGCATTAAGCAAGAGTTGTGCTGCTCACCCTCAGCCTGGTCCTGAGAAATGCTGAGCAGCATTCAGGAGAGATTTAATTCAGCCCTTCCTTGTAGGGAGGCTAAAACTTAATAACTTCTATTTAGAATTCACATATATTTTTTTTTTATATCTCTAGATTTGGGAAGGATTTTCAATTCCCGCCATAAATCAGACCCCAAAGGAACCCCTGTGTCACTGAAGCAGGTGTCAGATCAGCAAAATCACAAAGCCTCGGGAAATGCTTGTGACCCTGCAGGGCACAGAGAGAGAACTGTAATGGCAGTGCCACTGTTGGTGTCCAGCAGGTTAAACCCAGAGAGGCACTGCTGGGACAAACAGGGTACAGACCTGGGCTGGACTCCACTGGTACCAGCACCCCTGGGCACCTGCACTGGTACCAGCTGGCACCAGTAGTGACTGTGCACCTGCACTGGCACAGTCTGGTCCTGGTACCGGCTGCAGCTGCACAGATACCACCTGCACACCGGACAGGCGCTGACGCTGCCCCTCTCCTGCTCGGAGGAGCAGCTTCACACCCACAGTGAGACACGTCCAGAGCGCCTTTCCCCGCGTCCAGCGTGCTCCCTATGTACAGAGCGCCTTTCCCCACACACAGAGAGCACCTTTCCCCGTGTCCACAGTGCTCCCTATGTACAGAGTGCCTTTCCCCACGCACAGAGAGCACCTTTCCCCGTGTCCGGAGTGCTCCCTATGTACAGAGCACCTTTCCCCGCGTCCAGCGTGCTCCCTATGTACAGAGCGCCTTTCCCCACACACAGAGAGCACCTTTCCCCGTGTCCGGAGTGCTCCCTATGTACAGAGCACCTTTCCCCGTGTCCAGCGTGCTCCCTATGTACAGAGCGCCTTTCCCCACACACAGAGAGCACCTTTCCCTGTGTCCACAGTGCTCCCTATGTACAGAGCGCCTTTCCCCGTGTCCAGAGTGCTCCCTATGCACGGAGTGCCTTTCCCCACGCACACAGAGCACCTTTCCCCGTGTCCAGAGTGCTCCCTATGTACAGAGCGCCTTTCCCCGTGTCCAGCGTGCTCCCTATGTACAGAGCGCCTTTCCCCACGCACAGAGAGCACCTTTCCCCGTGTCCACAGTGCTCCCCACGCACAGAGAGCACCTTTCCCCGTGTCCAGAGCACCTTCCCCGCCCGTTAACCCCGTCCCCGCGGCGGGCAGGCGGGCCCGGGCCGGCTCAGGCGGCGCACACCCAGCACGGCTGCAGCCCGCTCTCGTCGCACGCCGGACAGCGCAGCGCCCGGTAGGACTCCCGGAATCGGTTTGCCAGCATGGAGAACTTGCTGCCGTGGCACAGCGAGCAGGGAGCACAGCCCGAGCCTCTGCACTGGGAGCAGCAGTGTTCAGCATAGCCCTCCTGCAGCAGACACAGAAAAAAACTTGTTAGTGGGTGGGAGATTCCAAAGTCGGGGACATTGTTGGGAGATGGAAGGTCTCTCTCCCAGCCTTTGCCATCACGGTTGCTCCTGACACACCACTCTGCCCATGACGATCAGTTCTCCACAGCAAGGACTTGGACAAAAAGGCTCCCAACATGCTTGGGGACAATTTGTGGCTGCTGCTAGAAAATGAGCAGATAGTGTAACTGGGCTTATAACACAATACTCCAAACTCATCTTTCTCCTCTGCACAGCTCCACCCATCCTCCTGCCATTTTTTATCACACCTTTTCCACTCTGTAGCCTCAGGTTTGAGCCACACTTCATTTCTTCAGGGATTGCTCGTCACCCTCTCTGCCCAAATCCCTCATCACCACCATGCACACTTTCTTTCGAGCTGTCCTTTGTGCCTGCCTCTCTCCCACTGTGCCAGGCACCCTCTTTCAAATCCCACCTTGAAGTTCCTGGCAGCAGAAGGACCGCAGTGCCCCACGCTCAGTTCCATGAAACTGCATCAGCTCCACATGACAGCATTAGGTTTTGTGGGATCAAATCACGGTCAGACTAATTGGGATTCTGACCAACAAAGACTCCCCCGTGAGAAAGCAAATGTAAGGCACAACCCTATTTCAGCTGATACTAAAATTTTAGCCTGAAGCAGTCTCAGCCACAGAGCAGCTGTGTTTAGCCTTGTCAGGCTGGAGAAACTCTGGCCTGCTCTTATCCCACTGGGAGGGGTGACCAGGGATGGAGCCCAGCCAAGCTCTGTAAATGCCAGCCATCTCTAGGGGAAGAAACCAGAGGGAGACATGAGCACCTAGAGCCAGCACTGTCCCCAGAGCAGGATCTCAGCACAGTGTTGGTTGTTATCTCCTGAGGGAAACAGAGTGGTGCTTTTTAGCCAGATACAGAAATGGATGGGGCTTGGGTGGTTGGAGCAGGGTTGTGGGGAAGAAGCAATTTCCATTTTCTCTTACCAGCACATGCTGGTTGCACGTGACCATATTCTCCACATCTGTTTCATGCCCACCACCAAGTCGCTCTTTCTTCTCCCGGTACACGAACGTCCAGTCATTTATTCCCTCAGTCTGGATCATTCTTCTCATGAGCTCCTTCTCGTCCATTGGTGCACGGATGATTTTCAGATTATTGGTGTAGATGATGATCTTGCCAAAATCTACAACTGGGGAAGCCTGAAGGAAGTTGTCAGTGTCTCATCAGTATAAATTCACTCTGCAAAGACTGGTGGTCCCTGAGCTTCCAGCAGAGTGTCCCCTGCACCAGGCCAGCTCCCCTGACCACCCCCAGAGCACCCAGCAAATTGGTGGAGGTACAGCCCAACTGGGTGAATTTATATTTTTTTTTCCTAGTCATTTTAAAGCTAAACTTGGTCAAACATTCCCCTGAGAGCAGCACTTTGCTGACCTGGTCCCTCCTCCCTGGTGTCATATGGAGTTACTGGGGCCTATTGTTTTACACACTCTTCATATTTCACAGGCACTCTAAGTGTCTGTGTCAGGAGGCCATGCAGAAGGAGACGTTCTCCTACAAAATGCCCTGAGTCACACCAGCTGCTGCGGTGGCTGTGCTCTCCTGGCACTGGGGCTCCTGCTCCCCGTGGGGAGGAGCACGAGGGGGACGCAGGTGAGCACAAGTCCTGCCCACCTGCAGGAGGTGAGAGCCTCGTGTGTGTCACAGACACGGTGTCTGCAAGCACCAAGCGCCTGTGGATGCAGCACAAGCTGCTACTGGACAGTGTGGTCACCCCAGGTACCTGTGGCTGGGGACACTGGGGAGGGACAGGAGCATTACCCAAGAATGCAAAACAAATTAACGGGCTGGATAAGATCACAGCAGTGCCTGTGCTTGGGCAGGAGAGATTCATCGTGGTCTGATGTTTGCAGGCAAACTGCATGTCCAGTGTGTCAAATAGCAGCCATCTGGGTTTCCCACGCACAGCTTTGATGAACGCCAGGAATTAACAGACTTTCAGTGCATTCAAATCCATAAAAAGTATTTACACATATTGTGCAGGTACTGCCTCTTTATAAGGACTAAATAAGCACTTCTCTATCAGTGGCATTAGTCATATGTTAAGAAAATAGCCAGTGAAACTAAACTGGGATTATCAAAGTAGCCAAAGAGGAATTCTGGCTGCCAGGGCATGCAGACACCTGGCACCCTGATGGCAGCACTGGCTTCCTGCCAGCCAAAGTCACACAACTTTAATATTTTAAATCTATCTCATTAACTTAACATCCTCCTTACATTTGACTGATCTAGATGCAGTAGGATTCCCAAGTACAGATATCAATAGGTAAGGAAATTTTCTCTTTTACTCTACCCAATGGACACATGCAGACCAGGACC
The DNA here is from genome assembly GCF_035770615.1 of Melospiza melodia melodia. Lineage (NCBI taxonomy): Eukaryota > Metazoa > Chordata > Aves > Passeriformes > Passerellidae > Melospiza > Melospiza melodia. Next base: position 20,408,329 of record NC_086207.1, read on the forward strand.
AGGAGAAGCCAGAGCACAGTTGGCAGATGCTGTTCCCTCCTGCAGACCCTGAGGATCCTGCCACATGTGGCATATTCAGCACACAGAATTCCTAGAACAGTGGCTGGAGATTCACAAGCACCCTTTTCAAGTCCTGGTTTGACAGGAGAGTTTTATGTGGATGAGGCTGAGGTGTGAGGCTCCAAGCAGGATTTACCCCAGAGCTGAGCCCAGAGGGGGACAGCCATGGGCAGCACTTACCCTGCAGGGGCTGGCAGGGGACACCAAGGACATCACTCACCCCACAGAGGCTGGCAGGGGGACAGTCATGGCCGTGTGCAGTATTTGCCCTGCACAGACTGTCAGGGGACATGACTCACCCCTCAGAGGCTGGCAGGGGGACACCAAGGACATCACTCACCCCGCAGAGGCTGGCAGGGGACACCCACGGGCAGTACTCACCCCACACGGTCAGTCAGGGGCACAGCGCTCACCTCGCACAGGCCGGTGCCCGGGCGGCAGTCGCGGAGCAGGCCCGCGCTCCCCAGCAGCCCCTGGTGCTGGCTCTCCCTCAGCACGCTGATCCTGCGCGCCGTCAGCGCCGTGGGCCAGCACAGGCTCTCGGCGCTGCCCGGCAGCTCCCCGGGCCCGCACAGCGGCTCCTCGGGCTCGAAGCTGTGGCGCAGGAAGCGCCGCGAGCGCTCCTCGGCCGGCGGCTCCAGCTCCTGCCCGTCCTCGTAGACCTGCTTGAGCAGCCGGCCGCTGCCGGCCGAGGAGATGCGGAACCTCACCCTGCGGGGCCGCTCCTCCTGCTGCTGCTGCTGCTGGGGCTCCTCCATCTCTGGGTGCCAGCTGCAGCTCCTGCGGATCGGCACCAAGAGCCCGGGCCCAAAAGAAAACGCTTCCAGCCTCCCCCCACACGGGATGTATAATTCAAGGTCTCTAGTAGATCCTCTCATCTTACAGCAAAACCGACACCGCTGCATTAAATATTGATGGAAATCCACAAAGAGAAAATATCACTGGTAGTGAAGTCAAAAGCAGGTTGGTGAGTGGGGGCCAGGCTGGACATCACAGCAAGAAAGGAGTTAACCTGGAAGGAGAGGATTAAATGGGAAACTCTATCCATGTTTCTGAAACCATGGAAATGCTTCTGCCACGAGCTGTGATAAGAACTACCCCAAATACATCATCCCAGTAGCTTTTCATAATTCTCTGACAAGGTAAAAAGTTAAAAAGACAAGTTCAGAGAAAAAGCAATCCAGCCTCACAAATTGCAAATGGGAATAATTGCTCTCCCATTCTCACACTGAAACCCTGAGAGCACAAAGCTCAGTTTCATTTTCATCTAATATGTTCCTCTACAGGTTGTGAGATCTAATTAAGATATTCTCTCGCTAGTGCGCAATCCCTATTTGTAATTCTTGGTGCCTTTTAGGGCCTTTCGGACCATTCTGGGTTTGGTTTTCAATTTTAGGAGACAGTCACTCATGCTTCCTTCTCCCAGCACTGCCAAACGTCCATGTCCAGGCAGCCTGGGACCCAGACCCACCCCAGGACAGCCCATCCTCAGAGATGCCCTGTCACCCAGACTGGGACCTTACTGGCCTGGTCTCTGTCACTGAGGGTTTGGTTTCTGTGCCCATCCCTGCCTGGGCACCTCGAGCTCCTCTGACCTTTCAAGGAGTAAAATAAAGAGCGCATGTGGTACAATCTCCCAACACCTACTTGAATCACGTAGGTCCCCAACAGGAGTTAAAAATCTCCTTTTTTTTTTTTTTTTTTTTTTTTTTTTTTTTTTTTTTTTTTGGAGTTACAAGGTTTTAGTGCCTATCCACCACTACATATCCAGAGGGACTCATCCTTGGCAGGATGTAGGCAGAGGCTTCATTTAACTTCTTTCAGCTCAGACCCAGCACTGTTAAAGCGTAATGCTCTCAATAGGTTAATTCATTATCTTTTAAAAGTTTATTAATGAAATCCTAGGATGGCACTTTAGAAGCAGCCTGCTAGTAATTCCACTGCACAGCCCTTCCACAGACCAAACAGCCACCACGAACAGTTTCTGTCACTACAGATCTGCTCGGAGGGTCCCCTGGGCTGCGGGAAGCCTCAGCACAAGGACAGTATAAGATGTTCCCTGCCCCAAGAAAGCAGGTCTGAGCACGCCTGGGAGAGCTCCCGGCCCTGGAGCCGCCCTTGGCATGGCCTCAGCCCCGCTGCAGGGCTGCTGCCAGGCTCCCTCCCATCCCGCTTGGTATGAAAACCTGGGATTTGCATGGCCTCAGCCCCACTGCAGCGCTGCTGCCAGGCTCCCTCCCATCCCGCTTGGTACGAAAATTCGGATTTGCATGGCCTCAGCCCCACTGCAGCGCTGCTGCCAGGCTCCCTCCCATCCCGCTTGGTATGAAAACCTGGGATTTGCATGAGCCGCACCGGGCTCCTGCTGATTCCCTTGGAAGGCGGATCCAGCCCTTCCCCTGTGAACCCGCCGAATCCAGCCTCGGAATTGTTGCTCTTCAAAGGGTCCCCAGCGGCCACAGCCCGACACAGACGGCACTGTGAGATACCTCAATTGGAGCTCATTTTCCTTTGATTGAGGGAACAATCAGGCAGGAAAGGCAGTTCAAAGCAGCAGTGAGAGAACAGAGCGGGAGCGCCGCTGCGAGCCGAGCAGAGCCACTGTGGCAGTACAGTTATCCACAGGTGCTGCCCCAGCTCAGTCCAGACTGTGAGACTGTGCTGCTGGCACAGCCCCTGCCCTGCAGGACTCGGCCGGGCACGGCCAGCCCCTGCCAACTGCTGCCCGTGTCACCCCAGGGCCGGGACGCAGAGCTGGCTGTGTCACCCGTCGCTCCTTTGTGCCTGTGCACTGGTGACTCCTGAAAAGACAAGTTCCCTAAGCGGCCATTCTACATTTCTGAGCTGTTCTGAACACCCCGAGTCAGTACTCCCACATTAAATATCCAAAAACGGGGATTTCCCGGGTGGTGTTTGATGAGGCCACCTCCAGCGCCACCCGCGACCCCCGGAGCCCACAGCGTGCGGGGCTGGCACGGGCGGCTGCGGGATGCGGGAGCCCCGGCACGGGCGGCTGCGGGATGCGGGATGCCGGCGCCCCCGCCGCCCACACGGCCCCGCAGCTCCGGGGCCAGCGGGGGTTTGTTTCTCACAGCCCGCACGAGCCTTACTAAAAATGCAACAAAAATAATTTAGCATTCAACAGTGAAGTCATTAAGCTGCACGACCTAGATGATCACAGCACTATATTTGACTTCAGACTCCGTTCCAGTGCGTTTCAATGACATGTGTCTCCCGAGCGTGGGGCCCGTGCTCCCCCCGCAGCAGGGGAGGAAGGATGGGGCAGCCGGGGGCTCTGCAGAGCACAGAGCCAGCCCTTGCCCCGAGCAGCATAGCACTGCACTGGAGCACTGCAGAAAGCAGGGCCCAGAGAGGAGCCACAGGCAGCTGCACTTTGAAGGCGTGTTTCCACCTGCAGGCTTTGCTGGAAAAGGCTTTGTTGTGCTGTGCTCCCTCAGAGCAAGCCCTGCTGCCCTCCTTGCCCTGCACAGGGAGCAGGATGGGGATGAGCACCAGGCTCTCAGCTGCAGCAGAGCCCTGCTCACATCACCACAAGCACATAGCAGCCGAGAGCCAGGTGCCAGCACACCAGGGATGTGTCCCAACACCCCTTGTGACACAAAGAGCATGGGAGGGCAGTCACAGAGAGCCAGCACAGCCACCACTCCCTCTGGCCTGGCAGCCTGCACCTGGATTTCATCATTCCTTGCGCCAGGAGATACTGGCATCTGCAGCTAGAGGTGAACCTCAAAAAGTACAAGTATTCTGCTAACTACTGTTCAGGAGTTTCCTATTCAGCGGTACTGAGACAGCCTCAGCTGGCACTCTTTTGTACAAACCTTTCCACATGAGCCAAGGCAAAGGCCTGCTTCCAGCTTTCTCCAATTGGTATCTGCCAGCAGCTCAGAACATCTGTAATCTTTTATCTGACATTAAACAACACATTTTTAAATGAACGATTTTTAAAGGGTGTAGAAGTTTTAAAATATGAGCTGCCCCAGCCAGACCTGACAGGTGATACAGTGCTCAGGGCTGGCTGTGCCATGTGCAGGGTTTGGTTTGGGATCCCCAGGGTAGGAGGGACCTCAGAGGTACCTAATGCACCCCCCCAAATCAGCCTGGTCGTTGTTCCAGCCCCTACAGAGATGCACTGGATTTGTTTGGATTAGCAGAAAACAGGCACAAAAGAGCAGCACACGGGAGCTGCAGTGGGTGGCACCTGCCAAGCAGCCCTGGCACTCACTGCCCTAACACCACCATTTCCAAATCATGGAAGCCATTGCAGGATTGGCTCAGGGGCGAGCTCTGATGTTCAGATCAGGAGGCACTAAAGTCTGTCTCCAGCAACCTGACCCACACCGAGCATTTTTGGCATTCCTGGCCACCATCATCCTCTGCCAGGGACTTACGCAGACGTGCTTGAAGTGCTGGCCAGGTGGGTGGTTCCTGCTGCGAAATACAGAGGCAGGCACAGATCCTGTGAAAATCCAAGGAGCTGAAGCAGGAGTTGTCTTCCCTCCCAGTGAGAGCACAGCCCTGGCTCCTGCAGAGGGACGGTGGGTGGGTGCAGCCCAGCAGCCCGGTCTCAGGGCTGGGGGCTCGGTGTGTCCCACTCCCCCAGAACTCCTGCAGCCATCAATGGCAAGCAGAAGCTGATTGCTCACTGTCAGCCCTGAGTCAGCAACCCCCACCACGGGTGCTCCCAAACATCCTTCCTGCACCCCAATCCTTGCTCCAAAGAGGGCTTTAGCCTGCCATCAGAGCACCCCCAGCCTGCCATCGGGGCCGGGACACGGCAGGAATGGAGCAGCAGGGCTGCAGAGAGCAGCAGCCCCTGCACACTGCAGGCACGGCCGGCACGGGCTGAGCTCAGGGCTGAGCCTCCGATGCGAACATCAAACACCTCCTTGGGAGTCCTGAGTGCCTAAATAGAGCTGAACTAAGGAGTGATGTCATGCTGCATCACCTGCCCTCACGCAGGGGCTGACAGGGCTTCCTTTTGTGCTCAGCCTGCTGTTTTCACAAATTGCCAAAGTCACAGGTTATTTTAAATTCTGGATGCTTTAACGCTCCACTGAGCTGCATTCACAACTCGTGAGGGTGCACAGAGGCAGAGCTGCGCGCACACACCCTCACACTCACCGTGAGCCCCAGGGACTCCATGTCCAGGAGCCCTGGCAGCTCAGGAGGTTTCCGTGCCCGCAGAAGGCAGGGCCCGCTGCACATTCCTGCTGGCTGAAGTCAGCGGGAGCGGAGACACCCCGCACGGCCGGGAGAGCCGCGGGCTCGGGATGGCAGCCAGCTCACTGTGCCTGCCTAGGTAAGCACAAAATTCCTGAGGTCACAAAGAAACAAAGCGGAAAACAGGAAAAAGAGCTTCAAAGAGGGAAATTCCCAGGTGCTGACTTTTATCTACAGACACAACTCTGCCTGGGCTTCTCCTGAGAGCAGCAGCACAGCCTGGGACCAAGCCCAGAGAACAGGTGTGCAGTGGGCAAGGAACAGCCCGGGCACTGGCCAGGGCACAGGGGCACTGCCCACCCGGGGAACGGCCCTTTGCTGGATAAACCCACCTGGTGATGGAAGGGAGCCCCCAGAGCACTGCTCTGCCCTGCAGACATGGCAGGACGCTGCTCTGCCAGCACAGGGCATCTCCACCACAAGGGCCCGAGCCCCCTGTGTGCTCTCAGTGGCTCAGGAGCAGCCTGGTGCTGCTGCCAGACCTCCTCCCACAGGCAGCCCTGCTCTGCAAGCGCGAGCTGTGGGAGAAGCCCACTCAGACTGAGCGCCAGAGCCCACAGTGCACCCAAAGCCAGCAGCTGAACCGGCCTGTCCCCCAGCAGTAAAGCAGCAGCAGCACCTGCCGTGCTTCAGTCAGCGCTCACCTCTCCAAGCTGCCCCTCTGACTCTGCACCATCCCCTCCGGGGGCTGGAGGCTGCAGGGCAGCAGGATTTATAGCTGCTCCTGCCTGCAGCACTCACTGGTGGCCACAAGCACCTGGGGGCCCTGGAGTGATGCAGCCTTGCAAGCAGCAGGGCCATTTCCATGTGTTTAATTAGGTAACTGGAGCCTGCTGTTTTCTGCTGTCAAACCTACACGGAGACCAGCTTCTGGAGGCCTGTGTTCAGGTCCGTACTACTTCTTGTCTTGGAGGATTAAAACTTGAACTGCATCCCTGCAGGTTCAGCACTGATGGGGCAGATCCCAGAGGGGCAGGAGGCTGTGCTTGGTGCTCCGTGGCTCTCTCTGCACTGCAGGGAAAAGGAGCAGCGTAGCAGAAAGCCCAGGGCTGGTGGGGGCGCTGGGCACTGTCTGCCAGGGCTCACAGGCAGCTCCTGGGCTGCCCACTGCCCCTGTCCCTGTGGGGAGGCTCCAGCCCTGGGCCATGCAGCTCAGAGGTATCAGAGCTGGGTTTGTGTCTGCCCCACAGCTCACAGCCTCAATCACCCCCACTCCATTCCTGCCAGGTGCAGGGACCAGGCAGCAGGAGGAGGAAGAGGAGGAGGAGCAGAAGCAGGTGGCCTGGGTGACCTCCCCAGTCACAGGAAGGACACGTCCGTCCTCTCACTGCTGCTCAGCCTGGTTCCACCGCCAACTACTCCTAATGACACTTCAACAAACACACAACAATCTGTCTTCATGAAAATCAGTGAATAAATTTAATTTAAAAATACTTTTCTATTTCTGGGCAGGCACCACTCTGCTCCAGCTATTTCAGAATCAGCTGAAGCCTGCACAGTGCCCAGCAGCCAGACTGCACAAGGCTGTAATGGCAAAACACAGCATCCAACCCTCTGTGAGCTTAATAAACATCTCCCCTCACCCCTCCTCTTTATGAAGTGTAGATGGGGGCTCAGTGTTGGCTTCCACCCTCCAACTGATGTGTATGTACCTGGTGAAGGGGAAAAGGAAAAGAAAGCCTGAGACGTGCAGCTGCCCCAGGGTCTGTCCCTGTGGGGCGGGCATGGAGCAGGGCAGTGGTGCCTGCTGCTGCTGCCCAGCACAGGACACCAGCATTGGTTTGAGAGGTGGAACATTTCAGAGAGGCTCTTTCTCTGCTGGCTGCCGGTCCCCACAGCCTGCACATCCCTGCAGAGTCACGCTGGCCTAATTATGTCTTGAGGCAAACACAAGTTATTTACTGAGAGCGCAGGGTTCTGCCGTGGGCACCGCAGTGCGCTCAGAGCCCGGTGGCCGGTGGGCACTGCCCCCAGGAGTGGTGGGCATCCATCCCGTGCCAGGAGGGCTCTCCCGCCCCGGCCTTGGGGTCTGCAGACTCAGGCAGGGCTGCATTGGCCCCTTTCAGCAGCAGCGCTGGGCGCCGTGCTCGTGGGTGGGTGGGAGGGTGAGCTGCCAGCTCAGATCTATAATCTGTAGCAGCTTGTAAGAGGCACCCCCTCTCCCTGCCCTCCAGGAGCTAAAAACAGTCTGAAGGTCCCTCTTCCCCCGGGAAGGAGGCATGTGGCATCCACTTGCATGGCGCAGAGTGGCTGAGGCTTTTATCTGCCCTGAGGTGCTGCCGTGCTGTGCCCTCGTGGCGCACACAGCCCTGGCTGCTGCAGAGGCCATTGAGCCCCTCATGGACACTCAGCAGGGCTGCAGACGCCCCTGAACCCCTCATGGCACACACAGCAGGGCTGCAGAGGCCCCTGAACCCCTCATGGCACACTCAGCAGGGCTGCAGAGGCCCCTGAATCCCAGCCCTGTGCCCTGCATCTCCTGGAGATGATGAAGACGAAGCTGTTCCACTTTGCTTTGGGATCCATTGGATCCATTCACAGTTCTGTTTCCTTCCTAATCTAATCAGATGAAAATTCAAACTGAGTGCTAATCACAGAGCACAAAGAGGAAAGACTACATTAAAAAGAAAAACAACCCTCATCACCTTTGTCTTCAGTAAAGTTTAAGTCATTTTGAACCACTGGCAGAGGAGCTGAGGCTGCTTGCAGCATCCCTCATTGCCAGCGTGAGCCCTGGCAGCCCAGCCCAGGCTGCAAAGCAGCACCGAGCACAAGGAAACCGGAGATGAAACAGAGCGCGGTCATTGGCTCCTGGCATTGTCCTGAAGATGTTGGTCAACATTTTAGTTTAGCTAAATGGCCACTATACTACAGAAATACAGAAAGGTTTTGTTTTGACATAATCATGATCTGGGGAGGAGAACATTGGAAAAAACACATTAACCCTTTCCACACTGTACTTCTGCAGAATCCTGAGAGTAGGGCAGGGATGGCTGCAACCTGCCAGAGGTTGCAACCTCCGGATATCGGAGACATCTTCAGAATTACAGTCTTGGTCTCTAGGATTTGTAGTGCTCTTATGTTGAAAACAGAGCTGAAATACAGCAGAGTTTGTAAGGAAAGTGGTCTTGGGCCTTAACTGCCCCTCCTGCTCTCCTTAGGCAATCCATCAGTATGTGCGTGCGAGCAGGCAGTCCCGAGATAGGAATTCAGCTGATAAAGGGAATGCAAATTGCAGGTACCGAGATGGTGCCTGGCCTCCCTTGCCGAGGCCGGTGCCCAGCGGGGCAGGAAGGGGCCCCTCGGGCCCCTCTGGCTGTGCTGGGCTCGGTCCCGCTGGGCTGGGGTCGCATACGGACCCTGCCCGCAGGGAGAGGGGCTGGCCGTGCTCAGCACCGCTTGTGCCCCCTTGCCCGGGCACCAGCGCCCTGCCGGCCAGCCGGGAGCTGGGGGCGCTGGCAGTGCTGGAGCTCCGGTGCTCAGAGCACCAGAAAGCGCTCAGAGGGTCAGCCTGGCCCCGCTGGCGCTGTCCCGGTGCCCTGGTGCCAGGGGCGGGCCGGGGCGAGCATCCCCCGAACGCGACAGGAGCGAGCGCACCGGGGGCAGGCAGCCGGGGACAGGCGGCAGGCCCATGCTAGCCCACACAGTGTGCCAGGCCCGTGCCAACCCGCACAGGGTGCCAAGGCTGCCCTCAGCACACCGCGGCCGAGCCGCTCCCGCAGCAGGCCCATGCCAGCCCGCACAGTATGCCAGGCCCGTGCCAACCCGCACAGGGTGCCAGGGCTGCTGCCCTGTGCCCTCGGCACACTGCGGCCGAGCTGTAGGCCCATGCCAGCCCGCACAGTGTGCCAGGCCCGTGCCAGCCCACACAGGGTGCCAGGGCTGCTGCCCCCTGCCCTCGGCACACCGCGGCCGAGCTGCGGGAGCTGCAGGCCCGGGCTTGAGCCGCTCCGAGCGCGGCCGCGGCCCCGCAGCCGGAGCCGAACAGGTTGGGCGGCTCCGGGCCGTGGGAGGAATAATCGCTCGGGGTTGATTCAGCGAGCCGAGGCGGCCAAACCGGGCGGGGATGGCACCGCGGAGCCAGCCGTGCCACCGCCGGGTACCCCCGGCCAGCGGGGCCGTCTGAAGGGCTTTTCCAGAGCCGCGGCGGGGCGGCCTGCAGGTGTGCGGCGTGTAAACGGGGTGTGTGGAGTCTGTGCGAGGTGTGCGGCGTGTGCGCGGGGTGTGTGGAGTCTGTGCGAGGTGTGTGGAGTGTGTGCGAGGTGTGCGGTGTGCAGGTGTGCGGTGTGCAGGTGTGCACGGGGTGTGTGGAGTGTGCAGCGTGCAGGTGTGTGAGGGGTGTGCCCGGGGTGTGCGCGGGTGTGCGGGGTGTGAGGGGTGTGCGGGGTGTGTGGCATGCAGGTGTGCGGCGTGCAGGTGTGCGGTGTGCAGGTGTGCAGGTGTGCAGGTGTGCGGTGTGTAGGTGTGTGGTGTGCAGGTGTGCGCGGGGTGTGCGGGGTGTGTGGCGTGCAGGTGTGCGGTGTGCAGGTGTGCAGGTGTGCGGTGTGTAGGTGTGCGGTGTGCAGGTGTGCGCGGGGTGTGTGGAGTGTGTGGCGTGCAGGTGTGCAGGCGTGCCCGGGGTGTGCCAGGAGCGCCGCCGCAGCCGGAGCCCCGCACCGCCGGTCGGGGCTGACGCTTATCTCGGACTCTCATCTCCCGAGCTGCGGATATTCCCGTGCCGTGCCAGTCCTGCTGCGCGCAGCGGGAGCGCTGCAGCCTGCCCTGCGCCCCGCTGCCCCGGCCCGGCTCCGGGAGCCCCTGCCCGGCCAGCAGCCCCTGGGCTCCGGCGCTGAGCCCCGGCCGCGGCCCGGAGCCGTCCCCTCGCTCCAGCTGACTCAGGGGTGACTCATTTGGAGCCGGGCTGCGGGCGCAGCGAGTGCGCTCCAGATTGGCTGGGAGCGCAGCTCTGGATGTAGGTGGCTGCGTTACACGCTCCGGCAGCGCAGCTCTGCTCCGCGCTCCCTCCTCCTCGCCCTCCGTCAGGATCGCTGCCTGAGCCCGGGCTCTGCTTCTCGCGGCAGGGGCGTCTCGGGCGGCTCCGGTGGATGCGGGCTGCGGACGGCCCCGGCCCCGCTCCTGAAGGGGCTCTGCGCTGAAGATGGATGACTTGGCTCTCCTTGACCTGTTGGAGTGTCCCGTGTGCTTTGAGAAGCTCGACGCCTCGGCAAAGGTGCTGCCGTGCCAGCACACGTTCTGCAAGCCCTGCCTGCAGAGGATCCTGAAATCGCAGAAGGAGCTGCGGTGCCCCGAGTGCAGGACCCTCGTCCTGGGCAGCATTGAGCAGCTGCCCTCCAACCTGCTCCTCATTCGCCTCCTGGATGGAGTCCGGTGCGGACAGAACGCCGGCAGGTTTGGCTCGGTGCAGAGGTCGGGGGTCCTGTCGTCCCCCGCCTCCATCAGGAGGGTCCCCAGGGGGCTGCAGCTGCACCAGCACCGGCTGGCCACCAATCCCCGGATCCACATGGAGGGGGTAAGGAGGCTCTTACTTCTTTCTTCTGCCCATGAGCATAGAAAGGTTCCTGCTGCGTGCCCAGAGCCAGGAACCTCCTCTGTCAGGAGCACTGCAGAGTGCTGAAGTGAGACTGAGTGGTTTGTGTGCAGATTTGGCTGCGTTTTCAGTGTGATATTTGACTGTTTCCAGCTCACTACAGCAGAAACTGACTTGCAGGCTGAGACAAAGCCAGCCTGCCCCTCTTACAGAAACTTCGCAGCAGCTCTTTTCTCCCAGAGTTTTCAGATGTTTCCTGGCTTTTGGGGGCATTTCAGGTGCTTGGACTTTCAGGCAGTACACTGCTTTTGACTGATAGCAATTAAGTGAGTAATTGCAGAGCCATAGCTGTTAGTGGTGGAGAAGGTATTCCCATAGCTGCACCTCAGTTTTCCTGCGCTGGAAAAGAAGGGGGGGTGCCCAATGCAGCTGCTGCTGTTCTGTCCAGAGTTCTTGGAAGTTCACTAGTTAAGGATTTTAAATTTGACTCACTTATGACTGTACCTAGGGATGATTTACTAGGCTAATTTTAAAATTCTACGTTCTATCCATCATTTTCTTTAACAATACAAAAGCTTTTCTTGAATAATGAGGACCGGATATTAGACCTGTTAAAAGAGCTTGGCTCAGTTGGAATTTAGGGAAGAGACTTGTGGCTTCACCTTTCCCACATTATATTCCTGTATTTCCATTTCTCTCACCTCAGCTGCTCTGTACACTGCCTCTAAAGCCTTTTAATAGCACTCAGCAGCTTGGCTGAAAGGGCTGCTGCGCCCCAGAGCCTGCTCAGAGCTCTGGAGGTCAGGCAGACACAGCACAGGTGTGGTGCCCATGGAGCCATGCAGTGCTGCTGTGTCCTGTGGGTGTGAGCTGGCACGTGTGTGCCAGGGAATCTCTGTGGTGTTGGTGAGGGATCTGATGGATCTCACACCAAACCAGGCATCCCTTGGGAGCTCCTGTCCCTGGTATTCCCTCTGTGCAGCCTGAGCCCGGGGCACCATCCCAGGAGCACAGCCTGGCCCAGCACAGCCAGGGCCAGGGGCAGAATGGAGCAGGTCCTTGGGCTGGGGGCTCCCTCCACAGGGCCCTGCTCGGGGTCTCACCCTTGCTGGGAGCCCCCAGCCCTCCAGGAGCTGCAGGAGCTGCTGGGGGACAAGCCCTCGTGCAGGGGACAAACCATCCAACAGTGACAGCTTTCAGTCACTGCTACCCCGGGCAGCATACCAGCTGACAAGGAGAAGGTTGTAGATTTTCCAACTGGACTCTCCTGGCCCTGGATAAAAGAGCACAAACACACTTGTCTGGCATTCTTCTCTCTCACTCATTTCACATTTCTTGAACTGGTTCTCAGGACAGGTAGGAACTTGCTGCTGGTATAAAATGGCAACATCCATCCATCCATAGCTCCCAAAAGCTTTTAAGACGAACTTAAGACCAAACTCCTTGGAATCAGCAGAGCCCTGAGCACTGGGGGAGCTGTGGCTGGCTCCCTGGCACTGGGACAGCCCTCTGATCTCCTGTGCCTCTCTGGGAAGGGATATAAAACACATTACACCAAAATACTCTTAGACTTAATTAGGTACTTAATTATAAAACACTTTGGAATCCTCTGCTGCAAGGTGAAGAATGCAAGGTATTAGTCACATTTTGGCTTTAGTGGTTTTAAGTACCTGCATTCAGGACCAGACATTGCTTTGGGTACTCCAGTGGGATGTTAATGGATTGGGAGCCTCCCCTGAGCTGGCACTCGGTGACAGCAGCACGTCACCCAGCACAGCAAGGACACGTTTGAAAGATGAGACAGTGCTGGGGGTGACTTGTCACCACCCTACCCATGGATGCCTGAGTTCCAGGGTCACCTGAAGGAATCTGGGTAAGCAGAGAGCTGCAGATCCTGTGAACTCAGAGCAGATTCTTTCTGCCAAGAATCACAGTGAGAGCAGCGCTGCTCGCCCCACCACCAAGCTCTCCCTGGGTACTGGAACTGCAGTGTCCATGTGCTGCTGCAGCAGAGGTCACAGCTCCCCAGACCAGCCTGCCCCAGCCTGCAAGGGCTGCTGATCACCCCAGTGCTGCCCAGCACCCTGTGCTGCACAGCAAACACAACTGGCGTGCCTCACACCGCTCTGCAGCCAGAGCCACCACCCAGCAGCATGGGGCCAGCCTTTGGTTTCACCAAGGCAGCTCTATAAATAAACTTCCTTTACTCCCTGGAGCTGAGAACATCGCGAGTTTGATCAAAGTTTCTCTCTCAGGAGGGAGGTTTCCTTGCCAGCTCTTTGCTCTTCATGCTCATCCATGAAGGCAAAAAATAAACTCAATCCCTCATCAGCCAGTGAGCCAAGAGCTCATCTCCCGAGCAGGAGGAGCCAGCAGGCCCCCACGGAGCTGCTGGGTTAGCACAAGCACGGCCCTGCTTTGCGGGCAGCAATTTCCCAGAGCCAGCTGTTAAAAAACAGGGAATTTTCTAATTGCAGCCTATCCCAAGGGATTTATTTGCTGGCATTTAAATCCCTTTTGAACGCACTTCCTACGAGCAGAGCAGCCGTGGTGTGGGCACGTGCTGGCTGTGTGCACGTGGAGCCATCCGTGTGTGCCACGGCCCTGAGCCTTGAGCCCTGCTCTGCCCCTGCTGCTCCTGGCCAGGCCTTCAGATCTCCAACAGCACTGCAGGGAGGACTTCGGATTTTCCGAATCTCCACATAAGAAACTGTCTGGAATTTAAGAATAAAGGGACTTGCTGGGAGGTGTATGCGTAAATGAGCCACGCTGGAGCCTTTGAGGAGCCGCCCCTGGCATGTGCCAGGTGTGGTCACAGCCTGTGCTGAGCTCCTCCTCAGCTGGCTGCAGCCCCAGCCCAGCTGGTGAGCAAGCAGAGCGTGTGCTGAGGTGTGCAGGAGCCTCCCACGCCTCTTCAGGGGGCAGGGTGACCCCGCTGCACCCTGCAAACCCATCCAGGCGCTGACAGCTGCTGGGGTGCTGAACCTGGTCATGCAGCAAACATGGGACACTGAGCCAGAGGAAAAAGTTCCCCGTGTGACAGCTTGCCTCAGGAAAACACGGACCACGCAGATTTAACTGTGACTTGGGCTATTTTCTCTTTGCATGAACTGAGTGCTCAACACCCCCTTCCAGCATTTCATGGGAGATAGACAGATAACACCTCTATTGGGATAAAAATACTCTGCACTCCAACGTCCCACCTTCACACGGACGTCTATAGATAGTGCCTGCGTCTTGGTATTTTCTTCTCCTCCAGAGTCATCTCCAGCTCCTTTCTGCCTTTGACAGACAGGGCTTGGATTGCTGGAGCTTCTCATTCAAAGCAAACTCCATGTTTGCACCTGGCAGAGGCAAGCGAGTTCCCTGGCCCCCTCACTGAGCCAAGCCCCTTCCCACCCTCCCAAACCCCAGCAGTTCCTGTGCAGTCCCAGCAGTGACCCCAAACCTGTGTCCCATCCCCTGGGCTGGCCAGGCGCTCTGGGGATGTCACACACCCACGGGTGCTGCCTCAGGCTCTGCCTGACGTGGCGCTGCTGGCTCCTTCCTCCCAGAGCATCCTCACAGCTGCTGGGGTGGTGGGGTAGTGCCACAGAGCCCCCCAGCTGGGCACAGGGATGCTTCATTTGGCTGCACAGTTCTGGGCACAGAGAGGCTTCATTTGGCTGCACAGTTCTGGGCACAGAGATGGGCACAGAGAGGCTTCATTTGGCTGCACAGCTCTGTGTGGCCTGACAGCCTTTCTGGAGGAAGGATTTGTCCCAGGTCTCCTCCAGTGCCATGTCCCATCTGGGTTTGTCTCATTCCAGCAGAACAAGGAGCTGCTCCCACAGTGCTGGTGGCACCTTGTGCCAGGCTTTGGTGTGTTTCCTCCCTCTGCATGTAGTTCCAGCACTTTTATCTACTACCAAGAGAATGAGGTCAGTGTAGGCCGATGGACACTGCACACCCCAGAAGCTGAGTGAGCACCAGAGCCAGCGCAGGGCTGGTGGTACCCTGGTGGTACCCCTGGCTCTGGAAACCCAAAGACCTCCACAGCCAGCAGCAGGAGCCAGTTTCCCTGGTTTTACAAAATTAGGTACCAAGCTGCAAACACATAAAAGTGTTTTAATTTGTTTCCAAGGCAATGAGTCAGGCTCAGATGGCGAGTCAGGAATAGCACAGCAGGGCTCCTCTGCAGCTCACCTGCACAGTGCTGGGGTCAGCCAGGAGCCCCTGGTCTGAGCCACCCCTCTCACACCCTGCTGCTCGCTGGCCACTGTCCTGTGTCCCTGGGCTGGTCCCCGGCCTGAGTTTGGGTTTTCCCTCTGGAGGGAGGGTGGGGAGGAGGCACCGTGCCGTGAGCTCTGCAGGGCTGGGGGCAGCAGTGTCCCCACTGAGGGACAGGACAGCTGTCCCTGCTGCCAGCACTGGCCTGCAGAGTGGCCAGGCCCGGTGCCCACTGGCAGAGGTGCCCGCGGTGCCCAGGGCTGGCACTGCTGGCTGAGCAGCCACATCAGGGGTGCCTTTCCCAGCACAAGAGGGCACAGAAGCAGCAGGGAGAGGGCTCGGGAGCAGCAGCAGCAGGGAGCAGGATGCAGGTTTCCTCCTGCACCACAAACAGCCTCGTCTGAGCAGTGCTGCTGAGGCAGAGCATCGTGACTGGGCACGCCGAGGGCTGACACAGTTTGTTGTGTGCAGCTCACACCCATGACACGCAGCCCAACCACTGCCCGGGCCTGCTGACAGCAGCAGGGCTCATCTGATCCTGCAGCAGCCAGCCAGGGGCCTGCGAGGGTTCCCTGCACCCTCTGCAGCCCCAGCACGTGGGACCCAGCTGTGCACATCCCCGCCACGTCCCTGTGTCCTGTCCCTGCTGTCCCTGCTGTCCCTGCGCCTGCAGCTCTGCCCTCACCCAAGCCAAGCCACTCTCAGCTCCTGCTCCTGCTCACCTGGGTGTCCCCATGGCTCACCCGGGCCAGGGCAGCCTGTGTCCCCTCCTGGGCAGCCCTGGGGCATCCCCAGCACAGGGCCAGGCGTTCCCCTGGGGGCTGGTGCCAGCAGCGCTGCCTCAGCCTCTCTCATCCTCCCCATCACAGAAGATGCTCTGTGTTCTCCTTAATCATTTCCCCCCATTTCCCATGGCACCTTTGCATTCCAGAGCCAGGCCACGTTCAGTGGTGACCTGGCCTCGATGCTGTGAGTGGGCACAGGGGGTAGGAGCTGCCAGTCGCTCTGCCACTGCCCCAGCCACAGTGCAGATGGAGCAGCACAAAAGCTGCTGAATCCACTCAATTCCCATCCCCAGCATCTCCCCATGATGGCCAGCTGGCTCAGGAGCAGGTGGCCATCAGCATGGGCCATGGCCAGGGCTGGCCTCTCATTTGGGCAGGCCCAGGGGGGAGTGGGGCAGCTCCAGGGCTGACGTGAGCAGGAGGGACTGGCTCTGTTCTCCTGGTGCACAGTCTACGTGCGCTTGGAACACAGGAACAGTCCTCCTCAGGGAAGAAATAATGCAGAAACCACCCAACTCTCTGAATCCTCAGAATGTAATTATGTGAAGAGATTGAAATGACAAGTTCACTTTTGAAGGTTTTGTTCTCTGTGACAAGGCTGAAGTTATCTCCTCTGCCGAAATGCAGAAAAACAGAATTGTAATGGCAATTAATTTACATTCAAATAGCTCTTTTCATCCACCTGGATCCTGCAGAGCCCTGAACGGTGCTAGCTGAGCTCACGAGCAGGTGATGGGGCTCATTCATGCCATGGAGACACGGGCAGTGTGGCAGGATGTTGGAGGCAGCTCTCAGGAGTCCGGGTGGATGGAGATGCCCTTGATCAGCTCCATAGAAAGGCAGTGTGTGCACATCCTTTGGTGTCAGTGGGGTGTAACAGCCAGCTCCAGTGCTCAGTGTCAGTCATAGGGGCAGGGGCTGTGCCCTCAGGTCTGTGCTGATCATCACAACCCCATACTAGCCCTACTCCTAGTGATCTCCATCTGAACCCCATTGCCCATTCCATTTTCCTTAGCAGACCTCAACTAGGCCTGCTCTTCCTATCAGCCATGTCGAGCTTAGCAGTGTACTCCATCCTATGGTCAGGCTGAGCTTCCCATTCAAAACACGCCCTGATTGGGGCGCTATGGGGGGTAGCTCAAACAATCTCCTATGAGCTCACCCTAGCTTCTATCCTCCTCTCCGTCGTCCTCCTCAGTGCTAACTGCTGGCCAGTGGAAACACTGGCTGTCCCAGGGGGAGACCTTCCCCCTGCCCAGAGCTGTCCTGCACAGAGACCCTCCCCGTGGGCAGCTCCCCCTGCCCAAAGGATCTGCACAGAGACCCTCCCCATGGGCAGCTCCCATGACACCCAGAGCTGTCCTGCACAGGGACCCTCCCCATGGGCAGCTCCCCCTGCCCCGTCCCTGCACAGAGACCCTCCCTATGGGCAGCTCCCATGACACCCAGAGCTGTCCTGCACAGAGACCCTCCCCGTGGGCAGCTCCCCCTGCCCCGTCCCTGCACAGACACCCTCCCTATGGGCAGCTCCCGTGGCACCCAGACTGGGATCAGTCCCTTGGGATTCACTGGGGACAGGCACAGGGGCAGCTGCCCCCGGGCATTCCCTGCAGGGCATTGGAAAGTCACAGCTGGCAAACAGCAGTGCAAGCCCCTCTGGGCCATTCCTCTGGGCGATTCATGAGTGCCCTGCTGCCAGGGCTGAGGAGTTGTTTCAGCCCATCTCAGACAATCGCAGGGTGCGTTTCTCTGCTAGGAGGAGATGCCCCACATTGCTTCCTCACACACATATACGTATTTTTAATCTTTGTTTGGTGCAGAGGGAGACTCAAAGGCATTGGATGGCTGCCCAGCAAAGCTGATGCCAAATGCCAAAAATAGTGAAAAAAATAAAATCTTTTCTCCCTTATTGGCCTCAAATCCATTGAGAATGGGGAACAAGGAGATGAAGTGCATCTGCCATGACCATCCCTGCTGGCAGAGGACCAAGGAGAGAGAAGCATTTCCCCCAGAGATGGTGCTGATGGAAGGGGGTTCTGCTCCACTCCTGGCATTCCCTGCTGCCCTCTCTCCCCAGGGCTCTTCCCCCCACGCTCTCTCCAGGCACCCCAAGGCAAGGAGCACCTGGGGCTTGGCTGCTCTGAGAGCCTGAAGTAGCTCCTGGGTCTCACTCAGGCATGATGGAGGGGAAAACAGAGGGGAGAAGCAGGAAAAATGAGGCAGCATTGGAAAAGTAACAGGCACCCCCAAAATAGGTTTCTTTGCTGCAGTTTCTCTCTCTCTGCTGGGCAGCCATGCTGTACACAAACCTGCAGCACCTTCAGCTGAGTTTTCACAAAGTGAAAACTCCCAGAGTTTTCTCTCAGGGCTGCCAGACACATGCCAAGCCTGCACGAGGGACCGGACCCTGTGTGCAGTCCTGGGCTGAGCATTTTGCTGGCTCTGCCGCCCTGCTAAAATGAAATGCTGCTTTGGGCTAAGGAGAAGCAGCTGGCCGTGCTAACGGAGAAGGCTCCTGCAGAGCAGAGCAGAGCAGAGCAGAGCAGAGCAGAGCAGAGCAGAGCAGAGCAGAGCAGAGCAGAGCAGAGCAGAGCAGAGCAGAGCAGGTCCTGCTCCCCTGTCCCCTGCCAGGGACAGCTCTGGCCTGGACAGCCTCTGGCCTCAGCCACCTCAGGCGCTCCTTGGCTTTATCACAGGTTAATTAGCACACCAGTTTCTGCCTTTGCAATTAGCCTACTTTAAATAAAGCACAACAGATTCCTTGCAGAGGATCTGGGACAGCCGGAGTGGGCAGGAGCCAGCCCCAGCTGAGAGAGGCCCAGCTCAGCAGCCAGGAGGGAGATGCTGGCCTGGGGATGCCCACCCGGGGGCTCTGCTGGCCCACCCCAGCCCCAGCACCGTGGCTGTCACTGCAGGGGGAAGTTGTTCTTTCCTACACCCCACAAACACGTTAAAAAACAAGGACTCTGCGCTCCTCCTGAAATCTTCAGCTTGTAGCTTTATTTTGTGACAGGGCACATTAGTTGCTCCCTTTGGGTAGGTAAAGGCTTAGTTTGTGTCCTAAATAAGATGGGAAATTGGTGGGATATTTTTGACTCAGTATCTGAGAAACCAAACGGAGTTTGTTTTAAAAAAAATTGAAGTATCAAAACCTACAGACTTTGGAAAAAGCTGACTTGGGTTGGGAGATTTGAAAAGCCAGAAAAGTGTGAGGAAAGGGTTAAAGAGGAGGGGAAGAGCTGAAGGTTGTGAATGTGGTTAGAGGAAGAAAGAGCCCATTCATCCAACCGTGCATTCCTGCAAGTGGAGGAATATGTTCAGCCAGAGCTAACACACAGACACACCTGTCCTGTCCCACCTGGCTTTGGGTATTTGTCCCAGTCTGCCCTGCTCTCTCATCCCTTTGCCTGCTGAAGAAAGAATATTCCAGACTCTCAGCCCTCTGTTGCTTGCTCCCTGTTCCCAGTCAGCAACAGGTATGCATTTCATTTCAGAGTTTCTCTTCTTTGCAATGCATTTCCATAACTCGTTCATGCTGCCTTTAATGTTTTGCTGTATCCTGCCATTCCCTCACATCCCAGATGTTGCTGCTCCTCCTTCCCAAGCCCTGTTCTTGCCCTCTGTGGAGGTCCCATTTGTGTTCTGGTTGCTCCTGAGGCAGCCCCAGCCCTGTGCTCCTCGTGCCAGTGCTCCCAGTGGGGTTATGGAGGAGAGCTGCTGTCCCCAGCCTGTTCCCCTCAAGGCAAACTCACCTGCCCAGGTGTCTGTTGGTCCCGGTGGGGTTTTGGAGGAGAGCTGCTGTCCCCAGGCTGTTCTCCTCCTGCCATCCTCACCTGCCCAGGTGTGTGTTTGCAGGGAGTCC
The DNA here is from genome assembly GCF_035770615.1 of Melospiza melodia melodia. Classification (NCBI taxonomy): domain Eukaryota; kingdom Metazoa; phylum Chordata; class Aves; order Passeriformes; family Passerellidae; genus Melospiza; species Melospiza melodia. Next base: position 20,428,013 of record NC_086207.1, read on the forward strand.
CCGTGGTCTCACAGAGGTCCCTGCTGTTCTGATGGAGAGCAGGCCTGACCCAAGCCTCCCTTCCCCGTTTCCTTTCTCCCAGAGATGTGCTGTTGGTGTCGCTGAGCCAAGCACATGTGTTTACTCTGAGCACAAATTAGGAGGGAGAATGACTTAATTAGAACTAAACATTAAACTAATTGCTTCCCCTTTCAAAGACTTTGAAGTAAAAGTGGTACATGAAATTTTTCTCTTCTTGGTTCCTTTTCCCTAGCAGGCATCAGGGTTTGGGGATGCTGGAAGATGCCCTCTTTCCAAAACTTAACTATTTCTATAGGCAATTTGATCTTTTCTACACTTCTGGGAACTAATGTTGAGATTCTTGTTTGTACCTTCCTGACCTCTGAGTAGTGGCTGGGAGAGAGGGAGCCCTGCAGGAATCCTGCCTGAGTCTGGTCACAGACAGGGGTGGATTTGGGGAAATGCACAGAAAAGACAAGAAATCAGGGATGTGTCACTGGTACAGAAGTGACCTGTGAGATGGCTGGGAGGGGGTGACCATGGCTTGGAGAAGCTGCAGGCACTGTCCTCACCATGCCCCAGCACCTGGCAGCCTCCAAAGACAGGAGAAGGACAATCCAGACCTGCAGAGCCCCGTGAGGAAGAGCTGAGCAGCCTCTTGTCCCTGGGCACTGGCACCTCAGCCTGCAGCTGCCCGAGGCTCCAGAGCTGGGGACAACCCCAGCTCCCAGCTTGTCAGAGCAGAGATCACAGTGTGCCCCAGCTGAGAGGGCAGGATGGAGGCCAGCTTTTGGGCTAGCCCCTAAAGTGGGGGGCTCACATTTGGGTTAGCCCCTAAAGTGGGGGGCTCACATTTGGGTTAGCCCCTGAGGTGGGGGACTCACATTTGGGTTAGCCCCTGAGGTGGGGACTCAGCTTTTGGGTATCCCCTAAGGTGGGGGCTCAGAATTTGGGGTATCCCCTAAGGTGGGGGCTCAGAATTTGGGGTATCCCCTAAGGTGGAGGCTCAGAATTTGGGGTATCCCCTAAGGTGGGGGCTGCAGGGAGGCACAGCCCCACGCAGGGCTCAGGGACAGGCATGTCTCAGCACAGCAGCTCTCTTAGAGCAACCTGGTCATTTCATTTGGGTCACAGTCAAGGTCACAGCTTCTCTTCTGTGTTTGCCGTGTCTCTTCTATGTCACATTACTCTGCAGCAATGACACCATGAACCCACCCCTTCCCAAACCCAGGATAAGGCTGAGTTAAACCCACAGTCACACATGTTACAGCAGGGATGGAGCCAGGGGAGCACAGAACCTGCACTCACCTCGCTCTGCTGCCTTCTCCTGGCAGGTGACAGCCACCAGCTGGGCTGGATGATGGCTGTGACCTCCAGTCCTTCTGAAATAGAAATACCTGGGCCATTAAAATAGATACTGTGCTGCAGGAGCCCTTACAGCAGGCAATAAGATCCCATGGGAAGAGCAGTTTAAGGCCTTAACTGTTTCTTAATATTCTTAAACAAGTTCAGCCTGCTTTTCATCTTGATACAAACTTAGCATAAGTATTTGGGAGCTTGTCTTCATTAGTAAAACCCATCAAGGAAGGATGTGGGTAGTTAATCCTAATAAATGCATGCTTGAGCCTTAGACCTCTGCCTTTTTTTCTCACTAATTACGAATGCTCTTGGGGAGCTCTGTCTGTGTGGGATGAATGTCAGGGGCTGTTTCTGGTCCCCAGGTGCCACGGGCCAGGGCTCTGTACTCGTACCGCGGGCACAACCCGGGCGAGCTGCGCTTCAACAAGGGCGACACCATCGCGCTGCTGCGCCAGCTGGACGACAACTGGTACCTGGGCGAGCTGAACGGCGCCAGCGGCGTCTTCCCGGCCAGCTCCGTGCAGGTCATCAAGCAGCTGCCCCTGCCGCGCCCCCTCTACGGCCTGGAGCTGCGGGGCCGGGACAAGGCGGGCGGCAAGGACATCCTCGCCTTCCCCAAGGTACCGCCCGCGCACCGGGACGCGGCACCGCCGGGCTCTGCGGCTCCCTGGAGCCCTCTCTGAGGGCCCCCGGCCCCCAGGCACTGCAGCTCCCCGGCCCTGCCATCCCCCAGGGCACGCGGGGTGGCACGGCTCGGACAGGGACAGTGGCCCCGGATGGTGCCGGCCGTGCGCTCGGGGCCGCGGCTCCAGAGACCTTCCAGCCTCCCCTCCCTGGCAGAATTTTCCTTCCAGCCCTCCCCTCCCTGGCAGAACTCTGTCAGCACTGGTCTAGACATTAATTGTGTTGTGCACTTCAGCTTGAGATGCAGGGTGTACATGGCACCGGCACCAGTTCCTAGAAATAAAATTAATACTTGCAATGCCCATAATTACAGCAAGCTCTGCTTTGTGGCTGTTTTATAGGAGGACGCAAGCAAAACATCTTATTTGGAGTTCTAATATATTTTTTTAATGTCTTTTCATTTAATGAAATCATGCTAGCTTCAGTAATGACTTATTCAAGTCTGGCATTGAGAGACACAAGTTAGTTAAGGGACACATACAGCCACCAAGGAATTAGAAATTAATTCTAGAGAAGGCAAAGGTAGGGCTACTGTGGGAAACACGAGGCTCTCCTGGCTCTGACATGCAGTTTGTGCCCCATTTTATCATGTCTTCTGGGACTTAGGCAGAAAAACATTTCCAGTTTGCTCACACACAGAAATGACAGGATGGCCATGGCACATGTGGACCTACACACACACTGTGGGCTTTAAGCCTTATTTTGGAGAGGGGAAATGAGAAACCAACCCGTATTGTAAAATATCAACATCTGAGAGCCACCTGTACCTCCCCTGCATGGTCTCCCTGTCCATCCCAGGCACTGAGCACATTGCCTGCCACAAGCGGGTGAGAATCTCAAGTTTTGCAATTCATTCATGTCAGCAGTAAATCATGATTAATTCCTCTGGCACCCATGGCGGTGAAAGGGCTGTCACCACATGCCCTTTGCTACCAACACCCTGATCAGCAGTTTCCAAGAAGTACTGTGTGAGCGCTGCCCGTATGCAAACTCAGGGCCTGCCTCTTCCTCATCAACCCCAGCCCTTGACAAGCCGGGAGTTTTTCAATGGAGGCAGCACCAAGCCATGAATGTTCAAGCTGGCAGAGGTGGAACGGCGTGGATGCAATCCTGCTGGGAATGCCACCATCAGTGAGGGCCACTGAGCCCGTGCCATCCCCTCAGCTGCAAGATGCACCCATGTGTGCCAGCACAGACAGGGAAAGGGCGACAAGTTCAAACACCAAACATCCCTTCTAATTCAGAGTTAGAGTTATTAAGTACAGCTCTCCCAGCACCTCTGCCAGCCAAAGCTCTGGACAAGGAGTGTGTTATCCTTAGTCACCCCTTCTCTTAGCACAAGTTTTAAAAACCAGTTTTAATTTTGCTGTCAGCTTTGAATTGAGAATTTCACACCCAGAGTTTGTCAGTGACACCAGCTGAGAGAAATGACAGACCCCAAGGTTTTAAAGGTAACCTGGTAAAGGTAACCTGGTAAAGGTAACGTCACCGGAGCCCCGGCTGCCAGCGGGAGAGGAGCAGAGCATTGCGGGCCGTGCTGGGCATTGGGGGCAGTGGTGGGCACTGGGGGCAGTGCTTGGCACCGGGAGCAGTGCTGGCCGTAATCCCCGAACCCCCGTGCCGCTGTTGTCTCTTGCAGCCCGGCACGGCCCAGCAGCTCCTGCAGGCCACCAAGGGCCACTGGTCGCCGCCGCCCCGGGCCGCGTCCCTGCGCCCGGCCAAGGCCCCTGCGGAGCCGGCGGCGCTGCCCAAGGCGCCCGAGGCGCGCAGGAAGAGCCTGCGGCAGTTCTCGCTCACCACGGCCCTCAACACGCTGAACCGCATGGTGCACGCCGAGCGCCCCGCGCTGCACATCAGCCCCCCCGTGCTCATCAGCTCCAGCAACCCCAGCGTGCCCACCCAGAGCTGCGAGAGCGCCGAGCTGCCCTGCGGCACCCCGCTCCAGGTAAGGCAGCGCGGCCGAGCCCGGGCAGAGCCGGGGCACGGGGAGCCGGGGCTGAGCTGGGCACCCAGACTGACCCTCTGGAATCCAGCTGAGCCTGGGCACGGGGAGCCGGGGCTGAGCCTGGGCACGGGGAGCCGGGGCTGAGCTGGGCACCCAGACTGACCCTCTGGAATTCAGCCACTCCAGTCTCATTCCTTCTTCTCGCTCTGACTGAAGATCTGAGCACAGAATCTTCACAGATATCTGATATGGGAGAGAAAGGGGTTTTACATTTATATGACATCTTTCATAGTGAAGGTTGCTCCCACCTTTTTAGAGCAGTCACCCAGCCCCTGGCAGTCCGTGTCCAGGCAGGAACACCTGGTGGGCACCTTGCCCTGAGCACCAGCCTGCAGAGAGCTGGGATCTGATATCCTGGGTTACAGAGGGGAAATGGAACCCTACAGGAGTTCCTTAATTCAACTGGAACTGTATCCTGTCTCACACCCCAAAAGGATCTCACCCAAAAGTCTCAGTGTGAACCACTGCCAATAGCAGAAATGAGAGAGGGGCCATGTTATGGTTTGGCCTTGCAGAGTTGGAAATCTCTTGTTTCCAGTCAGCAGCGCTGCTCCCAGAGGTTTGCAGGGACCCTGCTGTTTCTGGGGCTGCACAGGATGCAGCTTTCCTTTTCCATCCCTGGGTTTGGGCTGCAGTGACTGAGCTGCAGTGCTGAGATCCCTTCCCCAGCCCAGGTGGGCGCTGCCAGGGTGGCCGGGAGCCGAGGGAGAGGGGCTGCACCCCAGCACAGCCAGCAGCAGCTGGGCAAGGCCGGGCACAGGGGCTGTGCCAGCTGCAGGGCTCCCGCCGCAGGACCCGCCTGCCTGGCACTGCCGGCACCAGCAGCAGGTCGGGCTCCTCTCGGCCCATAAAAGGGAATTCCCAGCGCTGCCCCAGCTCCTCCCCCGGCTCCCGCTTCCCCTCGGCTGCCAAGCTCAGCTGGAGCCAGAACCGGTCTGCAGGGCTGCGGCGGCCGTGCCTGTGCATGTGCCTCTTGTGCAAGCGGCCGTGGGGCGAGGGCAGCGGGGCACCCACGCCCTGCTCTCCCCGCTGGAATCTCCTCCCAGCACAGCCCAGAGCTGATTCCCTGCGCTGGCAGTGCCGGGTGTGACCCAGAGCTCTGCTGTGCCCGGAGCTTGGGGAGGGAGCTGATGGACCCACAGCTGATGGACCCACAGCTGCCCCCATCTCTGACCCAGAGCTGATTCCCTGCGCTGGCAGTGCCGGGTGTGACCCAGAGCTCTGCTGTGCCCTGAGCTCAGGAAAGGAGCTGATGGAGCCACAGCTGATGGAGCCACAGCTGCCTCCTGCACACCCGGCTTTCCTGAGTGACAAATGTGGAGCTGGCAGTGCCCAGGGCCCAGAGCCCCGTGCTGGGATGGGCAGGGCTCCCCTCCCCACCAGGAGAGTCCCAGCAGGGCCTTGCCTGTGTCAGCAGTGCCGGGGTCACATTGGTGACACGCTAGAAAGGTAGATGGAGCAAGAGAGGGATTTCAGAAGAGGCAGGGAATTAAACCCTTTGTACTTACAAGGCCTTGCAAGGTACTCGTGGGAGATCAGCAAAAGTGAGTGCTGAAATCAGTTATACGTGACTTGAAAATATTTCTCCCAATCTTTTTTCCCGCCTGTGTGTTGCAAATGCAAAGGCAGCTTTGAGGGTGCTCTAAGTGATGGCTGCTCCTGGACACAGGGGAACACAGAGATTGAAAGCATGGAGCTTTCCACACAGAATGGGACATTTCAACACAGTTCCATCAGGAAAACCAGCAAAAGGCTGTCATTTTTTTCCAATGCAGAAAAAAACAAACTCCAAATATCCAAATTTCAAGCATTTTGATTATGGTAATTAATAAAACAGGATTATAATTTCCAGTCAACTTTATGAGCACCTGGTCCAATCTTGCCTGGACTAGAAAATGAGGAATGCAGAGAAGGTTTGAAGCTGACCTGCTACTCCAGGTCCGAGACAGAGGCTGGAGTTGCTGGGGTGTTTTAATTAATTTAATTTACTGGAGAGCACCAGGGCGGGTGAGTCACTTTTCTTTTTCCCTAGGTCCCTGCCAAGCCAGTGCTCCCGCACCGCCTTACAGACATGACCACTAGAAATTAGATTTGAAAGGAACATGAGATTAAAGCCCCAGCTTGCATCATTAAGGTCCTGTGGCGGCTGCCGGAGAGCGCAGCTGCCGCCTCATCCGAGCGCGGCGCGTTCCGCTGCCCGGAGCTGCCCGGGGAGCCGCTGCCGCCGCCTCGGCTCGGAGCTCGGAGCTCGGAGCTCGGAGCTCGGAGCTCGGAGCTCGGAGCTCGGAGCTCGGTCCCGGACAGGGCCGCGGTGCTGCCGCCCCGGCTCGGAGCTCCGTCCTGGACAGGGGCCATGGTGCTGCCGCTGCTGCTGCCCCGGCTCGGAGCTCGGAGCTCGGTCCCGGACGGGGGACACGATGCTGCTGCCCGGGCTCGGAGCTCCGTCCCGGACAGGGCCGCGGTGCTGCCGCTGCCACCAGGGCCCAGGGCACAGCAGGGCACTGCCAGGCCCCGCCGCGGTGTGGCCTTGAGAGAGGGCAGGGCTGGTCCGGACGGGAAGGAGCCGCTGCTGGCGCTGCTCAGCCCGGGGATGCTTTGAGCTGCTGGAGGGACAGCCCGGGAGAAGAGACAGAAGGGACAGAAGGGACAGAAGGGACAGCCCTGCAGGAGAGACAGATCGGCAGGAGGGACAGAAGGACAGCCCGACACAAGGGACAGAAGGGACATCACCATCAGCCCAGCGGGGAGATGAGGAGGGACAGGGAGAGGGACCCGCCCAGCGCTGCTCGTGGCCTCAGGGGCACAGCAGGGACAAGGAGCGACCCTCAGGCACAGCTCAACGCACAGTTATCCCAGAACTGGGGCTGCAATTCCTCCTGGAACACCAGAGACCCTGAGAGAGCCCGGAGGGGACACTGTGGTGGCCGGTACCCCTCTGCAGGTGCAAAATGACAGCGGGGAAAGGACCAGGTGGGGATCCATCGCAGGCTCTCATGATCCTGGAGGTCTTTTCCGGCCTAAACAATTCCATGATTCTGAGTCTTCCTCTTGCTGCCTGGTCCTTTTCTAAGTCAAATGCTCCAGACTCTTCCATTTCCTGAAATGTCTCTGGTGGTTTTTGAAGGGTGGGTGAAGCCAGTCAAGTGTTACTGCTCCTCCAGGGGCTGAAAGAAGCTGATAACCAGATAAACACTTTGTGTTCTCTGTTTCCTTTCTCCCACAGGTCTACCCCGCGCCAGGAGCACTGGGGCCCCCGGCAGCCATCGTGACCCTTCCCCACCTGCAGCACCACGGGCCAGCCTATCTGTACGTAGGGGAACTGGGGTATTTTGGGGTATTTGGGTGCCATTTGCTGTGGCCTCAGCAGGAGCCTGCTCCGGCCAGGCAGGAGGTGCAGACAGCCCGGGGCACAGCTGGGATCCAGGGGCAGATCCACGAGGGAATGGCCCTGGCTGCTCTAAGCCAGGGTGGCAGAGACACCACAGCTGAGTGCATCTTCCTGCCTCACTGCAGGTTCCGTGGAGAAACAGTTCTGCCTGCTTGCCGACAATACATTTTAATTTAAGTGTAAAGAAACTGATTACTCCTTAAATTAGTTATTTATCTAGTCATTTATCCTGAAACCTTCATGGCCACTGGTGTTTTGAACAATCCAATTTCTGAAAACTTTCACAGAGTTAAAATTTGCAGATAACACTCTATGATGATTACATCAAGGTAAGAGTCACCACCCTGGCATTTAGTAAAGCATCTGAAATAACAGCAGCATCACAACACGCTGTTTACACAGCACTCAGCACCCCTGGTGCAGGCCAGGTCATGGGAATGCTGGTGCACCCACAGCTCAGTGCTGTGCTGGGACCCACACACAGCACCATCAGTCAGCCAGGACTCCAGCACACAATAATCCAAGGGACAAGAGAACTCCCAAGACCTTAAAACAATTTGCAGAAGGATGGTGTGAGAGCGTGGCACCAGCTGCCTGGTGTGCACAGGGGCAGAGTCAGAGCAGCCCTGCAGGGCCTCCCCTCCAGGTGACTCTGACAGCCTGGGCAGCTCCTGGGCACACCCAGCGCCCACCTGGGCTGTGCCAGCCCCATGGAGCTGCCCCTCACACACTGCCCCAGCAGGGCACGCCCTCAGATGCTTGTGCTGAACTGCAGGGAGAGAGAAAGAAACCCTCTGAGAGTCCTGGGGCAGCCCTGACTATCCCAACACCCCATCCATCGTTTGTTTTGTAAATAACACCTGATACTTGTGGTGTTGGGCTGCAACTCATTGATTCTTGGAGCAGATCACATTCCCTTTGAAAAAAACAACAGTGCATTCAAATGTGTTACACTGGAGACAAATTCAAGTTCTTTAAGGATCAGATAGGGAAAAGTTTTGAAAAATGCACCGTTTTCTTTTGCTGCTGTTTTGCTGTGTGCTCACACGTGGGTCAGAGGGAAGAATGAAGCTTCAGCTCCTGGTCCCAATCCCAGAATCACAACAGAGAGGTCTAGGGGGGATTTCAGACCAATTTCTAGTCTGATTTCCTCACTGCCCTGGAGTGGGGCCATGTACCTCCTCCTACCTCCTGCTCTGTCCATTCTCAGTGGCCTCCAGTGGCTGCCGCCGCTGTCCCTGTGCTCCAGGCAAGGAGGAGGAGGCACGGAGGAAGGGAAGATGGAAGGCAGGGCAGGACTGGTGCTCTTCCCTGGGCCTCCAACACCTCCTGGTGATGCTCCAGGCAAGCAGATCCAAGGCCTCTGGTTTCAAAGGCAGAACTGCCTGATGCTATCTTGAACACGGCACCATAACTGTGCTCTTTCAAGAGCTTTGCCTTAGGACAGGTACTTGTCAGGCCCTGATCCGTGTTTCTGATGGAGCACTCGCTGTGTGAGGTGCAGAGCAGCAGTTTCCTCCTCCCCAGCACTTGTCACCCTGGGCTGGCACTTCTGGGAGAGAAACTGTCCTCATGAGCTGCTTTGTTCTGCATTCCTGCTGGCTCTTCTGTTATCCACGTCCCCTTTGGCCTGAGGTGACAGGCGCTTTCCTCCCTGCGAGTTCTCTCCACAAACGCTCGATGCAGCCCTGGCTGAAGGGCTCCGAGCACAGCCAGGAACATCCTCCCCAGCCCGGTTAAACCGCGGGGCTCCGGGGTGCTCCGAGCACAGCCAGGAACATCCTCCCCAGCCCGGTTAAACTGTGGAGCTCCGGGATGCTCCGAGCACAGCCAGGAACATCCTCCCCAGCCCGGTTAAACCGCGGGGCTCTGGGATGCTCCGAGCACAGCCAGGAACATCCTCCCCAGCCCGGTTAAACCGCGGGGCTCCGGGGTGCTGCAGCCGCCCTGCCGGGCCGCTCTCCCTCCCCTCACAGCCTCTCTCCCCAGGTGCGTGGCTCTGCACTCGTACGCGGCGCACGGACCGGACGAGCTGGAGCTGCAGAAGGGAGAAGGGGTCCGTGTGTTCGGCAAGGAGCAGGACGGGTGGCTGCGGGGCATGTCCCTGGTCACCGGCAGGGTCGGCCTCTTCCCCAGCAACTACGTCAGCCCCCTCTTCAGGTCTGGCACTTCTTAGGTGAAAATAAACGGGCAGAGGGAAGCGGGTAACAGAGAACTTGGGGTCTTCTTGTTTCCACGGAGAGCCCATGGCAATGCATCCCCCAGTTCTGACAAGGGACCCCCCCCCCCCCCCAGAACTGAGCAGGGCCAGGGGTCCCTGGCCAGGTGGGATGGCACCCGGCAGCCCTCGCCCTTCTTTTCCAACAGGAAATCCAGTCTCACCGACTCGAAGATGCCTTCCCTGTACACCTCCTGGACGCTGTCCACGTCCTCGCTGTCCTCGCAGGGCAGCGTGTCCGAGGGCGGCCCGCGGCAGAGCCGAGCCCTGCGGCCGCTGCTGCTGCCCGTGCCCATCCCGTGCCCCGGCCGGGCCCCGGCCCCGCTGCGCCGCGGCCGCGGCAGCGCCAGGAGGAGTGAGTGAGGGGGAACAGGGACACATCCCCCGGGAGTGAGTGAGGGGGCTCAGGGGGGACAAGGGGACTCCCCCAGGAGCGAGTGAGTGAGGGGGGGCGGGGGGAAACAGTGTCACATTCTCCAGGAGGAGTGAGCGAGTGAGTGAGTGGGCTCAGGGGGGAGCAGGGGACACATCCCCCAGAGCACACCAGTGCTGCGGTTCATGGTCCCTCAGCCCCGCCTGGCCCCGACTCTGGGGAATTCGGGAATTCCAGGGGTGTGACTCAGCATGGAGAAATTCCTGCAAAGCTTTGTGCAGAGCTCGGTGGTTACGTTCTTTACAAGGAGGCCGCAAGGTTTATCTTCATCCCATACGCACTGTTTTGTAATACACTTCCCGAGTATTTGGGGAGCCGTGTGCGTGTTCCCAGCTCCGGCAGCAGAGCAGCTCCCGCAGGCAGCAGTGCCCTGGCAGGGGCCGCTGTCAGAGCTTTTACACCCGAAAGGGGTCCCGGGGCACAGGGGCGGGCACGGGGCGATCCCTGGAGGCTGCGGCCCCACAGGATGCTGTGAGCGGGGCTGTCGGTGCGGGGCTGGTTACAACTGCTGCTCTCTCTGCACGTTCTGGGTTCCTGACTAAACGCCTTTCCGCGGTCCTTGCTCCGCAGACGGATCCCTGCAGAGGCCGGGCCAGGCGGGGACCCCCGTGCAGATCACCGGCTCCCTCCGGCGCCCCTCGGCTGCGGGGCGAGCTCAGCACTTCCAGCTGTACCCGCACGGCGTCCCCGGCACGGACGAGACAGCGAGGCCAAACCCCCCCTATGAGGCTGCCCCGGCGCTGCTGGTCAGGGGAGGCGAGAGCCGAAGCCCCTCGGTGTGCAGCTCGGTGATCCTGGACGCCAAAGAGCCCTCGGTGAAGAGCGAGGCCGCTCCAAAGCCGCCGGCGTCAGCCCCGCCGTCCATCCTGGTGAAACCAGAAACGTCCCGCAACAGCGCCGAGAAGGTACAGAACCCTCCCTGCCCCAGAGCATCCCCCCGGAACCGCAGCGGCTGCCCAAACCAGCCAGGGCCAAATCCCCGAGGGCTTTGCTCCATCCTCACCAATTTCTTCCGATAGAAATCAGGGGGGATTGACACACGCCTTAGGAAATCGGGGTTTGGTGCTGCTGTTCAGATTAGGCCCTGAGGAAAGGCAGGGCGCTGCAGGCGCTCTGTCCCTGTCACCCAGCTCAGTCACAAGCAAATCTCGAGACTTTTCTGAGGTCATAAATTGAGCAAAAATCTGTGAGTTTGGGAGCAGCGCCACAGAACTGCTGTCAGGCAGAGCTTTGCAGAACTCCCCCATCTCCCTCATGTCACTCGGGCTGAGCCATTTGGAATGGGAATTTCTTTCCCGTTTGGCAGCCAGAGATAAATTTCATAAAGCTTCCCTCTCCCATAGTACCCAGAGCCGTGCCCAAATCGTTCCACATGCCCTCAAAAGCCCAGCCAGCCTCAGGGCTCCCGGGCAGCTCAGCATCAGCACCAGCATCAGCTGAGGGAGCCCGCCGGCCTGCCAGGGCAGGAGGGGCCGCAGCTCCGGGCGCTGCGCTGCCTCCCGCTCCCAGAGCAGCTCTCCTGGGCCTGCGGGGCTGCCGGCACCGCTGCGCTGCTCCCCGGGGCTCTCTGCCGCCAAAGCATCACCCTGGGCCGCTCTGCTGAGCCCCGGCCGGCCCCCGAGCATCCCCCGGTTCTGCAGAGCAGGGCAGGGCAGGGCAGGGCGGGCTCTGCAGGGCCCACCTGACTCTGGCCCCTTCTCGCTGCAGCAAGTGAAGACGGTGAGGTTCCAGAACCACAGCCCGCCGCCGCCCAAGCGGCACAGCCTGCAGCCCTCGCCGAGGCTGGCCCGCAGCAGGACAGAGCCCGGCCCCGAGGCGCTCCTGCCCGAGCCCCGCCTGGGCCCCGAGCTGCTGGTGCTGTACTCGCCGCGCCTGGGCTCCAGCCCGCTGCACCCGCGCCGGGCGCTTCACCCCAAGGCGCTGTCGCTGGACCTCTCGGGGCAGCTGACCTTCCCCATCAAGAAGAGCTACAGCAGCATCTCGGCAAACTGAGCGGGGAACGCCGCCTGCCTGCCTGCCTTCCTCCCCGCTCCCGCTCCTCTCCCTCGGCGCCCGGCCCCGCACCCTGCCCCAGCTCCCCGGGCACGGCCCGCTGCTCCCGCACCGCCGGCGCCTCGGGGGCTGGGGCGCCTCGGAGGGACCCCGCAACCCAGGGCTGCCCGAGCACGGGGAGAGGTGCCCGAGCCCCAGGGCTCCCGGCACCGCGGCCCGAGCACAGGGACAGGGGCCCGGCTCCGCGGCCCCCGCAGCACCGACGCTCCCCAGGTCGCAGCACCGGAGCAGCGGCAGGGCGGGAAGCGTGCAGGTATCGGAGGGAGTTACACTTGCTTTGGTCTCCTCAGGGCTGCAGAAAGCCCACAGAGATCAAGCGCCGGCTCGTTACCTGCCGGCCTCAGGATAAAGAAACCATAAATCAGAATCAGTCAGCTGCCGGCTGATGGTTCATGCTGCCTTTGAGGGGAGGGGGTCGCTCAGATTTTTTGTTAAGGTGGTTGCTTGCTTGCTTTTCTCATTGGTTTTAGCCCAGGAATTTTAACACATAAGCCTAAAAGGTGATTTGGAAGGCAAAGAGCCAACGGAAGGGGCTTTGCCATCACTGCAGTCACCCAGGCCCCGCAGTGAGGGCACTGAATCTCCCTTCTCCTCAATGCTTGTTTTCCTCTGGTCACCTGTCAGCTACCTCTTGCCCCTGAGCTCCTTCCAGCCCTTCCCACCACCCGCCCACTCAGATGTGGCTGTTGTAAATATCTCAAGTGGGATTCATGGGTTTCAGATGCATGAAACACTGTCTATGTAACAGAGGGCAGAACTCGGAGCTCACCCTGCCCCAGACCCCCTCTGCCCCAGCAGCCCCAGCTCTGGTTTGCAGCTCACCCCAGCCCAAGCGTTCTCCTGCGAATCCCAGGAGGCCAGCAGAGCTCTGCTGGCTCCAGCTGTGCCCGTGCTCTGCCAATCTGCACAGCAGAGTTTGGTTTCCACGCTTAGTTTCCATTGCTGGTTTATCCATGGGCAGTTCCCAGCCCCGCTGCAGGCACCGGCCGCCCCCTCCTGACAGGAGGAGCTGTGCTCCCTCCAAACCTGCCCTGAACTCCCATCCTCGGTTCCCTGCCTACAAACCCGGGGAAGGAACTCCACTGGTCAAGGGAGACTCCTCAGAGAAGGACATTTTTCCTAAAACCACACAAAGGGAATGGATAAGACAATTCACTGTGCCGCAGCCCCTGGACCTTCCCTCTTGCAGGCTTCCTGCGTGTGGAGCAGGAAAGTCGGGTCTGCCTGCGGGGATTTTCAGTGGCACAGCGACCTCCAAGGCGCAGAGCTGCTCTCACTCTGTGCCCTCTGCCAGCATTCCTGCAGAAACACCCGACAAGCTGAAAGCATGCGCTGTGCCCTGGTGTGAAAGGTGGCAGCAGCTGCAAAATGAGGGTGAGTCCAGCTCAGCCATGGCACCTCAGACAGCTGAATGCCTCGGGGAGACATGCTGGCCCTGTGCTCAGGACTCCTGACATCCTTCTAGAGCTGGGCCAGAAAGCAGCTGGCTCTGAGACACATCCCCACATCCCAGCACAGCCAGAAATGAACACAATTGCACTAACCCATCAGCCCCTCTCTCCTTCTGAGAGCTAAGAATGCAAGCACTGGCTCCAAACGTTTTAGTTGGAAACACCAGAGCAGCCTGGGACTGTGTAAAATCTCTCATTTATCATTCTTAGGAGGTTTATTCACTGCCCAACAGTCATTGCAGTTAAATTTGTGAAATGAGTGTTTGAAGTGTAATCACAGCTGAAGATTTCTCAGGTTGTTACAAACTTCAGCATCTGTCCCATTTAAAAAGCAACACTTCCAAACATTCGCGAGATCAGTGTTTAAAACCCCAAACTGTCCGTGGAGCCCATGGGAGCTCCCCAGGCTGATCCCTCTGCACGTGTTCCCAGTGGGAAGCGCTGATGGACCCGAGACTGCCTGGGGAGGGCTGCAGGGGGAATGGAGGGGGAAAATGATCCATCCACACCAAAGTTACAGCCAGAACAGAGCCTACGGGCACGAGGGGTCAACAAAAATTCCCTAATCCTTCACATGACCAAGCAGGGACTTCCATTGCCTACTTTCCGCATCCAGCCCAGGGAATGCTTCAATGAAATGTTACAGCCAGGTCACCACCAGTGAGAAATCATAAATTACTATTTTTACATTACATATCTTAGAAACAGTAGGATGTATAACATTTGCTTAGTTGGTGATGGATAGGAAGAACAAATAATGCTTAGTTCATTGTTCAGAGACACTTGTACAAATTCAGGGATGCTGAATATTTTTTCCATGAAGTGAAGTTCATTTTTTAAAAAGGTTTTTTCAATTTAAGGTACTATTTGGGAGAAAAGTCAATAAACAAGAAGATATTAGTTTCCTGTTTTGTATTAATCCTCAGGCTATTTATTTTGTATTTCTGTAAAAAAAAAAAGCAATGGTTTAAAGACATTTTAAGTTTTCGGAAGTTTATTCATCTAAGTTTATAGCACTAATGCTTAGCTCTGTAGCTTGTAGATAATTAAATTAACTGGGGCCAAATGGATTACAGCCCCTCATGCACTGCAAGCACTGGGGGGTGCACTGGGGAAAATGAGGCTCAGGAAAGATTTGGCACCCACCGTGTGATACACCAGCCTGTGGGAGCTGCTGTGGCACCATTAAAACTTTTTGCATGAAAGCATGTTTATTTTCCCTTTCTTATTTCAGGGTTTGCCTGTTGGGGACAGATGGCAAGGGGAGGGTGAGAGGGTCACTGACTGTGGGTATGAACTGGAATAAAAGCATCCTGAGGCAGTACCCAGGAGAGAATAAACCACGATGAGACCCTAGACATCCCATGTGTCAGAAGGACTTTGAGGCAGCACAGGTGACACCATCCTGGTCCTTGCCTTGTGTCACACAGCTCCCACCTGCCAGGGCCACCCCTCTCCCCACCCAGGCAGCCCCAGGCTCTTCAGTTAAAGCCTTTGGCTCAATCAGCTTTGGAGGGAGCTGAATGCAGCTGAGAAGCAGCACAACTCCCTGGAGCAAGGAGTGCAATTCTGAGCAAAATTTGAAGACCCTGAAGACCCTGCCCACAGCTGGAAAAGAAGGGTCTCCAGGGTAACTTTCTTTCCAAGAGAAGCCAAAGCACCACAGGAAAATAATTTTATTAAATCCCTGTTTAATAGAGCAGGGGCAACTCACATGTGAACTCAGGTTGGTTTGGGTGGGCTTTACTTTTTTACAGAACAAATTCTGCCCTTTGTTTAATACAAATGCTTCCAAGTCCCTCCATAACCCTTCTCACTGGATACACGGCAGCTCAATGGACCAGGTAAACAATTGTGTCCCCAATGTCCCTTGTCAGGCCGTTCTCAGTGACACAGACGTGCCTCTGGGCCAGGTCAATGTGGAAGATGGCTTGCTCCAGGATTGGAGACTTCCCTGCTTCCTCTTTGCCAAGCACTGGAACACGGCGGGGCCCAAGCACGGGATCATCAAACCTCATCAGCTTCACTTTGGAGAGATCTGCACAGAGAGAGCAGCTGGTCAGGCCCTGGGAGCTGCACACAGGCCACAGCACCCACAGAGTTAATACCCAGAGCAGTGCTGAACCCTTGGAACTTCCCACCTGCTCCAAGGAGTGAGTTACCAACAGAAATGGGGATAAACCACACAGAAACACCAGCTCCTAATACCACATTCCAAGCCCTGAATTTGCTTTATCTGGCTCAGGACAGGTCTGAGTAACTGAACAGCTATTCCTCATTTTCTGAGGAATGAACTGCAGAGACTGGGAGGAAGAGGAGGGTGAGAATTGATTTCAATATTGATTTCAATACAATTTCCCATCAAAAGGCAGACTGATAAGACCAAGAAGGTGAGACCCTTCAGCTGAGCCTTCCTGCAAGTGCAGCCTTGCAGCCCTGTGCCCCTCAGCACACTGACACCTCCTGGGAGACAGGAGTCCCTGTTTCACCTCCCTCATTCCCAAAGCTCCACCCAGGAGCCGGCAGTGACTCCCATCCCTGCACACACAGGGATGTCCCACGTCTGTCACACCTGTGAGCACCCCCCCAGCACTGGCACAGCCGTGCCCTGCACTGGAGGCTACCTTTGATGCCCCTGTCCATCTTCATCAGGCGCCTGATGATGGTCTCTCTGTTGTCCCCCTGCCTGATGTCCATTTTGGTGGAGAAGTGGCCGTTGCAGGGCTGAGGGTTCACCAGGAACACGGACACGCCAGGCTGTGAAACACAACACAGACCTTAGAGGAGAACGTGCACGTGATCCCTCAGGAGAAACATGCAACTACACCAAATAAACATCTGCTGTTCGTGAATCTTCCAGAGGGATCAAATCCCTTCAGAACCCGCCTGGCCATGCTGGATACCAGCACTGCCCAAACTCTAAAATGCAGCCCAAAGTGAAACAATTGTTTAAGACATCTTTAGGGAATGACATTTTTACTTTGCAAGTAGAAATATTCATACATGATAAACATTCATGTCTGATCAAAGTTTTTAAATGGCATATTTAAAAAAACCCAGACAAAAGTAAAGTTTCAATTTAAGTTTTTTAATTAAGTTTTCAGATTTTCAATATCTGAATTTCTGATATTACCTCAGTTCTGAATACAGAAAATGGTTTTCCAGGACAGCACTCTTCTTTGATTTTATCTTCAGCTTCAGAAGCAAACTTCACCTCAATGTGATCCAGCTGTAAAAGAAAAAATTGGGGAGGAGGGAATAAGCAGGAGTTTATTGGCTTTAGAGGGAACAGCAGAGGCCACAGCCCCATCAAACAGCTGCTGCTCCAGCCATCCCAATAAATGCCAAGTAGTAGGTGCCAAGTCTGTACCAACCTCCAGGGAATTTGTCAAATAGACAATGTTCTCCATTAGCACTGCACGCTCATCAAACTCCAGCTCGAGATCAAGAACACGAGAACCATTTTTCTCCAAGTTTTCCTGTGGGGGGGAGGGAAAAAGTATTAAAACCCTCCAAAGGCTGCAAGCAAAATGATGCTTCAAAATGGCAAACTATCCACATTAGTCATGAAAAGAATAGGCTTGTAAATCCAAGAGCTCTCTGCTGGCACAACATTAACATTGGAGCAATAATTTTCTTGTAACAGGGCTGCTTCTTCTACAGGGAGCTGGTGACACTGATGGGAGGAGTAAGAGCAATTAGAACACATTTTTAATATAGAACTGAAAAGGTGTTTGACATTCACAGTTATTTAAATCCCTACTTAATGTGCAGGTTGAGAATTCACAAAATCAGTCAGCATTTCAGTGGTATTTCACAGCAGGAAGCTCAGGCTTATGACCCAGTTTAAAATAAAGGACAAGCCCACAACACCTGGACGTGCTCACAGCAAGTTCTCTGCAGGGAAATAACAACCACTTTGTACGTTAACATAAAAGTAACTTAATTAGTCCAGAAAGCCAGCAGCAACAGTCACAAGAGACACAGTATTAAAGGCAGTATAAAAACCACACCATTTTTTTTTTTTAACTAAAACAGAACTTCCTCTTTGGAGTTTAATCTGTCCCTGCCTGGCTCTCACATGCTGAGCCAGCTGTCTCCTTTGAAGCTCTGCTTTGTCAGCCTCAGCATGGTTGTGGTTTCCTGGTTTCCTCATCAGTTTAATGTGAAAGATTCCCTTTTAACATGGAACTGCTTCCCTTTGTAAATCACAGAGGTGCTCCTACACTTCAGCCCTGCTCTGATGAGTAGGAAGCACAAGCAGAGATCACAAGCACAAGCACAAGCACAAGCTCCTTGTACCCTGGAATTGATGAATAATTGGTTTCAGAGAAAGACACTGCTCAGGGGAGTCTGAGCTCAGGTGTTTCCATGTCTCTGTGGGAAATAGGCTGCTGCTCTTTGGAAGCAAAAAGATGGATTTGAGGTAAGCCTCAGCTCCTTCCCCACTTGCCCCAGGATCACTCACTGCTGCCAGACTAAAGACACCAAAACACAGCAAGGTTTCAGCCCGAACTCTTGGGGCTGAGAGCTTGTCTGACCTTTCCCAGCTGGATCAGTGGATCTAACACATCCCACTGTTCTTACAAACTTAGACAGGAAGCTCCAGAACTGCTCTGTGCTCTCTGCTCCTCTGAAGATTTCCAAGCTCCCATGAAAAGGAACAATCAGAACAACCCCACAGAGAGAGCAACGAACAGTTACACTCCTCATGACAAAGCTTACAAAGAGAAGTAATTATTATGTGCATTTCAAAAATCAAGCTAAAGCTTAAGGACAAAAAGTTTTTTTTACACTCATTAAGATTTTTTTTCCATTAGTAATCCCTCTCAATTTCTACAGATCATGAAAAGTCATTAAAAAGGTTTTAAATCATACACTGCAACCCCCACCCTCATTTTTAAAAAAAAAATTGTTAATTCTTTGCTTCTTGGCTCTCCCTAGTTATTGTATTGAATTTTCATCTGCAACAGCAAGCAAAAGAAAGTTTCTTTAAAAAAATGGAAGCCAAGATCTTCATAGGCTTGCATGACTCAGGGAAAATAATGGACTATCAGCATATTAAGTAATAAACATAAGAATTACACACAAAATTCATAATTCCATTCAAGGCTCAGAACAGTCTGTTGTTTCCTCCCTTACACATACTGCAATCAAACAACTCTTGGCCTTATTCTCAGCTTCCAGTTTCTATGTCTCCAAAGCAACACTTGACTCATTTCAGCATGAAAAACTAGAGAAGTCAAATAGGATAAATTTCAAATACAGAAGGATCCAGGCATATTTGGAGTACAGGTTGCATCACCCACAAAACACAGAAAGCACCAAGCCTCAACCAGATCCAGAGCTCACCTGGGCGAATTCACACAGAGACATTTTTATTATGCAGCTCTTCTAGAGATGTAGAAGATGTTTATAAACAAACCCTGGAAGATGACAAATAAGCACAGGGCAAGGGGAGACACTGCATTCACAAAAGCCTTTCCTGTAGCAGAATTGCCCCTCTGACACCTACCTTAACCATGGCAACAAAGGGCATCACCTTCTTCATATACTTCTTCAGCTCTGGCAAGGCGTTCAGCTCACTGGCAATTACTTTATTATCTGGCAGCTGACCTCCACTGTCCTAAAACAGGGATGAACAAACATTAAGGAGAACAGCTGTCATGAAAAACTTGCCTTTCAATATCATGTACCTTTCCTGCTTTCCCATAAACACCAGCAAGGTTTGTCAGCATGGTTGATTCCACAGATAATTTTCTCATCCTTCTGAAACCCAAACAGCATTTAACACTAATACAGAAAAAAAGCCTATACAATGCCCAAAGGTGAAAATACCCCCAAGAACAAATCCCACACGAGGAATGTTGGTTTATCTCATTGCCACAAGCTGGAATAGTCAGGACTCCTGAATCTATCAGCTACAACCCTGGTGTGTTCAAGCTGAGGATGGCCCATTGGGATCCCAAAAGCCACTCTCAGCAGTTTCCCCATGTCAGAAACATAAGCCTTCTGTTTTCTTAATATATTTCTTCTTATACTGACTTATTCCATTTCAGCTATTTCTTGTGACACTGCTGAGTGGTTTACACTTACTCAAGGACTAGAACAAATCTTCTAAGCCCACTTGCAGAGTAAGGCAGCAGCAGTCTGTCAGTCAACCATGTTTCCTCAAAAACATACTTGTAAAGAATATTTAAAAGCTAACCACTTACAATTGGAAGAAACAACAGAGCACAGGCATGCTTTTTACTCAGATTGTCAAAACCAATGAAATGCAACTGTCAAACCAATGACAGTCCTTGGGACATTTTCATTAAGCATCAAAACTTACTGGACAGTTGTAAAAGCATGAAGAAAATTAATCTACTGCAATAATTTGGTAACAAGGTGCAGCTTATAAACTTTCTACAGATGAGCCCCCAAACAGCTGGCAAGCAGCTGGAGGGCAGAGGAGGGGAGGAGCACCTGGAAGTGCTTGCGCAGGACGGACAGGGTGGTGTGCTGCCAGGGTGGGTAGCTCTTTGCCACGTAGATGGTACAGTGGGAAGGCTTCTGGGAGGGCTCTTTTGTACTTTTCTGAGGAAATAGAAAACAATCAGGAAGGGTTCCCTAGGCAATAGAGAATTACCACGTGCACACAAGCAGCAGCCTCACCTTTCCCTTGACAGGGGCCATGTAGCTCTTGAGGCGCAGGCGGAGCTCGTGGGCTGCCTCCATCAGGTACTGAGAGGAGCGGATCAGCACCTCGTCCACGGGCCCTGCTGCTGGCCACGAGGCCCTCATGATGGACTCAGCCTTGGGGCAGAGCAGACAGCAATGCACTGAGGGAACACACCTTGGCTGCTGGGCTCCCAGCCAGTACAGCTTCATTGGAAAAGAGTTCAGCCGGTTTGGACTCAGTGAGCACCCACCCATAACAACCCAAAGGAGGGGGCACACAGACAACAAGCACTGCCAGTGTGTTCAGGACTGTACAACAATCACAGCTACCACATGCCTATGGAATGCCACCTACAAGCAGAGGGCTTAAAAAACATCAAAACTAAGCTTTATGCAGAAGTGTAAGACTACTGCATTGTTACACTAAATTTTAGATCACCTCTTTGTAAGCAGACAATAATAGTGACTGGTATTAATGTTGCACATCATCACAGCAACAGGCCAGCTCCCTGCAGTCACTGTCCCAGGGACAATGAGCCAGTATGACTTCTTGTGTTCTGACATATCCTTTCTACTTGTACACAAATATCTGCCAGCCTGACATGGGTGTTACTGAAATCCATAGAAGCTCAGATGTGAATCGATGACAGAACTGAAACGCCAGTACCTTCCCCAGCAGGGACCAGATGTGCTCACACAGGTGGGGGCAGATGGGAGCCAGCAGCAGAGTCTGCACCTCGATGAACTGGAACACCAGCTCCCTGTGCATGCCCTCGATGGCCAGCTCCCGGTACTTGTCCTTGGCTGCCTGCAACAACAGCACAGCCTTCAGCCCTCTGCTGCCAGGGACACACACACACACCTGCAGGCTCCAACATGCCTTCAGAATGTCAGCAGCTTGTCAGAATCCATTATTGAGTTCTAGGAACTGTACTTTCCTGAAGCACCCACATGTGACTCTGCCAGTCAGCCATTGGATTTTTGCATTTATGTGGTACTTTGAAAAACTGTTTATTGGCACAAACATAAAAGACAAAAACATCCACAGCTGTGTATCAGGTGCTGTCATCCCAAATAACTTACATACTAATAAGAACTAAGAAAAAGGCAATGAATATGATCTATCATTACACATAATTCAGCCTATTTAACCCTACTCCTGAGTATCTCAAAGCAGCCACATGAAGGAGTGTGTGTAATTCATTAAATGGAGCAGCATGGCTCTGCAGACACTCTGGAGACATGGTTTATGGAGGATATCAAAAAGCACTATGCTTCCAAACAATTTTGTTGATGCATTTTCTGGCTTTCTTATGAAGAGTTCTTTATCATGAAAGATATAAAGGCAACACTATTTTTAATAGTGTCTTTTTTAAAGCAGCTTCTTGCTCATATTAGATATCAGGACTATTTTGCAGAATTGCATTTGCTTTCCTCTGGACCTTTGTAAACTGACACAAGCAAACCCCTACGATTCCACATTTATTCCCTTGAAGTACTCTTGTTTCTTGACACAATTCTGATTCCAATTCAGCTGTATGATTAAGGACCAGAGAAAGAAGGATTAAAAGAAATCCACTAAGTGACAAATATCAGGTGTCATTTTCTTACATCTCCTACCTGAAACTCAAAGAAGCCAGTTTTCAGAGCTTCCTTAAACATCATCTTCTCATAATTTTGGTCTGTCTTCATTATGCCTGCATTCATCTCACTGGGGAGGGAAGTGACAACATCAATACAGCATAGTCTGCCCCATGTAATGGCAACATTGTAAAACTGTCAGCAATGCAGCCAAACCCCATAACCCATTCAGGAATGAGCTCTGTTTTATGAAATTCATTAATTTTTAGAAAAAAATAACTACAGGATTCCTCCTTGCAAGGAAAAACCTGGTCCAAACTGCATTATTAACCTTCATACCACACCTGGCAAAGACTCTGTCATTGAAGGTGCTGGCGGGGCCACTCCTCAGGCTGTCTCTGTTTGCAATCATCTCCTTCACCCACTCCACCCACGTGTAGAGACGAAGAATACCAGCATCTGCCATGGCTTCCACAAAGTTGGCATCTTCAACAGTGTCTCCAGCATCAGCCAAGGCCAAACGCATGCCTGAAGAACAGGGGATCAGCTGCCAGGGCTGGGTGCCACCAGCTGGCCGATACCCATGGAGTGCTGTGCCTCCTGCCCCTGTGACAGCTCCCTTCAGCTGGTTAACAATTGCAAAGCCAGGTCACAAACTGCCTGGCCAGCCAGAGATGCCCCAAAGGAGGCACTTCCCCTGGGAGAGGGACACTGCCCTCCTTGAGAGGGGACCAGACAGACCCCAGAACCAGGAGCCCAGCACGGTCCCTGCCCAGAACAGAGGGGCATGGCAGGAGCGTGGCACACATGGATGCACAGAGCACAGATATGTGCACAGCCCATGCACACCAACAGCGTGTCCTGTGCTCTGACCCCCCCAGTGAATGCAGAGAGCTCAAGCAGGCTGCTCCTGGAGAGCTCAGCCCCAGGAGCAGCTCCTGGCTGAACCAGGTGTGCTAACTCACATCCCAGTCTTCCATGTGGAGTTCAGCTTATCCACAAGGACAGGTGGCAAGTGGCAGATTTATTGCCATTCAATACTCCAATAAACTCCCTTGAGAGCAAAACACTAATTTTAGTCATTTTGGCATAATTGACAATCAGATGCAGGTCAGAACGCACTCACCATCTGCAGAAAACTTGTCAACAGCTTGAGTGAGGGTGAGGAAGTTGCCTGTCGATTTAGACATCTGAAAGAAAGATAAGAGTGTTTGTTTTCTCACACATCCCCTGTGTTGGTGGATAAGCAAGACAGACCCAGCAAGGGTTTGGGCAAACAATTTTCTCATGAATCACAGCAAAAAAGCGTTTTGGTAAATCTGAATGAGGTCTCACAGCAAAAGCAGACTGAACTCTGCATGCACTCAGCAACAAAATATAATCCCAGAAATTCCCTAAGTTAAACTTAAATACTACTTTAAAACTGGCAGCTTCAGATCACCATGTATTGATATTTCAAGAAGAACTCCACTAGGGTTTATTTGGGGTTTTTGGATTCATATCAGACAGTCCCCAAGGCCTAATTCCTGGGTTCAAGCACCTGAATTCAGTGTCAGAACCTGCACATATTAGTGAGCTATTGCCCCAAACTTTTTCCTCTCACTGCACCTACTCCAATGCTCTAAAAATGTAAACTTCACTTAAATAAATGAATATTCTGTATTACTCTAAAACTTAACAGAAATCTTCACTGAACTTTTCACTAAATTGGTGAGCCCACACAAGAGCTGACTTAAGAGAAAGTGCTACCTAAAATCACAGACAAGGCAGGTCTTTAATGAATGAAAAACTGGAGGGCACTAATGAATAAATGTCACTATTTCCCCTGCTTACATCCAGTCTGGCTAGCAAATGCCTATTTTGACAACACAAAAGCCTGTCACACAAAACCTCACCGTACCTTTTCGGAATTGAGGAGCAGATGTCCATTGGCTCTCACAGCTACTGGCCATTTTTCCCTGTTCAAAGGCAAGATACAAATCTTTTGGCCAAGTAAATACATTTTCTCTTTTTAAAAATAGGAACAAACATTTTATATTCCAGTTTGAAATGAACGCTTTGAGTGGAATCTTCAAAAAAAATACCTAAGGGTTGTCTTAAATATATTAAGGAGTGTCTCTGAAGATGAAAAGAACTACAGTGTAAAGGCTAAGGATTATCATTGCTGAAACACAGGGCAGGGAGCAGTGCACTTGCAATTACAGTTCATTTACATCACCCTCCTCTGTTCAGATATTTTTAATTTAAAGGCCAGTGATTGGCACTGCCCAAGAACACACAACAGTGCTGGGTCCACATTTCTACCCATGAAGGAAGGAGATATTGAACTATCCACAATCATCTTTACTACACATCAGAAACACACTTTTCCTATGTACAGTTTTATAGAACCCCTAAACCAAAATTCAAGGGAATGCAAACAGTATCTTCACCATAAAAGCATCATGCAATAGACTCTCAACCAGTCCTGCAGAGCCCCTGGGAGTATATATGGCTCTTTTAACCATCCTTGAGAAGGAATTAAGGAGACTTAATAATAATGCCAAATAAATTCCAGTGCAGGAATGCAACTCAGCACTGGGAAATGCATAGGACAAGATAACGCAGAAAAACCAGGGGAAATAATGGTAAAAAACCCTTCCATTTCAATCACTTCTGTTATAGAAGTGTATAATAATAATGGTAGAAAACCTTTCCATTTCAACAACTTTTGCTATAGACAGCTGTATTAAAGCTGCAATATGAAAGAATACATTTTCAACACAATTCTAAATGTTGTAGAGTCCAAAGGCCATTAGCAAATGTAACAGAACTGCAAAGTCTCCAGCCTTACCTCCTCACATTCCAACTCACCTTTGCTCTGACCACATGGCCACATGATTGTAGAGGTAGTACGACAGGTGATTTGGAACAAGATCTTTGCCAGAAACTCTGAGATCCACAGGATACCAAAACTCAAACTCCTCCTTCAGCTTATCCAACTTTTCCTTTGGAATCTCAGTCTTTGGGAACGGAGCTGTCTTGAAGAAGATGTAATCCCAAACCTCTTTGGTCATTTGATGCGCCCTGCACAGAATCAGTCCCACATTGCACAGTCAGTAAAAGCTCCTCACATTCTAGCACTTTCTGTAAGGCAGCTTAAACCTGTGGCTCCATTCTCACAGCACAGTCCACCTGAGCAGCAAACACAGAGTGAGTGCCGAGGGCCTTTACCTGAGTTCAGGTGATAGCTCTGTGCTATGCACAGAGGAAACACATTCTGGACCCCAAATACTTCCAGAACACATTAAAAAATACCTTAGATGGTGATCTGTACTGCCATCCAGAAAAAATCCTACTGGCACAGGTTTGCTGGTTTGGTTCTGGCAGTTTTTGTTCCATGCTTTAAATTCCTGTGCTGTGACTGGGCTTGTGTTTGGTGCCAAATTCATTGTAACTGAAGGTGACTGAAAGGATGGGCCATAAATCCCCTTTTCCTTCACACCACAGAGCAAGTATCAGTAAAAAGCATTTTCCAAGGCTGCCAGATGTTATCTACTTGCATAGGAGAGCACTCTAATTGTACATGCTTAATTACATCAAATCTGTAATTCAGGGACGAGGATGCTCACTTCAAAGCTTGATTCTAGACACGACTAGCTCGTGCATAGCTTCTCTGTAATTAGAGAGGTTTCAGCCCAAATGACAGCCTTGCCCAGTCTCAGAGGTATTTCTGTAAGAATTTTATTCTGGAAATGGTTTTCAGATTAGTTATAACATAAAGTAAGAAAAGTTTCCATTCCAATATGTAAACTACTCCAGAAACTAGTCCATAAACCACACAGAATTAGAGCAGATGATTCAAGGCACAATCTGAAGTGTTTTTTCAACTCCAGACAGAGCTGTACTATCTCATCTCTCTGACCCCTATCACCATGCTTCAAAAGCCACTCCAACCAAGCGGCCACATGCCTCCTCCCCCTTGCTCTGAAGACTTCCACAGACAAGCTGTGGATAAAAGATGGTTCTGAGCTTCCAGGAGAGCGACAATGACAAAAACCAAGAGCTAAATCCTACTCCCTCAATACACTGCAGCCTCCAATTTATTGTGGTGCACAGCAGTCTCAGCAAGCAGACACCTAAGCAGCCAATCACCCAAAAACCTGCCAAGGCCCATTTCAAGGCAAGTCAAACAAGCATTGAAAAAGATGATTTACTCTCCACACAGTTCTTTCAAGGTGCTTTCAGAAGCATTTTTCAACTCTCTTCCTCTCACTGCCTGTCACAGTCCTCTCTTTCCTTACCGCCCCTCTGCAAACCTGTTCTAACTCAGCTCATGGCAGGTTAAGTTTAATAAAGACACTTTTTACACACAAAAGCAAAGACTCGGCCTCCTTGGCAAGTCTTTCTGCATAGCAATTCAGGAGATAAGCACACCTAACTAAACAAGATAATTTAATGGTTCACTCTCCTTACCTGATGCCCAGAGGAGACTCTCCTTGGCCCCTGAGGTTCCCCCCCTGCAGCAGGTGAGCCACAGTGTAATAGGCCATGTAGATGGTGGAGTCAGAGAGAGACTCAATCAGCCACTGCTCATCCCAGGGTAAGCGGGTCCCTGCAGGGGAAGGCTGTGTCAGGCACCCAGCACCACCCCAACCCATCACACACACACAGCAGCTGATGGTGATTGTCAGTGGAACACATAAACATACATACATGCATCAGGGGAAGGCTGTCAGGCACCCAGCACCACCCTGAACCCCACAAACAGCAGTGATGGTGACATAAACATACATACATACATCAGGGGAAGGCTGTGTCAGGCACCCAGCACCACCCTGAATCCCCCCACACACACACACAGCAGCTGATGATGATTTCCAGTGGAACACATACACACACATTAGTACATACATTAGTACTCACGCTAATGGGTTTAAAAAATATTTGATTTAAAAATTAAACTATGCATTTGAAAATTTCACTCAAGGGCAAACAGTTGTTGACTTTCAACGTATTTCCTGACACAGCTCAGCTCAAGAACATCTGCTGTGGGTTACAGTGCACATTTAGCAGCTGGCCCATGTCAGGCTACACAAGATGAAGGCTAATCAGGATTCGAGGAGAAAACTCAAGAAATGGTATAAGCTCCCTCTTCTGAGGTCCCTTCCAAATCAATGGCCCAGGCAGAAAGCTACCAAGATGCTACAAAGACTACCTGTAGTAGTGCAAATATTACCAGCCCCATGCACTTCCAACAAAGCACACCTTCTCTGGGATGCTGGGCCAAGATATCAGCAGGACAATGTTGCTCCCACAGTTCCCTGTATCACTGGGGATGTTACATAGCACTTAAGCCTTCCAAATGAAATGAGGAGTACCATCCTTACAAAGAAGCAACCAAGAAAGGAATGTTTTACCTACCTAAGCCATACGTCCTGGAGCACGCATGCTCTTGTAGCCAACCTAAGGTAGCTTCAAAATTTCTCCTAGTCTCTTCACAGAACCTGTAAGAAAGAAGCTCTTACTGCCTTCAGCCCTCTCAGACCCCCAAGAGCAGCAAAGTCACTCTCCTTTACAGGCACATTCATAACTCACGTCTCCAGATGTTGCAAGCACTCTGATGTCTGTTTCTTCCAGCTTGCTTCACCATAATCTAAATACCTACAGTCAGGAGAGGTTCATTGTAATAAAGCAATCGAGAAGTAGTGTACAATTGGAGCAACTTTGTAACTGCAGCTTTGTTTCACTCACCACTGGTCACAAAGGGCCACAACACACTCATCAGCAGATCTTGATATAACCTGTTTCTCAGGTTCCATATAAATCATGGCTTCACCCTAAGATTGAAAGGGCAACAGAAGCTGAGATTTAAGTACTTACCAAAGTACTGAAAATCCTGACAACTTACTAGAAAGCATCCCCTCCATTCTAATTTGGTTCATAGCATTTACTGCACAGCTCTCACCACTGCCCAAGCTCTCTGCCTCAGTATTCCCTCTGGTAAAAGGCAAGGCTTGACTCTGTAACTTCACTAAGGTACCAGCTCACAGCACTTTGTACAAAATGCATGGGGAAAAGGAGGACATAAGCACAAAATATTCCCCACCAACTATGCCCCCTGACTGAAACAGCTCCTAGGAAACTGGAGGACAGAGGGAGGGGGAAAGGCAAAGGAAAATGGGATGCTGAGCTTCAAATCTACTGCACACATCATGCATGCTGATGCATTATAATCTGGACATAACAATGCCACAACAACAAGGGAATGATGACTAAATGCCTGAAGCCTCCTCTCACTCCCAGTCCTCATCAGGGAGTCTCATTAGAGGGATGCCACAGTCATTGTTTGTTTACTGCTGTTTTCTGAACCAGGAGCCCAGCAAGGCGGCATTTGCACAAACATGTCTCCCTCACTGGCTTGACAGAGACTTGACAGCCCAGGTCCTACACTTCAGTATCCTCCCAGCTATGCTAAAGAATAAACTGGACCACCAGAACATGTCCTAGGGAGGGTGACAGAATAAGGCAGGGAACAAGAGAACTAATGAAGCTGCTCAGCCCACTCAGCCCAAGAAGACCAGGTCCCTCTCTCTGCAGTGACCCAAAACACCCTGAGGGCTGCAGAACCACACCAGGGGTTCCTCTGGTGACTCAGCCCTGTGAAAAGGACAAAGCAGACAGTTCAGAAGCAGCTGTGTGCACACTGCCACTTACCTTATCCAACATCAGCTTCTGAATCTGTTTCTTGACATCTTGAACTTTTTGTCCTTTGAATTCATCCACCAACATCACCTGCAAAGATGGGTCACAGGAGATAATTTTTTTTCAAAATTTAGCAAGAAACAGGTGCCATAGGTGTTCAAATCAATATAAGGAAGTAGCAGGTGCTGCAATCTTTGACATGCAAAAAAATAAGAGTACAGGTATTAGGTTTTTTTCATTATGTGCAGTCATCTTTACCCAAAAACAGTTTGTACAATGTTAGCATCCACACAGATGACAGACTGCAAAGAGTCAGAAATAAAAACTATTGCTTGCTTACAAAAGAACAGCTGAGAAATACACATGGTAAGCTACTGAGGTAAAGACAGGAGAAAAAAGAAAGAAAAACAAAACAAACAAACAAAAAAACACCCAAAAAAAAAAAAAAAACAAAAAACAAACCAAAAAAACTGCAACTAATAACACCTTCTCATTTCATATTAGTTTCCCTATCTATACTTGCAAGAAAATGGATCAGCTCCCCAGAAGATGATCTCTTGTTCAGAAACCAGGTTACAATGCTCAGAAAACACAGCAATGTGTGAGTGGAAACTTTCTCCAATTCTACATCACTCCTTCAACTGCAGAACCCTACTGCAAGAAGAGTCTAAATGAAAAGTCCTTTGAGACTGTTTTGGGAAAACAGGACACTGGCCCTCCTTCTTGAGATTTTTTTTTTTTTTTTAATTCTTTACCTGCCTTTTTTTCCCCTCCTAGTTGAACTCACCAAGAAACCACTTATCAAAATCTTGTATTACTTACTCCTTCATAGAATCCTTTCAGGTACACTCTCTCCTTGGCCTCTGCAAGCTTCTCTCTGTCATTCTGGCTCTGGATTTTGAGCTCATCACAGACAAATGGAGCACAAAGGCTGCCATAGCCCGGGATTTCAATGATGGGCACCTGAGAATTAACAGAGGGCTGTCAAACCCCTCCTGCACTCCAGTACTCACTCCATACATTCACAGCATCCAACACAAGTTACACAGGGCTTACAACAGATGGCTGCAATTGCACTCATGGCCCAGAAGTTCTGGCAGCCCCAGGTGTGACCCCTGAGCTGCCCAGGTGTGACCCATGACATGGCACCACACAGAGCTGTGCCAGGACTGGAGCTGGCCTGTGGAACCAAGGGTACTGCAGAATTCTGGGATGGCTTTACCTGTAACCTGCATTTCCTAATGAAAACTGCCTCTGCCTCGAGGCTGTGCTAACAGCGAGGGACTTCAGCTTTTTGCACTGAACAGATACCCTCCTCATTTGACCATAAGTGCATGAAGTTTTCATCAGCCAGCAGGTTATCAAGATAATAATGCATTCCATTTCCCAAAACAGTAACTCCTATAAAAATTGATACTTTCCTTTCTCTCTGAAATATAGCATAGAACAACAAATCTTCATTGCAACCCTTAACAAACCAAATGCTGCAACTACAGGAAGGTATGAAAACTTTACGTTTTTCAGCTTTCAGCTGAGAAGGACTTTAAACAGAAACTCTGGAAGGGTTAGCACAGCTCCTGGTTTGTTTCTCATCAGTGAACATAACATCCTGTGTGCTGTAGATGGACACATCTGGGTGCACTCACCGGCTCAAAGGGCAGGACCATTTCATCTCTGATGCCATACTTCACCCTCAAAGCCTTGAAAGTTGGAAGAAAAAAAGCAATAGATAGAAGTCTTCTAGATGTAAAGGTTTTTATGCATTCATAGTGGATTTTTTTTACATAATGCTTCATTACAAATCAGACAAAGCCACTTCTCTGCCTTCTCACCATTTCTGACACCTGAGCTCAATCCTCATCTCATTTCCAGGTGATTCCTTGCCAAATTGTCTACATTTTTTAAAAGGGCAAAAATTGATATTGCTCTACCCTGAAATGAGTGGGCAGAAATTCAGTAGCCAGGGATAGCTGTTCAGACACTGAGGTACTCCTGCAGTTAGTAACAAGCACTTTCAGTCTCATTTGAAATTGATAGAGAATCTTAATCTCATTTTTGGAAGTCATTTCCACAACAGGAATTCATTTCTGTTTCCCTGGTGCTCTTCTCTACCTTAACATGCAGCACAAGTTACATGATTCTCATTCAAAACTCAGACCTGAAGTCTAAAGAAAACCCCATCTGTCCTAGCACAGGTTTAAACTTCATTTATTTTTAACTGCTTTGATTTCAAGTTAGAGACACCAAAATGCCAATTAAAGCAAGTTTCATCCTTCTGACTGGATATTCACTTTTGACCCTTTTCACTAGGGAAAGGAAACAGAAACAATTCAGCGAACAGACTGACCTGCTTCTTTTTCAAGTCTCTCAGTGCTGCAAAGTCATCTGGAGAGTCAGAGGGAACACTTGTCACTACTCCAGTTCCTTGGCAAAGGAAAAGATAAACAGATGAAAGGATTAGTCCCCCCACACTGAATGTCAGTGCCCATCCAACAGGCTCTGCTGCAGAATTACCTTTATCCTCCTTGATGGTGAGCATGGGCAGGGCATATATGACCTTGTAGGTGCTGAGGGGTGCTGAAAGTGCAGCACCCAGAATCTCCTGAGCAGGACAAAGGAACAGCATTACAGTAAATCAGGGGCTTTCAGCCTAGTAGAGTAAGCTCTCCTGGATGATATTCTTCAAATTTTCTGTACATTTTCCTGACACATTACAAACAAACTAAATACATTTTATATACAGATGGACAAGGAGGAAGTACATATGAAAATGTGTAGTACTATTTGAGACAGGATATAGGTTATATAATGGTAGGAAAGTCAAATACCAAGAAACTTAAACTACAAGTATGTAGAACTGGAAAAGCACAGGAAGCAGGAGAACAGTTTGCTTCCAAGTATCTGAAGCACAACAGCACTGAGGCAGAAGTGGCTTAGGAAGCCAGTGTCAAAAGTGACGTTACACAAAGAAAGCATGTTGTCAAGATAGTCACACACTGACAGGAGGCAGTCAAGATGTAGCAGTCGTCTTCTACCTCACTAATTTGCTTGAATTCACATCATGTCTACTAACAAAGGAAAAAAACAAGTATTTTCTACTTCATTTTTCAAGGCAAGATCAAGAAAGATTGTGACAAGTTGTAGTGAATGGAGATCAAGGGATGCAAACAGCTGAAGGTGCTTTGTATCAGGATGAACGAGCACCACTGATGACACTTGCACAAAGCACACAAGTTAAGGACAGCAAACCCCAAAATCACCGACATTCACTACTCAGGTAAGAAAGCTTCATTCACACAGATGTACTGGAAATGTCAGTACCAACAAAAGCCTTTTCCACATAACCCTTTCTAGCTATTGCTATTCCCCCTCCCTTACCATTTAATCTTCCCAGCAAGCACAAAAGCTTTCCTTAACACTATCCTTTCAGCACATCATGCTGAAGGAATAGGAATGCATCTGTCCCCAGCTAAGTGCACCAGGTTATTCTCCCAGCAGCAGCTCTGGCTTAGCTGCAAGGAAGCTGCCTGCTGCTTGCACTGTTTGCCACTAAAGATTTCAGTCACTCCAAAGTTTCTGCAATCCCTCCTGTATTTCCTTCCCCATTAGAACGGCACCATGGCCCTGTAAGGCCCAGCGGGGCAGCAGAGCTGGCCTGCAGGCTGCTCACCTCTCCCATGAGCTCCTTGACCACGGGCAGCACGCCGCTGTCGCGGGTGAAGCCCTGGTAGGACATGTTGCGCGCGGCGCGCTGCGTGCAGATGAAGATGTCCCCGCTGCCCGTCTCAAAGCCGATGTACTTCATGTCCGGGCGCAGCCAGCAGTTGGTCTGCCCAAACATGGTCTCTGGCCTCAGCGTGGCAGCCACCAGGAAGATGTTCTTCCCTCTCAAGCCACTGGGGGGAAAAGGTACTGGGTAAGTTACAAAATAAAACCATCATGGCTCACACAGAACAGGTTTTTACACTGACATCAACTTCCAAGCAACGTTTCCTAAAAGACAGAAGTGGATCATTAGTTCATTGTGGGTTTTCCATTTTTTTTCCTTTTTTTTTAAATTTTTTTTTTAATTCCTTCTTGAGGTCCACACAGACACAGCAAATAGAGCTGGTCAAAATTCTGACCAGGTCTATGAAGTGATGGAAATAACCAGGTAAAATTAAATTCTGCATTAATGTTTAATTCAATGGTCAGTTCTGGCCAGGAGATAGAGCCCATCTGCCACTAAAAAGTCAAGACTTACCTCAATTTTGCAGGATAAGGATCCAACACCTTCATTTTTATCAGCGTGTATTCTTGAGGCCCAACACCCTAAAAGACCCACAGACAATGAATGCAACAATCAATAAGTGGAACTCACTTGAGCAGGAAAGAAAACAAATCCTGTAGGAGCCTAATCCAAACACTATTTAAGGTACTGATGCTTTCCTCAGAGTAAATCCTGTTTCCATTAATATGAAAGGCTGTTCACTAAAATGCAGACTGCAGAGAGGTTATACTGTGCTCCTACGGCCAAAAACTTACTAGTCCCAGACACTGTCTCAGCAACATCTAAGTTAACAACAGCTTGTCTATTTAGTTTCAACAGATAACACAATGGAGTAATGCTGCTGGCACAGATTGCCAAACAATCATAGAAACCAGCTACAATGCAAAACACTATCCATAGTTCCAGACAAATCTGCTCAAGAGAGGAGTTCATTCAATTTTCACATGCACTGACAGCTGAGAGCCAGTGACTGTACACATCCAAACTATCTGTACACATCCAAACTATGTTTTGCTGTAAGACATAACTTACATTCCATTTAGTATTTAAGATCATAAGCAATGCATGAAAATGTCAAGTTAAAACATTACCTCTCCTGTTTGCCTGTCATGATCCATGCAAGGCTGTCCGTCTTTAGGAGAATAAATTGTATATCTAGAAAAAGATTTTCATTTAGCAGTGAGTAAAATAGTGTATAGAGCACAAAAAAAGTATAGCTCTCTGGGAAAAAAAGACCTCTTAATGGCATTTTCAAATTTTGTTTGGATCTGTTTCCATCAGTGCTAATGTTCAGTTTTCACAAGAGCTTTCAGAATTGACTGGTTTTTGTTTGGAGTTGGTACCCAAGGGAAAACTAAACCTGGAAGACAAATCTCACATGCTTTGCTAGCACAACAACTACACTTCACTGCATCAGGCAGAGCACCAGCAAGGAACGATTTTGGTTTTTGGTGAGTTAAAAGCACACTCTAGAGACGTGTCACAGGGCTCTGTCTCTGGCACAGCTGAGCTTATCCACTCTCCCAAAAACTCAGAGCTGAGTGGCAGCTTACCGTTTGCCAAACTTAATCTTATTTCTTTCCTTTAGAGTAAGGAATTGCCATCGCACAAAGGAATCA
The DNA here is from genome assembly GCF_035770615.1 of Melospiza melodia melodia. Taxonomy (NCBI): domain Eukaryota; kingdom Metazoa; phylum Chordata; class Aves; order Passeriformes; family Passerellidae; genus Melospiza; species Melospiza melodia. Next base: position 20,461,919 of record NC_086207.1, read on the forward strand.
TAGTAGGGATTGACATCTGTTGTAATGAAGGAACGCCTCCAGTCCACCTGAAAATGGGCAAGAGGCTCCAGTAAGTAAGCACAATCAAGAAATCAGAGGAATCTCATAATACCATAACTATTACCTTAAAAAGAGTTTTCTCTCCAAAATGACAATGCAAGCACATATTCCATCAAGGGTGTAAGCTTAAATACACATCTGTGCCTGCTCTCTGAGCAGAGATGTCAAAGACTTGAGGTCCCTCCACTGACTGAGAAATTCAGAGGTTTTGTAGTAGTTTAAACCAGCCATTCGAGCTGCATTTCAGCACTGCCTTGTTTCATCACCTTTATTTCTCTCCATTTACAAAAATCTGTTGTCAGCAGGACAAGTACTTTTAGGAAGAAGAATGCTGAGATGTCAAATAGAACTACTGTCAATACTGACTACTGATAAGTTAGCTCACATGGGAGCCATAAGTCATAATGTCTTTATTGGACTCATTTCCAGCTGTGACCACTGTACAGGGTACAAGCTCTATATAAGAAAGCACTTAATTATCACCCAAGACCATTTAATGTTAAATGACTAATTCCACAGATATCAGAAACATTCCTGGAATTACGCTGGTATTGCTCAGAAAATCTTAAGGAGAAGCAGCACGTTCACCAGCACAGTAACAATACAGGTATGGCTGCCTGCATAACTGAGGTTGGGATCACCCAGAGTCACCTTCAATCCCATGCTCTTCAGATCCTGGACAGCAAGGGGAGGGAAATAATCCAGCCAGTGCTCAGCTTCAGAAAAACTGACCACTTCTTCATCAGACAGACCCAAAGACTTCATGATCCCCCACTGGTATTTGGAAGAGCCAGTCTTGGCAGCAGCCTTGCTCTGCAAGAACAATTGGGATTAGGAAGAAGCCCACAGTCTTGTCACAAGAGCATTTGCCTCTGTTAATGTTATGGTTTCTGATTCCAGATACACAAGTTAATACAAATATTCTCGCATCCTCCCTCTAACAGTGAGAGTAATTGATTAGAGTTTCCATTCTACACCCTGTATTTACAGGGTTTCCATTCTACCACACCTTGTGTTCACAGTTCATTCTCTAGCCCTCCTGTTCCCAACTGCCCCGTGTCAATGCCCAAAACACCTGCAGAGGCTCTGCCACAACAACCTGGTAAGGAATTGCCTGTTGTCGAGGCCCTGCTCAAACCCATGGGTTTCTGCACCATGGAAAGGTGGATAGCCCTGCACCCCTGTACCAAAAGCCTTTGCTGCTGTCACTTTGCTCATTGTACTTTTCCCACCTGCTGTCCCTTGAGAATCTCCTGTCTCTCCCCAGCAGTGACCCAGGCAAGGTGACACCTCCTGTCCTGTAGAGCAGCCAGAACCCCAAACCCAGCAGCTCCAATGGGACAATCTCTTGAGCATACATAAACAACACACAGTGCATCTCTAAGAGTCTTTTCCCAGACTTGATTCTTTGCTTTGCTTTGGAATACTCCCAAAATCCTAAATCTCATTTAAAAACCTGGTAAGTGAAAATAGTTTGGATGATTTTACTGAGCATATCTAGACAGAACAGGTTAGACATCAACTTAAAAAACAATAACTAGAACAGCAGGAATACACATGCTTTACCTCTGAGAAAGAAGGGCTAATTCCTACAACCTGCTTAGGAATGTTCCATGAATGGATTAAAAAAAAAAAAAAAGAGAAAAAAAATGAGAGTATTACTCTGGATCTGATCTGCTCATTCTCCAAAAACTATTAGGCAGCAAATTAGTTTACCAATAAGAGTCCATGCATTAACATGGTATCTCTGGAACCATGCAGCTAATGCATTTTTTCAAGTCCACCCTAAAGCTAACTCAGCTACCTTGGAAATAACAAAAAAATCTTTGTATTGAGGTTTCTGTGAGCCCAAAGGAGGAAAAGCCTACAATGTGCACACCGAATTTTTCACAGCACAGCTCTCAGTCCAAGAAGGCTTGGTTTAAACTTTACCTTTTTGCCTTTTGCTTTGTCTTTGATGATAATTTCTTCCTCTTTTTTACCAGAATTTTCTTCCTCTTCCTCCTCCTCATCAGGAAATTCCGGTGGGCAACCATACAACTCCATTTCTCTTTTCAGCTTATCTGCACAAGCCTGAACAGAGTTATTGGGAGTGTGTCAGCCAGGGCACCAGCTGCATCCACAGCCAGGGAGTGGGTTTTACTGATAACATGTTGCATTCCACACTTTAAACTTTTTTTGGACCTTGCATTAAGATCTAGGAGATCGTGCCACTTCCATAACACCTTCCAGGGCAGGAAGAGGTTTACTGTAAGGATTTTCTTGCAAAGGAAAACATACAACGGTAAAATTCAGTTTTCCAGCACTGTGTCTTTTAGAGTGATGTTATAGCTCAAGCACAACACAGGTTTATTACAAATTCAGGTTCCAAATTACACTGTTTTGATGAGTTTTTAAATAAACTAAGGTGCTGTTGGGGATGGACAGTAAGCAAGGCCCCGAGCAGCCTTAGGGATAAAAACCCCATCAGAAACAACCCCCCAGCAACTGGCAAGGTCTCACCTTGATGGGCATCCCCGTGCAGTGCAGCCCAAAGGGAAACAGGCAGCTCCTCCCCTTCAGCCTCTGGAACCCAACCGCGAACTGCAGGCAGGGAAAATGGAACAGCTGAGCCAGGAATGGCCGGGCTGGGCCAGCTCCTGCACACACACAGCTGGGACTCCTTCTGCAACAGAGCCAGGGCAGGTGACAGAGCCAGGGCAGCCTTGCTGAGTGTGTCCAGGCCTGCCCCTGCAGCTGCCCAGCCACGGGCGTGCCAGGCTTCCAGGCTGGCTGCGCCAGAGACCCACGGGTGCACAGGATGCTGCTCTGGAATCCCAGCACCCAAAACCTGCCCCCACACAGGCACAGAGTTACTCAAAACCTGCTCCCACACAGAGCACAGCAACCACAAACAAAAGGGACAGGTCTCTGGTGAAGCTTGAGCCATTCAGCAGCACCTCCTAAAAATCTCATTTCAAAGAACAAACTGGGAAAACACCTGCAGCCCCATCTCATCAAATTAAAAATTACATTAATGGAATTCCCTTCAGCTAGTAATATTCCTACTGAAAATGTGGGGAAAAAGGAAAGTTTTAATAATTCATTACTAAATCTATAAAGGAATTGACATGGCATCCTATTAGCTCAAAACTGAACTACAAAATCAGCATTTGTTCTAGAATAGTACTTAAAGGTATCAGCAAAGGAGAATTCTTACCTCACATTTAGATAAGGAAAACGTGTGTCCCAGATGCAGGCGGCCATTCATGTAAGGGTAAGGAAAGGTAACAAAGTACTTCCCTTTGCTGAGAAGAAAGTCAAAGGATTAAAACACATAATGAGCTTTGTAAATGACCATCAGACAATACACAGCAAAACAGGTAACTGGGATGTTCAGCTATTATCAGCCCACAGTGATGTTAAAATATTTTCCTTGCCAGTAACATGAGTATTTGATTTTAAGCAGCTGATACACTAACAGGCTTTATCACCTTAAAAAATAAACACAAAAGTAAAGACCCACAGAGGACTGGCATCACATAGAAACATTGAAACAGATACAGCATGCTCCCAAAGGTAACAAATTATAATCCTGCTTCTGCAAATTAATTACAGCAAAGGTTTAAAGTCTTTTATTTAATCTCCCACAGTGCGAGTTCAGATTTTAAGGGCACACTGCAAGCAATCGCTCCTTTCACAGGGATATATTGTTGCAGGGTGTTTCAAAGATGTGTTACGTTGTTGGAACCCGAGCTCTCAAAGCAGTCAAGAAAATATTTACATTTAGCACACTGAATTTCTACCTCCACCTTTGTACTTCACGCCTTGTCTCTCCCCTTCACACACCCCCTCGATCCATTACCATGAAGGAATAAAGGCCAAGTCATTTGTTTGCCTGCAAAATCTACAAGTTAAGAACCTGACACCTGTTACACCACTTCAGTTACTATCTTGGTTTAGTCTGACTTTCCCACACACCAGATATTAACCTCATGGTGCCAAGGTCACTGCTTTTCCAGCCAGGGACCTTCCACAGGATTAATGCTGCTCCCCCACAGTCCCCCACACCTGTGAGGAGTATGGATCCCACCAATTCCAAAGGAACTGTGCTTCCAGGCACGCTCCACATTCCCAGAGGATAAACAAGTCTCTCAGAGTTTACCCTGGGGCAGAAACAAGAGCAAGAGTCCCATGGTGTTCCCCAGAGTGCAGAGCACCCTCTGCACTGTGCAAGGCTCTCCCTCCCCACAGCTCTCTCCATCCCTGCTGGGGCTGGGGCTGCAGCCAGGGGTGACCAGGGGGGCTCACCCAGGACCCTCCCCCAGCTCCACACAAGGACAAGAGGCTGCTCCACAGCACATCTGGGGGTCTGTGCAGCACTGCTGTGCCCTGTGGGGCAGAGCAGGACACACCTTCCCTCAGAGTGAAACCTCCCCAGGCGGAGGGCTCAGGCGCCCACTGTGGAGCCTCCTCCATGGCAAAGGGCACAAGTCACCAAAGAGAACTGGTGTTCAGCCCACAGAGGGTACTGACACTGCCAGGGAGTGAAAAAGCTTCTCTCATCCTGCTGGAACTCAGCCACACATGTACCCAGCTTTATGTCATCAGCTACAGAAATGCCAACAACGTGTGAGCAAGTCCCTCCAGCCGAGCCATGAATACTGCTCATTACAATGGGGCCACTTTTCCCCCCAGCAGATCTTGAATGAAAAGACATTTCAAGCAGTGACAAACCGAGTACAACCGTACCTCCTCTGGTCCTTCCTGTCTGCAGCATTGACCTCAAACACTCGATCGCGCTCCCACTTCTGCTGGACCTCTCTTTCAATCTTCTTCAGGAAATCCACTTTCGCTGTTCCTTTACGCTCCTGTTCAGCAGAGAAAGGAAGAGAGGTCTGGCTGAACAGGGTAAGAAATAACAGGACTGTAACCCATCACAGACCACCCCAATCTCCTTGGCCAGGGGAAGGACTGCCCCAGGTCCCTGCAGCAGCGGTGGCACTGCCAGCCTGAGATCCAGCCCTCTGAACCTGGAGCCAAGATCTGCAAGGAAAGCACCAACAACCATTTCCCACAGCAAAGGACTCTACAGTAGCCAGGACACACACATACACGCTGGCCATCTTGCCAATAAAGAACAAACTCAGAGATCTCTGATCTGGGGAGGTAGAAGAGGATATAAATCATAAGTGAAAACTCCTACAGAACTCTGGTTTTATTCCAGACTCTCCATAAAGACATGTGGTGCATCCCCCTCCTGACGTACATAAAGTGGGCACAGCACTCCCTATGCCAGGAAGAGGGCAGGTAACAGCTCTAAGTGTAGTTCACGGAGTTCTTCAGGTAAAGCATTCCAACCGATTTTCATTAAATCCGTGCTCAGTAGCCCTTCCTCTCATTCTTTTATCACATAACATAGGGCAAGTATTAAAGGATCTTATTATTTCACCATATAACACACAGGAATTGCTAAAGGACACACGCATTACGGACACACGCATTCTGCACTCATAAAGGCTGAGGATGTAGTTTTTGCCCATCAAAACCAGGACACGCCTAAGACCTTTACACCACGGGGCCGCAGCCGCCGGCCAAAGGCCCCGCGCACGCCGCTATAGGACCCTCGTTCCGGAGAGCGCGGCGCCGAGGAGTGACCCTGAGGAGCAGGTGAGGAGCCCCAGGAGCGCCCCGAGCCCCCGCAGAGCCCCAAAGCCGGAGCCCCGGCCCGGCCCCCGGACTCACCGCCATGTTGCCGCGCCTGACGAGGCCCGCACGGGCCGTGCCAAGGGGCAGCGCGCGGGGGAGCCCAGGCCGTACCAAGGCAGCGGGCGGGGGGACACCGGGCGCTTTTTGGCGTGCAGGGAGGGGAGAGAAGGAGAGCGGCAGGGAGAGCGAGCGGAGCGGTCACTGAGGGCACTCGTCCCGGCTGCGGAGGGGGAAACGAGCCCGGTGCGCGGGACTGAGGGGTGCGCCCGCCAGCACGCTGTCCCTTTAAGAGCGTCCCCCCCAAGATGTCGCCGCGGGTTCATGTGCTCGCTCTACCGAACTTGCTGGTTCTCCCTGACCCTCAGCTCGGGCTCCGGGCGGCTGTCATTGGTGGGCAGCGCGGAGCGGCAGCTTCTGATTGGTGATGTGGCGCGGCCCCGCCCCGGCCATGCCCAGCAGGCTGCGCTGCGGGCGGTGCCGGGCAGGTCGCGGCCATGGCGGCGGCAGTGTAGCTGGGAGCGGGCGGCGCGGGGCCACCATGATCATCGAGAGCGTAGACGCGCTCAAGTCCTGGCTGGCCAAGCTGCTGGAGCCCATGTGAGTGCGGGCGGGCGGGCCGGGCGCAGCGGCGGACAGCGCTTCCCGCGGGCCGGGCCCGGCCCAGGCGTTACGGCCCTGCCCCCGGCCCGGGCCCGGCGCGCCCGGAGTGCGGGACAGCCCGGGCCCGGGGAGCTGCCGGCGGCCTTCTGTCCTACAGCGTGCAGCGGAGCTCGAGAGGGGCTTGGAGCACAGGTCTGATGAGGAGCAGCTGGGAAGGGGCTCAGCCTGGAGCAAAGGAGGCTCAGGGGGCCCTTGTGGCTCTGCACAGCTCCTGACAGGAGGCGACAGCCAGGGGGCTCAGGCTGTGCTCTGGGGAGCAGGGACAGGAGCAGAGGGAACGGCCTCAGGCTGGGCCAGGGCAGGCTCAGGGTGGGCACAGCAGGAATTTCCCCATGGAAAGGGGGCTCAGGGCAGGCTCAGGGTGGGCACAGCAGGAATTTCCCCATGGAAAGGGTGCTCAGGTGCTGGGAGTGCCCATCGCTGGAGGTGTCCAAGGAAGGACTGGCCGTGGCACTCAGTGCTCTGGGCTGGCGACGAGGTGGGGATAGATTGAATTTGGTGCTCTGAGAACGCTTTTCCAATCTGTGATTCTGTGTGCTCCCAAATACTGCCTCGGCTGTGCTGTCGATTTCAGTCCCAGCTGTGTCATCTCGGAGGAGAGCCAGAGGCTGCTGCAGGAGCTGACAAAACCAGGAATAACGCTGAAACTGTGGGAACTCTGAATTTGCATTCTGCTGCTGCTTGCATTGGGAGTGGGACTGGGATGGAGTCAGCATGGATCCAGGTCGTGTCGTGCATTGTGTGGGCTCTGATAACTGGCTGCAGAGGGGTTGAATTGGTGCTGGTCCCGAGCTCTGCAGTGCCTGAGCACAGCTGGTGCTGGTGCTGGTGGCACAGGCACAGTGAGGGGCCAGTGGGTCTCACCAGGGGAAGCTGCTTGGCCAGACTTGGGACTCCCATGATGTACGACCGAGGCCTGTGGGAAGAGTTTTAAATAGACCTTAGGTCTGCTCACTTGCCATCATTAAGTATTGGGCTTTTGGAAGTCCTTCACAGCTTTCTTTTTCCCTTGTTACAATGGGTTTCTCTGGTGTTTGGTCAAACCCTGCTGAGAGTCTCTAGGCTGGAGCATGACTCTTGCTCCTGTACCTTCACTGCCAGCTCCAGTCAGTGTCCAGCGTTCCTTGGGCATTTGAACTGCTCTGTGCAGTGGGAGGCAGGAAATCAAGGAATTGGCCAGTGGGCCCTGACAGTCACAGACTCTGTAGTGGCACTAGAGTGACAATACAGACTGGCTTGCCTGGAGGAGGGCAGCGACCTTGCGTGCTCCTGTACTGCATGATGGGATGGGGTGCTTGGGAGGGTCTGACACATGGAGGAAGGAAAGGTAATGGTTGTGAAGTGGTAGATAGCTTCCTCTATTTGAAATTGAACATTTATAGTCATTGGGTGAGGGCCCCAGTACATCACACACAGTGAATGCATCACATACAGGTTATTTCTCTGTGTGTGTAGGAATTGTAAAATCTGTCAATTTGTGGTTTCTTTGTTCTTAATTGCTCCATTTACCCTAGCTTTCAGTGGAGGTTGGATGTTGTTGGAGGCTATATGAGAGCAGAGATACTTGATTGCTGCTCATTGAGGATTTTTATTTCTTTCACCTGTTGCCCTCTGCTTGGCTTTTTGCCTTTTGCTCATTTTCTGGATTTTTTTCTTACTTGAGATTATTTGTGGTATATATACTTCAGAATTTTTCCTTCTATTTCCAGAGTTACTGTTCTCAGAAAATATACAATCACCTCTTTAAATGTTCATTAAAAAAAAAAAAGTCTTTTGAGTGTTTTAGGTTTCTGCCCCCATCTGATATCTGGCATCTGCACACTCTGAGAGGCCAAACAAAGAGCTGTAGTTTAGTCACACTCTTACTCTGTTTCATACCTGAGGTGTTCCTAGTAGCTGAATAATGGGATCTAAAGCAATATCCAGTTTAAAGACCAGTGGTGAAGTATCACTGCACACAGTTGGTAACTTTGGTCTTTGTGGACCAGACGCGTGTGAGGGAGCATGAGGAGAGAACCTGGGTCAGTAATTGCTCCCCTGTGGGTGTTGTACCAGCATTCAAGGGTTACTGTGAAATATGGCATGGAGGTGTCCTCGAGGAGGAAACCCCAGCACAGCAGGACAGTCACTGAAGCTGTGCAGAACGTGTCTGTGTGTATATTGAATATGGACCTCTGTGACATCTTCTGAACTCCTTTATAGCAATGTTTTAATTTTTAAACGCAGTTTAATCAGTCCTGGTGCAGTGCCTGCCCTGGCCCGTGCTGTGCTGTGCCTGTGGAGCCACTGGAGGTGTGCTTGCTGGGCCAGGAGGAGGTTCAGCAGCAGTGGGTCTGTCTGGGCAAAGGAGAGGTGCTTTTCCCCCAGCAGAGCTCAGGAGGAGCAGAGAAAGGGGACCTTAGCCAGGTGTGGTTGGGGGGTTCACAAGGCACTAAAGAGTGGGCTGTGGTTGCAGAAAGCCCTTTGCAGGCTGCATGGCCCCAGTGCAGCTGTGCTGGTGCTGCATGTGAGCCTGGCAGCCCAGGGGAGCTGCAGGAGCTCCTAGGGGCTCTGCAGTGCCCGTGCCCCCATGGTGCAGCTGCCAAGCACAGTTCTCTCTCTCACTAGATGTGACGCTGACCCCTCAGCCTTGGCCAACTATGTCGTGGCATTAGTCAAGAAGGACAAGCCCGAGAAGGAGCTGAAAGCTTTCTGTGCTGACCAGCTGGACGTGTTCCTGCAGAAAGGTGTGGTGGCCACGGCTGGCTGGGGGCCTGGGCTCTGGGTGGCAGGAGGGAGGGAGGCACCACTACTGCCTTCAAAATCTTTCTTGGTAGCCATAAATATTCCATACAGAATTTGAAGGAATTGTGTGATGAAAAAAATAATAATCATAAGATGAAGTCCTGCAGCTTGGACTTTTAACAGTGGGTAGGAAGAAATGTTCTTAAATAAAAGCAATTTAATTTAAGGTGTCAATCATGTTGCCAGAAGTTTCTCTGACAGGTGTTTGATAACTTTTGAAAACCCGGTCCATGTTAGTCCTCCAGACTGCTAGGACCTTCACATGTGGCAATTTGCTTCATATCAAGGATTTAAACACTTGAAGGTCTGACACTCACTGGGAAGGTTATTGTGCATTTCTTGTGATGTTGAACTGCTGCTGAGTGTAGCTGATGGAACTTGTGGATAGCTGTGGACTTGCTCCTTGATCACAGGTACCAATCATGCTTGCCCCTTAGAACAGGAGAGTCTCTGTTGCTGTCTGTGATATAACTGAGGAATTTCTTTCTCTAAATGAACAGCCTCAAGTGCCACAAATGTAATTCCAGCTCCTTCAGTGGAGCTAATGCTCATTAATCTGAGGTGCTGCTGCTGCAAGCAGCCCACCTGGCTGACTGTTTTCAGAGTCTTCTCTGGTAAATGAAGCATGCACTTAAATGCAAATGTAACAGTATTTTCTTGTGTTCTTTATCCTCAGAAACTTCAGGGTTTGTAGATAAACTCTTTGAAAGTTTGTACACCAAAAGTTACCTTCCTTCTGCTGAGCCCACAAAGGCAGAGGCAAAGCCTGCAGGGCAAGAGAAAGAAGAAGTCAAGGAGGAGGTAATGTTATTTATTCTGCATGCCTTTTATTTTCAAATAGCTGTCCTACATTTGTGAGGCAAAATGTGACAGAAAAATGTACTCTATTGTGAATAATGATCTCTGTGTCCAAAGAACTGTGGAAGATGACTATTCAGACAAGAACATTTTATATCCCTTTGTAGAGTCTACCTTTGATTAAGCACTCAGAAATCCTGTTCACAGCTCTGGTAATACCAGTGGATGATTACTTGGAAGGGTTTGAGAGGGGGAAGCTACAAAAACATTCCAAAACATTTCCAATTTTGTATATTCTGTGAGGAATGAAAATTACTTAAAATGTTTTCTGTGATGCTTAAAATCACTGAAAGATGTCAGCCTCTGTATTGTAATAATTGCTTTGGAAATTCAGGTGGGATTGGTTTGCGAAGAGTTTTACCTTGATTTTAAGTTCTGTTGGCACAATTAAAAGCAATCAAAATTTTCAGAGAAAGTGACAAATAATTGCAGAAATTGTCAGTCAGCAAAACACAGGTCAGCCTATACAAATGTAGGTCCTGACTGTGGTTCATCAACTGATTTAAATTAAAGTTGCTTTATACTTTTTCTCCCTTTTCTCTGATGTCCTTTTTTACCCAAGGATGTGATGCAGAGTTGTGACAGCTTATGGAAGTAGCTTTGCTTATGGCAGTTCATAATTTGAACAAGACTTTCACTGTAAGAATTTTCCCCTCTGTTCTCAAAGTACTGCCATAGTTTCTAGAAAGTCCCATAGAACTTCCTTCAGTTGACTTTACCAGTGCTCTGGTGGGGGCAGAGGAGGAAGTTTGAGGGGCTGGAGGGGAGTGGCAATAAGCAAAAGAAGATATCTAGGACAGCTTTGTGGGACAACATTACAGAATTCAGGACATTAATTAGTTACTTTGACATGAGCAAGGCCTTTGTGATGTGTTATGAAGCTTGGTGTATGGTGTGATTCCTGCACACAGAGGCCACAAAATAAACCACACATGGAATCTCAGTGAGGTCAGGGCTGGAGGGGACCCCAGGTGCCGTGTGATACCCCTTGTGCTGGGAGCAGGACTGCAGGTGGAGCTCTCCAGAGCCCTGTCAAGCCAAGTCTTGAGTATTTCTGCCAGTTCTCCCCAGATAATCCTGTTTTGGAAGGATGCAGATAGCCTTCCTTTTGGTTTCAATTGGTAAGAAAAGTCTTTTAAAAATTAGTGCAAGTAAGCTTTTTCCACCAAAATTTACAGTAACTTGTAAGCAGTGTGAAATGGCAGCAGAAATGCTGAATAGGTCGGTGGTTTGCAGTAGTGGTGCAGCTGGCAGACTTCTGAACCTGCTGTAGTGGAGGCCAGCAAGAAATGTGACCAGTTCCATCATGGGAGCAGGTTTTTGCCTTGAAGCAGTTATTTAAAAGGTCAGCCAGTGACTTCTCTACCTGGAGACGTGACTGCAGACTTTGTGTTTAAAGCTTCAGGAAATACCTCACTCGTAGAATTGCTTATGCTAAATAAGGAAGTAGAGTGGAGAGAGATCTTGTCCTTCATGAATCCTGTTTAGAAACAAAACATCGAAGTGGTTTTATTTAGGGGCATCTCTTCTGCAGAAAAAAAAAAAAGCAAGTTTTGAGACCAAAACTCTTTAACAGGCTCTAGTGCTTGATTACTTGTAGTGCTTCAGTACTTGAGTATTGTTTCCTTTGCGTTGCTGTCTGTAACTAGAAGTACATTTTGGTGTAATTTTCTTAATTTAAAAAAGTGATACTCGTCCTTGTTTGGTAGTTGTGTGTTAAACAGAATTTTCAAGAGTCTGTTGAAGAAGAGCGGGAGAGCAGGAAGAAGAAGTATTCCAGTCCCCAGAGGAGCCGTACAGATTCCAGTGAGCAAAGGTTAGCTTTGAGCCACAATGTTAAGAAATTTTTCTGTATTTGCTGTCAATCTTTGACTGTGTTTTTTACCTTGTAGGTAGTGATTTTTGTGAAAAATAGGGATTTTCTCCTTCCTTTGACTGTGACGCATCGTGCATATGCTGATCACGTGCATGAGAAGTCTCCACAAGAAGTTGGCCTCTTGCACAAGAGGCCAAATATTCTTCAAATTACAATTCCTAGGAATGTCATCAGTTCCATTGTTTCCTTGTTATATAAATGAAGAACATTTTTGGGGTCTATATTTTCTGGGGGCAGTTGTTCACACCGTGTCAGCATCACTTCTAAAGCCTGTTCTGGTTTGAGCATCGTAACTGACTCACCTTGCCAGTTCCTACCCCTGCTTTCTACAGACCAGTGAATCAGCTTTAAGATTCAGTAGTTCTCTGTGTAATTTGTGACATTCTGACTGGAGTGTTTCGCTGCCCAAATGGATGGGAAGGGTGAACAGTATCTCTCCCATGTTGCAAGCTCCTTTTTAAATTTTGTTTCTCTTTTCACTGACGTAGTCTACATCTGTTTTTCCTAGAACCAGAGAGAAAAAGCGGGATGATGGGAAGTGGAGGGACTATGACAGGTACTATGATAGGAGTGACTTGTACAGGGAGAAGTCTGGCTGGCGCCGGGGCAGGAGCAAAAGCCGCAGCAAAAGCAGAGGGCTGAGTCGGAGCCGCAGCCGCAGCAGGGGCCGCAGCAAGGACCGGGACGGCAGCAGGAGCGGTGAGTGCCCAGGGTGCTGCTCCAGCACAGCGTCCTGCTGCAGTGACAGCTGGGACTTGTGCATTCTGCATGAGCTAGCAGGCAGGAGATGCCCTTGAGAAGTTGGAGGAAATTCTGATAGCTTTGTGTTCTTGAAATTATTAATTAAGATGCTGTTCTTCAGAGTAGGACAATTAAGGGGTTTGTTTTCTTCTTTGCTAACCTCTTAATTTATCCACAGGTGTATTCCTGTAGATAGCAGTAGCTCATATTTTTGTGCTGTGTGTTCTGACAAAGCTGTTGGTTTTGTTCTTTGTTCCTCTTAAGGACTGAACTTTTTGCAAAGCAGTGTTTCCCTCTTTCATTTTGTTACTGTGTATTTTTTAGAGAAGGCTTCTTTGCAGTTGCAGGTGGTTACCATATGATTGTTCTTTTAGGGCTAGTTCAGGTCTGTCGGAAAAGTAAGTGGCACAGATTACAGCATTCCACGCACCTTGAGACCGCGTTAGTTAAGGGCAGAGGTAGGTTTGTTGTTTCAGGCTTTTGCCCTTCTTTCTCCTTTAAAAGAGAGCTGTAAGTCAGCGTGAAATAAGTAGTAGAGGAATGAATGTGCATTTCGCAAAGAAAACTTGGATATTTCTGAAGTTAAACCCCTGTTTGCATTATATTTAGTTATTACTCCATTGGTAAGACCAAGCTCCTTCTAGAACAGTTCAATGTGCTGAGTATTTCAGAGAAGTTGTTATTGTCTCTTGCTCATGGCTCTCATGTACAGAGCAAAACATGAAGGCTGTACTCAGCTTTATTTTTTTTTTTAAACAGAGCACCGAGACAGAGAGAGATCAAAATACAAGAGTGAAAAAAATGATGTTGAAAGCTCATATAATCCGGTGTCCGCGACTCCCAGTAAATCCTCTGAACAGTATTCCTCTGCACAAGCTATTCCCAGTGCTGTAACTGTAGTTGCACCTGCGCACCACCTTGAAGGCACCACAGAGAGCTGGTCAAATTACTTCAACAATCACAGTAATCCCAGTTCATTTGGCAGAAACCCTCCTCCTAAAAGAAGATGTCAAGACTATGATGGTAAGGCAGTTTCATGCCTTATTTCAATGTTTATGTGACTTTATTTTTAGGTATTCACTGAATGTGAGCAGCAAGTCATGCTGCAGCAGCATGTGATGTGTACCTTGTATGTAACAGATGCAGAGATGCCCTTTGTTGTACTGGAGAAATAACTAATCTTACCACAAGCAGTTTGCGTATGCTGTGGCAGTTGCTGGATAGGAACATATGGAGTTGTTTCGCAGTTCTCTATGTGCTAGACAAATACCTCAACCACTGGCAGTCCTGGTGCAGATTGCAGTGTGTGTATGTTTAAAATAAGCCACAGTACTTCTGACTTTTTTTCCATGGCTTTTATGATGAATGCATGTAAGTTTGTATGCTTTTATGAAAGATTGTTCTAATTTCAATTATTTTGTGAAACTTTACCTTACAATATAATAATGTATCAGTGGATGCATGTTTTCTTTGGTAAGAAATTCCATGAGAACCTGAAATGTTACAAATGATGAGAACTACAGCGTGTGTTTTCTAACATGCGTTGAAATGTCATGTTTTGCAGAGCGAGGCTATTGTGTCCTGGGTGATCTCTGCCAGTTTGATCACGGAAACGATCCTTTGGTGGTAGATGAAGTCTCCTTGCCCAGCATGATCCCGTTCCCACCACCGCCGCCGGGGCTGCCGCCACCGCCGGGACTGCTGCTGCCGCCGCTGCCGGGGCCGGTGCGCGGGCTGCGCCTGCCGGTGCCGCAGCCGCACCCGCAGCCCCCGCCGCCCGTCGTGCTGCCCGTCCCGCGTGAGTCACGGCGGGGATCCGCTGCAGCTCCTCGGCTGGCAGCGTGCTGTGAGGAGCAGTGCCCAGAGCTGCAGCTCCCCAAAGCTGCAACTCCTTGGCTAGCAGTGTGCTGTCCAGAGCAGTGCCCAAAAATTCTGAATATCTGGCAAACCATGATGTTCCAAGCCCTGCAAACTGAATTAAATTGGACAGAGGAGTGGAGCTGGGGATCTTTCAGCTCACCTCAGTGGTAGTTGGTGATTGGATTGGTCACTGACACTTACTAGCCAGGTTTTTCCCTGCTGTAATGCAAGAAATGTTGTGATTCGGTTTCCTAGAGGTTCTAATAAAGATCTAGTGTTGGTGCTACATTATCTACCACTAGAAGGCAATACATTATTGGCACATTTAAGAGCATTCTTAGCTCAGCAGTGATCTGAGATGTTGAGCTTTTTGTGTTACCCTACTGCATCTTATGAACTCTGTGAAGAAATAGCATATTAGGGGCATGCTTACTCTGTTTCAGTGTCTATTCCAGGGACAAAATAAATGCTGTGATAATTGTGTCCAATAGGAGCAATTTTGGGATGAGGAATAATTTGATACAGGATTAACCCTAAACTTTGCATGAAGCCTTTAGCAGGCAGAAGTGACTTGCTGTGAGAGAACAGACAGTGCTCAGGATGGGCTGTGTGGTGTCACTTGTGGTCCTTTTTGATCATACAGTCAGTAGCATTGTCTGTATGGTACTGGGGAAACAAAAGCACAACCAGCTAGAGAAATTCCTTGTCTGGGAATGCCTCTTGCCCTGCAGTTCTTATTTCAGAACTGTGGTCTGAATGCTGCTGAAATGATCTCTTGCTCTGAGCAAGCCTTGTCTCTCCATGGTAGAGCTGAGCGAGGAGCTGCTGTGGTTAAGGCATCTCTAGCACTAACAAACCACTGGGGAAGAAAAGACACTTCTTTCTTTTCCCTTAAAGCTTTGTCTCTCCTGAGAAAAAGAAAAGGTGTTGGAATCAGAGAGCTTACCTGAACAGGCTTCTCGATTTACTGTTGCTGTAGTGGAACTGGACATATTTGCCACCCTGACCTTGCTCAAAGCAAGGCATAAACACAGCACTGAGTTGTTGGCACGTTGTGCCTTTGAGCTGTCAGTGTGTGATGTGTTGTGTGCTGTTGTTGCAGGCCCACCTTTAACACAGTCCAGCCTCATCAACAGTCGTGACCCGCCGGGGACAAGCGCAGTGCCCAGCCTTGCACCCGTGGGAGCAAGGCTGCCTCCTCCTCTGCCTCAGAACCTGCTCTATACAGTGTCAGAACGTAAGCAAATGCCTTTGGCCTCAGTCTGTTTGATGGAAACATTTTACATTTTCTCTGTTGATGTGTGATTAGAGGTTATGATCTGTCTTCCTCCAATTTATAGTAATCTAAAAAGAAGTCTGATGGCTCTCCCTGGCTCAGCCCATCATCCGTTCTGGGATGGAGTGGCAGCAGTGCCCTGGTCTGAGGAGGAGCACTGTGGGGAGCTCTGGGTTTCATGTGCTTGCAGCAATCCAATTGTTGTATAAGAAATGTTCCTTTCATCTTCAAGCCATTCAGTAGTATATTAGTAGGTGAAACATGGATCTGCAAACCTGTAATTGCTGTTTAACTTAGGTTTTATTCCTCTCCACTTCGGACTAATACAGATGAGAGCTATTTTTTCTAACTATATGTCACAATAGTCTGTACAGTCTTCATAGACATCAGTGCTTTTTCTGTTCTTTTTCCAGAATCACCCTGATTCTAGCTTTCTAAAGGCTGTTAGCTTTCACTGGACATGTCCCTCTTCCTTAACTGAGCTCAAAATTTTTAAAAGTATCTTTTCACAAGGGAAAAATATAGCAAAATACCTGGAAAGTCCTAGATTGCTCAATTTAAATGCAACAAAATTAATTTCTTTGATAATTAAAGGATTAATGTCATTCCCATGTTCTCTATGACCAAAATAGATAATTAAATGTCATCTTTTATAATATTCTCATCTGGGGTTTTTTAAAATAAATATTCTGGATTTTATTCAAAGAGGGGATATAGTTCAGTTCATGATCCATGTCATTTTATTTGTAACTTCTGTGCTTTTCAGAACTTGAGACACTCAGATTTCTTATTAGATAACCTCTTCAGTTATCCCCAAGTCCTGCTGAGTGTTCAGGTGTCACCATCTGATCCTTTCAGCTCCAGAACTTCTAATGGCTGATTCTGCCTCTGGGATGCTCACAGGGCTTCACAGTAATTCTGTTCTCCAGAACCTCTGTGGAGATTCTCATGTCCTGTTCTTGGGCTGTTGTGGTAACAGCTGCTGGTCGCCCTCTTGCAGTCAATCATGTTCTAAATAAGGGAAGAGGAGCTTGTAGTTCTGCTCCTTCAAGGTTAGAGAAAGTTCTTGTTTTACAGTGTCAGGCTCTGCTCTCAATGTGGATATTGTGGGGCATCTGATTTTAACTGTACAGTTGTCTTTGTTGCTGCAGAATAAGGAGCTGAGATTTTTGAGGCATTCATGTTTATCAGGTTCCCTTGTGCAGGCGTTTGTTCTGTTCCTGTGGAGGCTCTTCACAGACTTCATTCATTCCAGTTCTTGTACAGCTTTTCCTTTTTAAGGTTAAAAAATGTGTTATCCTCAGTTTGGACCTTGGGCTGGAGGAGAAGTAGGAGTCAATTGTCATCTTGTATTCTTGTGGTGACCACTTCTAATGGAAATAATCATTAGTGCTTTACCTAAGCTAGGCAGGTGATCTCACTCTTGCATAAAGAGAGTTCAGTAGGTAAGTATTGGTTCCATTGCCTCATTTCTCAGCTTTCTTTGAAATCATTTAACTATGTTCTTCACCTAAAATTATTTTCTGAAGAGACCCAGACTGTTGGGCAGCAAAGGCTGAAAATTTCTTTGCATCTTAGACTCTACAGTATAAATGCTGAAACCAAAACACTGCCAGACGTTGTGCACGCTGTCACACAGACACCTCAGGCTTTCCAGGCAGTGGATCAGCAGTGCTCTGTATTGTGACCTGTGTGCTTTGGACCAACAGTACCAGAATAAAAACCAAAAGAGAATGTGTTTAGATAGGCTAGGCCTGGATTCCAGGTGAGGGTTTGCAATGGCTGCACAGGTTGGCTGTACCACCTCTTCTCTTCATCCAAGACAGTTTCTGACTCTTGGACATCTGTGCACTTCCTTGAAGGAAAACTAACCCCGAGTCTTAAACTCACTTGAAAAATTCTGTCGTTTCTCTCCTTTTTTTGTAGATACATATGAGCCAGATGGCTATAACCCTGAAGCTCCTAGTATTACCAGTGCTGGTAGATCTCAGTATCGGCAGTTCTTTACAAGAGCACAAATGCAGCGTCCAAATCTAATTGGCCTAACATCTGGGGAGATGGATACAAACCCTCGAGGTAGGAAGGGTTCTGGTCATTGCTGTTGCTATTTTTGTCCAAGACCATCAACACTTTTTTCCTCTTTTCAGGATGAAAGCACTAGTTTTTCTCACTGATCTAGTGTTTCAGAGCTTTTTTTTTTTTTTACATTTCTGCCTTTTTTAAGTGCTGACATGCCCATATTAAAGTCAAAGTAGCCTTTTTGATTAAAAATAACCACTTGCTTGGGAATGCTACAAGGGTTTTGTTGGTTGGTTGGGGTTTTATTCCTCTTAAACCTGTGAAGGTATTTTCCAGGTACTGGTAGCTCCTAGAAAGAAAAATGGTGCCTAAAGGTGGATTTAGCAGCACAGTCTGCAGACTGCTTTTGATCAGCCAAGGGCACAGAGGTGATGATCCAAGCTCCTTGCCTTGGCTGTTGTGATGGTAGTGAAGAAGGGAGCTGCCATGGCATGTTTTGGTGCTTCATGCTCTGACTCTGTCAGCCAGGTGTTCTCTCTGAAATGAACATCACAGGTATCATTTCAATTTCCCAGCTCCTGGGAATCCCAGTCTGTACTTACATAATTCCTAGCCCCTGCCTGAATGGATGTGGCTGCTGTCTCTTAGTGGTGATGTGCACACAGCATCTTTTAGGGAAGGGCACAGGTCAAGGCTCTTCGAAGTTGAGTTGTAGTAGCAAAACTTCCTTTCTCCCTTGCATTCTCCTGCCCTGACTCTTAAAACCGTAGATGTTAAGTTTTGGGTTTTATTGTTCTACTTCAGTATTTCTTACTCAGTAGATAACAAAGATTTTTTTTTTACCCAAGTATTTCCTTCCAATGATTCATCTTTTAAGGAATATGGCTAAATATTATTGCAAAAATTGCTGTTGCTGTTTGCGTCTTAATGACTGTCACAGAGGCAGGGTTGGGGCTTCATTGAGAGCCCATCCCAGGGGTAAGGCAGGGATGAGTGCTCAGTGGTAGGGCCTCACTCAACATGTTTTACTGTCTTTATCACAGGTGTGAAAGGTTTGCTCTCAGATCATCCTCCAAAGTGAGGATGCCATGCCCAAAATGCCCAGTCTCTGTTCTCACCAGTGTAACCAGAAGTTGCTGTGTAGCTCAGACTTCTTTTTAGGGGTTGAATATTTGGCATTCACAGGAGACTAACACAAAGGGCATAATCTTGAAAAGGTTGCAAATAAATTTCTAGCAAACTTTGTGTTGGTAAAATTTGCTTCAAACTTTAAATCTAATGTCTTAAAAGAGTGTAATAGTTATGCTTAGTTAACAGTTTGTTCCCGAAACCTGGCTGGAGGGCTGGCAGTGGGATAGCAGTGGAAAGAACGGGTTCTTGGTTGCTTTTGCTCTGTCAAGGGTTCCTACAGGGCAAGCTGGTTATTAATTCAGCCCCTGCCCATTGCAGAGCTCTGACTTAAAGCCTGGGGATCCACCCGTGGGTTCTTTTCCTCCTTTTCTGTTTTGTTGGGATTTGGGGTTTTCTCTTTTCTTTCTCTCCCTTTCCTGCAGAATCTGAGTTTTTAATACCTGAAAAATGAAATTTTAGCTTTGTTTCTTCAAGCTAGTACCAGCCTTAAAGGTCAAAACCCATCCCTCCCAGCTGGACCATGTGTGTTTCTCTCAGGATGTTTAGTTAGGCTAGGGAATGATTTTGTTCGGAAACAAAACTAACCAATTTGATAAAGTCATCCTGATGTTTATGTTTTTTAATCTCAGTTTTGTTTTGCTGTTTGAAAGCTTTTCCATGTGTGGTGGAATAACACAGGCCTTTTTCCTTCCCTCCAGCTGCCAACATTATCATCCAAACTGAACCTCCCATTCCCATTACAAATAACAGCAGCAATGTCACTAGAGTTGTCCTGGAACCAGACAGCAGGAAGAGATCTCCAAGCAGCATGGAGTGTCCACCATTGAAGAAACCCTGGTTGGGAAAGTAAGAGTTAGCTACAGATGTTAATTCAAATGTACTAGATTGCTGTCAGTGCTGTGAAGATTGCTACTCGCCAGTCTCTGTCATTTGGGATGGTTGGGTCACAAAGTCTGTGTCCCCATAAGATGGAGACTGAACATGGCGTCAGGGGAAGCTCTGTTTTGTTAGTGGCTAGAGGGTGTACTCTTTAGAGGAAAAATGCAATTTAGATGTATGCTAACATTTGCTGCCTTAATTAGGCACTTTTGTACTTATCTGAACTCTTCCTGTTCTCCTTTTCTCTAGGCAAGTGAATAACAATCAGAATAAGCCAGGATTTTTGAAGAAGAATCAGTATACTAATACAAAATTAGAAGTTCGAAAAATTCCACCAGAATTGAACAACATTACACAGCTCAACGAACACTTCAGCAAATTTGGAACTATTGTAAACATTCAGGTAAAAAAACAGTCACTTTTATGTCTGTGTGTGGATATTTTATTTTCCCTGAAGCCTGCTTGAATACTGCATAGTTTCATTGAGAAATCTTTGTGGAGACAAACTGGGAGAGGAGGTAATCAAGTTCAGAGAAACCTTTGCTTGGTTTACTGTGTGTTATTTTCTTAGTACTGTAAAACATATTGGTTTTAGCCTTCATGATGACTAATTGCATTTGAAAGGCTGGCAGATTTACCGGTGTCTAAACCAACTCAGGTTTTTGAGCAACTTGTGTATAACTTTTGAAAGAGATGATCTGACAGTTTGTCTTATATGATGGTCATTCATCTATTTATTTGAAGGTGTATAGACTTTGCTGCAAGTACATGTAAAATTTGCCAAAAGCTACTTTGCTTTAATTACATAGTGTCTTACCAGAGTTTGGAGCTGTTAATACAGTGGATACTCAACTCATCATTGCACATTATTTGTAGATGGGTTTGCTGATGATTGAAATGTTTTCTTCCTTGAGAAATAACGCATTTGTGACCTTTTGCTTTAGGTGGCTTTCCAGAACGATCCCGAAGCTGCTCTCATTCAGTACTTGACCAACGACGAGGCGAGGAAGGCCATTTCCAGCACGGAGGCAGTACTGAGCAATCGGTTCATCCGGGTGCTGTGGCACAGGGAGAGCGAGCAGCAGCCCCCGGCGCTGCAGCAGCCGCAGCCGCCGCCCGCCCCGCAGGCGCTGCAGCACCTGCAGCAGCAGCAGGCGCTGGCCGCGCCGCCCGCCGTCACCGTGCACAGCAGCCTGGCCAAGGTGCGTGCTGTCCGGGGCTCAGCAGCCTTCCCAAGGGGCTGTGCTGCAGACAAGCGCAGTGTCTGAGCTTGATGTTTTCATGTCTGTGCGTACACAGGTGATGAACAAACCCCTGGCATCTGGTGCCTACGTCCTTAACAAAGTCCCGGTGAAAAGGCGCCTT
This sequence comes from Melospiza melodia melodia, assembly GCF_035770615.1. Classification (NCBI taxonomy): domain Eukaryota; kingdom Metazoa; phylum Chordata; class Aves; order Passeriformes; family Passerellidae; genus Melospiza; species Melospiza melodia. The sequence goes on from NC_086207.1 coordinate 20,483,116, forward strand.
GGAGCTGCGGGTGGGAGCCAGCCTGAGCTCAGCCAGCCCGGGGCTGGCGTGGAGGAGTCTCAGGTATGTCGGAGTGGACCATGGTCATGCTCTCAGGTACAGCTGTAGCTTGTCAGCCAGGAAAGAACAAGCAGAGAGAACTTGTGTGTTGTTCTGTTTCTTTTCAGTAATGCTTTGTGCAGCCATGGTCAGTCACTTCTTCCTCGTTTCATCAACTGTTTATATGGAATAGGGACAATGACTTTAGGAACTATCAACTACAACACTAGCAGTATTGTAAATAGCATAAAATATTATTAGCAGTGCTTGATCTGACAATCTGTAAGACCAGCCTTTTGTTGACAAATCTAATGGCTCTCCCAGTAATTTTTGAGCTTTCACTGTGCTTTAACAGCCGTGCTAGAAGCTTAGAGAGTATTTGTACCCAGAGTTCAAGCCAATAAGTGTTCAATTCACACTGATACCATAGTGCAGCATGTGTTTTGGGCCATGGGGAAGGAAGAAAGGAAAGGAAGTATGGAGTGGCTTTTGCTGCCTTACTTGATCAGAAAGGGGGATGTTGGGCTGCGACTGCAGAGCTGAAACTAAGGCATGGGCTGCTCATCACCTTCAGTGGTGTCCTGGTGGGAATCAGGATGCAAAAGGAGTCTGCCATGGAGCAGGAAAGGATTTCCTTTTCAGAAATCCTTTTAACTGGACTGATATCTTTATCCATGTGTTTTAATTGCCTTGGTTGTTCTGCCTCCTTGCACAAATCTGAACATCTGAGTTGAGGTTGCAGGGAACATGATCTGCTGAAGTTCCCTGCTGGTATATCATGGTCACTTTGGAATATTCCATATTTTACTGGGTGTTTTTTACTATTTCAGATATTTCCTGCTTCCACAAGCCACTCAAAAATGGTTTACAGTTCTCCAAACTTGAAGACAACTCTGAAGTCTGGTGCAGGGTCTAAGCCTCATGACGTGCAAGAAGCCCTTAAAAAAAAACAGGTACTTAATGCTTGATGGCTGCCTGACAGTGTAAGGAACAAAGTGCTTTGAATGCAAGGTTTGACGGGCACCTGAAACCTCAACCAGTCCTCAACAGCTTTATATGTGGGTGTGGAGCTGGCCCTTGTTACGGGGTGGTCTTGCAAACACACCTGGGGTAATTGTGTGGAGTGTCCTTTTGGGTTGTCTTGATGCTCTTGGCCATGTTGGGTTTTCTGAGTTTGCTTGGGGTTTTCTGGATTTAATCTCTGCAGGTGTGAGACACTTGCAGGACAGTGCACACCGTATGTTTCTTAAGAGGTCTCTGAAAGGGGAAAATGTTAGTAAAGTACCTTGCAGCAGGAAATGAGGATGTTATTTATTTTTTTTTTTTATTGGATCAGCTGCACTTCATACTTGTGCTTTTTGCAGACAGTACTTTTGGTTGTGGATTTCACTTCCATAGCCTGAAGGGGACAATATGATCCCTTTGAGTACATACATGACCTCTATGAGTGCATACAATGCTAGGCTGCTTTGTACTGATGGAAAGAGTTTTCTCCTCTCATAGGAGGCAATGAAACTCCAGCAAGATATGAGGAAAAAGAAGCAGGAGATGTTAGAAAAACAAATAGAATGCCAGAAGGTAAGTCTGGGATGTGGCTAATAAATACATTCTGATTTTGTACATACCTGTCTGTTGAGGGCTGTTTTTCCTGGAATTTTATGTTCCTGTTCTTTTATTATTGTATAGATGTTGATATCCAAGCTGGAGAAAAACAAGGCCATGAAACCAGAAGAGAGAGCAGAAATTATGAAGACTTTAAAGGAACTAACAGGAAAAATATCTCAGTTAAAGGATGAATTAAAAACTTCATCTACAACCTCCACACCATCTAAATTGAAGTCCAAAACAGAGGTATTTCTTGTGCAACACACTTGCCTCCTTGGTTTTTGTAACTGTTTCTATTAATGTGTCTTAAAAATGCAACAGCATTAGATCAAAACACTTGCAAGCAGCATTTTAATGTGAGTGATAACCATGGACAAACATGCCATGGTTGAAGGAACTCCATGACCTAGTTTTGCTTGTAGCTCATTCATGTTTGTTCCAGTTCTAAAGCAGAGAATTCTGGGCCCTTCAAAAAATAGGGGCACCACACGCACACAGAGGCAATTAAAACAAAACTGAATTGAGAGAAAAGTATGGCTATTGTGTCCTGATCTGTCTGTATCATTTGTATGAATGTACTGCTGAAGTGGAATAAAATATTACAACTGTGCCTTACAGTTCTGCCCTTTCCTTCTGTTTTCTGTTCCCCCCTTTTTCTGCTAGGCACAGAAGGAGCTGTTGGATGCAGAGCTGGACTTCCATAAGAGACTGTCCTCTGGAGAGGACACGACCGAGCTGCGCAAAAAGCTCAATCAGTTACAAGTGGAGGTGAGCTGCTCTGGCTGCTGCTGTTAGTGAGTTTGTGGCTGCTGGGTCTGTCACTGCTCTCACTGGGGCTGTGTTCCTTCCCCAGGCTGCCCGCTTAGGCATCCTGCCTGCTGGCCGAGGGAAGGCGGTGGCAGCCCCGGGCCGGGGCCGGGGCCGGGGCCGCGGGGGCAGAGGCCGGGGCGTGCTGAACCACATGGTGGTGGATCACCGGCCCAAGGCCCTCACCGTGGGAGGCTTCGTGGAGGAGGAGAAGGATGAATTGTTACAGCACTTTTCTGTAAGTGTGGCCTGTAAATTAATGCACGTTTCCTTTACTGCTGTAAAATCAAGCTTGTCTTAGAATAGCAATAAATCTGAGCTTTTGCCCAAAAATACAACTGCTACAATAGTGATGGCTGATGCAGCTGGGAGTCCTCTGGCTCTCACTTTTCTGTCCAAAAAATCAGATTTCAGTAACTACAATTGTACCATGATTATGGAAGTGGAGGAGAACATTACTGCTGGTCCTAATGAACTTTTCCTCACAGAAATTTGGAGATATTGAAGATCTTCAGGAAGAGGATTCCCCATTAAGTGTTGTTGTAACTTTTAAGTCCCGCTCAGAAGCTGAGAATGTAAGTAGACTGATGGGTATATTTTTTCACATATCTAAAATAAGAGTTTTTTAACTACTTTTGTCTACCTTTGTATTTTAAAATAATTTCAGAGGCTTTGATCCCCCAGTTTGAGCTTGATAGTGCTTGGTGCTGCTGCAGGTAGTGCTGCTGAAGGGGAAGTACCTTCTGGTGGTCTGAGCAGTGACACAGGGCTTTCCCTGACAAAGCTGCCTGTCCCTGGCGGTTCAGGGCTCTGCTCATCCTCTCACTGCTGGGGCAGCAGCAGGATTTGGCAGATTTGGGTGTGGCTGAAGTTACTCTTGGAACACTGAAGTGGGTGATTGTGATTTATATATTTGAGATCTTCAAATATGCCTCTGACCCACATGCTGTGGGGTCTGGCTGTTGCTGATGTTAGAAGTTCTTTGCTTGGTCCTTTCTCTGAAAATCTGTGCGTTTGAACTCGACTCAGGCTGCTAACCAGGGATCCCGCTTCAAGGACCGGCGGCTCCAGATCTCGTGGCACAAACCCAAGGTACCCTCTGTGTCCACAGAAGTCGAGGAAGAGGAGCCCAAGGAAGAGGTATGGAAATTTCTTAATAACCTGGTCATTCTTGCTGGTATCTAATAGCTGAGAGCTCTTAGCATACAGTTTCCTGTGTGCTGAAGAAACTTTGTAATTTTTTACAAACCAGGAACTGAACTGGTTTTGAATAGTCAGGTACACTTCCCACATTTTAAAACAGAGAAAATGGCGGGGAAGAAAAGACACTTTGTGGATGGGCTGTTAATTTGTCAGTGATGTAAACAAGCCTCAGGTTCTGTATGTGCAGGCTGCAAAGCCTTTTGCTTCTCACTCTTCATGCTCTACTCTAGGAGAAGTTGTGTGTTCTTCCCTGTAATTCACCTTAACATCTTAAGCTTTTAAAGGTTATTTTGTTGTAGCATTTAACAAACCTTGTTTGGGAGAGGGTGAGTGGTGGTTTATTCCTGCTTCCTCTGAAGCTTTGCTCTCTTTCCTGGCACAAGGCTGCTGTTCTTCCCCTAACCTGTTTGGATGTAACTGTGTGAGTTTGAGAGAGACACGCTGACACCCACACCAGGCACCAGCGCAGCTGTGAGCTGGGGTGTGTCCCTGGGCAGAGCTTGCAGCTTGTGTCTGAAAGTTCATTTTTTTCTTCCTCCAGGAGACTGAAACCTCAGATTTATTTTTGCACGAAGATGATGATGATGATGATGAAGATGAGGATGAATCCCGTTCTTGGAGAAGATGAAACTTGATGTTCGAAATGTATAATTTTAGGAATATAGTTCAAACTACATCTTTTAAACGTTTATTTAAGGAAGTTGATGAGCCAAAAAGAGCTTTACTTTCTTTTCAAACCACAAAATTTACCGTGAGCAGTTTGGTATGAAAACATTTGGGACACAGAGCTGTGAGACTGAGCTAGCCAAAGGCCCAGGAACTTCTTAGAGGATTATCAAGCTCACCAGGGTGGTGATTTTTTTCTATTTAAGAAGGATAAAAAGGGGGGAGGGGGTTGGAAATCAGTATTTTCTTTTCCTCTTTTTGTGTCACCTGTATTACCTTGTTTTGGGTTTTTTATAATGTGATTGGTTTGTTAGTTTATAATTGAAAAGATATTACAGGTTTTATTTAGCAATATTATGAGGTTAGGGGAAAGACAAACTTTCATTAAATATTATGAAAGAAAAACTGGCCTCATTTGCTCGTTGAAAAAAGGGAGCATTTTATTTCCTGTGGAGTCTCATGTTGTAGGAATTATTTGTGGTTAGATTCTTAAATCATTTACTTCAGTATGTGTGACAGCCACACTATCTCTTTGTTGTGCTGCTTTTTGTGAGAGGAGGTGGAAGAAACAATTTAACAGGATATTGTTATAACATTGTCCAGTTCACTCTGTTTCTCCAAATTCTGCTTCACAGAAACCATCAGCAGGAGCACACACTGGAGTGGATTTTCACTCCTTGATTTCCTTCTGTCATTTCAGTATAAGGCTCAGTGTAGGTCAGGCTGTTTATTGCATTTCAGTATTTGTGAGCAAGAATGGAAGGAGTTCCAGTCTTCCTCAAAAACAGCTGCACTGGCCCCTGTCTCCCAGCCAGGAGCAACTCTCCTCTGGCTGTTCCCAGCTGTGTTCCAGGCAGAGCCCTGGGGTTCAGAGCAGGGTGGGTTAGAGCAGGGTGGGGTTCAGCCCACAGGACTGGGGTGTCCTGCTTAGCCAGCCCCACAGCAGGGTCTGGTGTCCCAGGGCTGCTCAGAGCTGGCTGTGCACTGGGTGTCCCTGTGTCCCCTCTCAGTGCCTCTGTGCTGTCCCTGTGACCCAGCAGGGTGTGTGCTGGCTCTGGGCTCTGTGCCTTGGGGCTGGGACACCCAGCAGCACCTGCCCCGACTGCCCCCTTGCCCAGGCCACTCCTCGACCCCACTTTTGTGCATTTGCACACAAAATCAGCACCGTGGCCGTGCACAGCACTCCTCTCTCTTGAATGGCTGCCAGTGTAGGCCCCGTAACTCCTGGCTGAGGGACAGCATCTACCAACCCCTCTGCCTGCCTGTGGCTCTGAGTGTGGCCAGGGCAGGTGCTGAGCACCCTTTGGGCTCAGCCCTGCTGACTCTGTCCTTGTGCTCTGGTGAGGTATCCAACTTGTGTCATGTCCTGTTTCTTGTCAACTGAAGGGGATGTCTCCAGTGTTCTGTCTCTTTCCAAACCTCTCCTCTTCCTAGAATTAGGACTGCCTTGCTAAGGCTGAGACTAAATTCCAGGAGTGAAGAATTGGAGGAGAAACCCACCCCATGAACTTACAAGAATGTCTTGCTCTTCTCCCATCACCTCCGGGGCTTTTAATGTCTGTGACACAGTGTGTATCTTGAGAAGTCCATTGCAGCAAACATGTCTGAGTCCTGACAACTTAAAAAAGGAGAGAGGGATCAAAAGGATTTATATATTTTTTTGTACAGAGTTTTTTCTTAAACTGTATAATTTTGTAAATATTTTGCTTTTTTGTGTACTAAAATTACCGGCGTATAGATTTCAATAAGAATTGTTGTATTTTTGTATTTGGAAAATGAAATTTACAGTGGATTAATTAAGCTGTAAGAGAAATTGCGATAGCCTTCGACACACACAGAATGGATTCCTTTTCATATGGTTTTAGCTCTAAGTGACACTGGGGTGGCACCTGTGTCAGGTGAGGGAGCGAGGGCCATCTCTGAGAGCTGCATCCCATTGCAGTTTGCCCTCAGTGCCCCTGCCAGGTGCCACCGTGCCAGGTGCCACCCCAGGGCTGGCAGAGCCCCAGCCTGGCTGTGCCTGGAGCAGAGGAGGAGGAGGAGAGGAGCTCTGTGACACTGGTCTGCCTTCTGCCAAAGCTTATGCACCCCCCTGTATTTCAGGGCATGCTGGGCCTGTCTGGGGGTGGTTTGGCTTGGATTTCTGTGTTTCCAGAGGCAGCAGGGCAGGACAGCTGAGTTCATTTCATGGTGATGCTTTACTGGGAAATTCACCTATATACCTTGGGCAAAACAGCCCTCGGGGGTACCTGTGTGCCCCAGCCATGTGTACCAGCCTGAGCTGGGGCCAGACACTGAAGGATGAGGGGATGGGGAAAGGAAGTCACTGCAAAGAATTCCCTCCCTTTCTGTGCTGAGTTAACCTGAGCAAAAATAAAAAAAAAAACACCTCTAATACAGAGCCAGGCACCTGCTTAGGAAAGCACCACTTAGCAAAATCATGTGAAAAGGAACAAAGCTCCTCTTGGTGTATAGTAACCTTGTACTATAGTTTTTACAGATTGTGAACTTGTGTAATAGGATAATAGCAGATATTGTTGAATTTCTAATTGTTTACACATTAAAATTCATATATGTAATGTTTGTTTTATTGATTACAAGCCAAATTTCTAAGATGCATGTTGACTTTTTTTGCAATAAAGTTATAGTATGGAATGGTTCAAGATTTAGAAAAGACGAAATTCTAACTGAAATAAATTGGAAGGAGAACCATTCAAAAAAATGACAACTCTCAGAAAAAGAGCATTATCACTTCTTTGGGGGGAAGTGGGTGTGTGGAGGGGGATTCCTGTGTGTGTAATGTGTGTGCAGGTTTGGTTTAGGTCAGAGCTGAGAGAGAAATCTTCCAAGTGCCCCAGTGCTCTGGAGCAGAGTGCATTAAGCAGGTGAATGTGTGTGGGAGGAGATGGGGGCCAGTCAAGGCTGTTGGGCAGCTGTGGGGGGCTCAGTTTAACAGCAGCTGGAGGAAGCTGTACAGCCTGGGCTGGGTTCCCAGTTCCTTCCAGGTTTGCGGTGTTGTGTTGGACACAAATCCTGGCAGGACGCACCTGCCAGTTCTGGCTCCTTTGTAGATTGGGGTGAAAACCAATGTGCTCTATTATTACCTTTATTTTTGGTCTTTGGCCCTTTCCCCAGTTCCTGTTATTCCCTCCTGCAGCCCCTCCCTGTACCTGCTGTGTCCAGGTGCTGCAGGGTCATACAAAACCTGGGTTTGTCTTCTGTGCTGCTGAAGAGCCTCTCCATGACAAACTGTGCCTTTGAGACACCTCAGTGCCAGGAGTTACACTCGGGAATCTGCCCCACACCTGTCCCTGCCCAACCAGCCCCGTTCTGCAGGAAGCAGCAAGGTCCCTTTAGGAGACAGATGCTGAAGGAGCAGGAGAGCTTCAGTGGCCAAAGCTCTTGCTGCTTCCTGTACATTAGAATTCATTTTAATGGAAAAGGTGTACAAGGAATTGGAAGGGGAGTAGCAATCGTGTGTGTGTGGCTTTGGATGTATTTTCCCCAGCCATTCCAAATGTGATCTGTGAGTTCCCTGAGCACAGCAGCAGCATTCAGCAGGGTGGGATAGCTCTTCCCACAGCCCTGGGCCACAATCCTGCCAGGAGCCCATTGAAAGGAAGCAAATGTCTACAGGAGCTATTTGAGGGGAACAGTCACATGAAGGTACATTGTTGGAGTAATTGTCAGGCCAAGAATCTCTTTGTTGTCTCCAGCTGAGGCTGCATGGAATACAGCACTAACTTCTGGAGAGGGTTCCCAAAGGTGACAATCTAATTTTAACTCAGCTCTGGAAACGGGGGACCCAGTTCTGTCCTCTGGAGCAGGTTGTGTAACATGTCTGGGCCTTTACTGATGAGATCACTGATACAAGGGGCTTTCAAAAGGCAAAAATAAGTTTGTCTGATGTTTCTCTGGAGGTTTTCATATGCTGCCACCACTTTATTCCACAACAGACTTACAACTGTGATGATCAAAACCTAAATTCATAACTAGAGCACTTTCTTTCTCGCCAGGATCATTGCACAGACAATTTCCAGTGGTAGTCTCAGGTAGGCTGATCCCTGAGGGGTGCCCTGTGCAGGGAGCTGGGCAGGGCTGAGCAGGGCAAGGCCTCGTGTGCCATGCTGCCAGGTGCCTCCTTCACCTGGAGCTTCCCCTTTTTCCCACCAAAAAAATCCAGGTTTTTTCACTACGTTTTCATAGCATCTGGAAAACACATTTTTTATCAGAAACATCTGTTGGATTTGAAGTTCAAAAATATGTTTTACCTGATCAATAGACTTCAGCCCAAATAGAGCCCATGACAGGGGCAGAGGCGAGTGGCCAAGGCCAGAGGGGACCCCGGCAGGAGCAGGAGCAGTGACCCCGGTCAGTACAGCCGGTCCCCCAGCAGTGGCCCTGGGCCAGCTAAGGGGGGTCAGGGACAGGAGCCTGCACCGGGGTCACTTTTCCACAATCCTCTGCTAATGCCAAAGGCTTTGGGAGCCGGGCTCAGCCAGGGCCGGCTCGGCTCTCGCTGCCGGGAGCCCGGGCTGGGCACTGCTGGGGCTGCTCCAGGGGATGCCCGAACCCGAACCCAGAGCCCGGGGACAGCCTCAGACCCCGGGCACAGCCCCGGACCCCGGGCACAGCCCCGGACCCTGCCCCGGAGCCCGGGCACAGCCTCAGACCCCGGGCACAGCCCCAGACCCTGCCCCGGACACCGGGGAGAGCCCCGGACCCCGGGCACAGCCCCGGAGCCCGGGCACAGCCTCAGACCCCGGGCACAGCCCCAGACCCTGCCCCGGACACCGGGGAGAGCCCCGAACCCCGGGCACAGCCCCGGACCCCGGGCACAGTCCCGGACCCCGGGCACAGCCTCAGACCCCGGGCACAGCCCCGGACCCCGGGCACAGCCCCGGAGCGCCAGGGCTGGGAGCAGCTCGGACCGCGGGCACACCGGCATCGCCCCCAGCCCGGGCTGTGGCTGCTCTGCTGTCGTTCACCCCATTTCCAGGAGCCGGGTCCCGTTTGTGCCGCGTCTCCCCGCGCCCGGCGGTGTCGCGGGGCGCTGCCGGAGCAGCCTGCGCTCCGTGACGCGCGAGTTAATTATAGCCCATCCTGCGCCGGCAACCTTAAAGTACTCCTGCCAGTGATTTATTTAAACACTGATAAATTATACATTCCTTTAGTAATTCATGTGAAAATTATTTGAAGTCAACTCAACATCACGTAGCTCTCTCCGTGTGCTCTCTCGTGGTGAAGGCTCTGTCAGACAACGCTTCCATCCGCTCTTCCTTCAGCCGCTCCTCGAGGCTCTGGGTTACCTGCGGTCCGAGGGCAGTGAGGGGGCTCCTGGGCCACGCTCACTGCCCGCTGCTGCTGTGTCGGTGTCCCTGATTTAACCAGCCCGGGCTGTCCCTGGCCTGGGGAGCAGACTGCCCCTTCCCTCCGGGACACCCCGGCCAAACCCGCCCGTGTCCCATGTGAGGATGCAGAGCTGCTGCTCCTCGGCCGTGCAGGGCCGGGACTGCTCGTGCTCCCACACTTGTGCTGGGCTGGCAGCAAATACCCTCGCTGAGTTAGAGGGTGAGACTTTGGGGGCAGCCCAAGGCGCCAGCGCTGCTCTTCTGTCCCCCCAGGATTGCCCTGAGAACATACAGCTGTTTCACTTGTTGATTAGCAAAAACATTAGGAGACCTACTGTTTCAGGGCATGAATAATTAATGTTTGTTCCTCATTAACTTCTTGTGGCAGAGTCCTGTTAGATGCATTTAGATGTATTTCTAGAATTAGGAGCAAATATAACCAGATGCCTGGCAGCTGAATGTTCTGTTCCACCCATGGAAAGCCCCATTGCTCCCATCCTCTCAGGCAGGAGGGGAGAGCTTGTTCTGATCAAGGACTGATGCATCCTTTATTGCAGTTTTAATTACAGTGAATGATACATGTAAAAAATTCTATAATTCATGTACACTACAAGTGAGTAAAGGATGCCACTTCCAAGACAGTGGCCACCTGTTTTCCTGGAATCTCAAATCAAAACCTTGCTTCCTGAAAAATTCAAAACTAAGTTGCTGAACTTTCCACCTGCTGCTGCTGGACAGGGCTGTTTGTCCTGCCCCTGTCACCCAGCACAGCTTCAGCACTTCTTGTGCTCTGGTGGGGCCACAATGCTCTGCTAATGGCAAGGCTTTGGGGTTTGCTCTGGGATCACACCCACAAACACCCACTCAGCCCCTGGAGCCACCTGTGCCACGTCCTGGGGCCAAGGACGTGCCAAGGCTTTGCTTGGCAGGAGCCCCTCTGCAGCCAGCAAAGCTCTGCTTGGATTTTGACTACAGAACAGGAAAGTGCTCCTAACTGAATCTGAAGCAATGCACAGGCCCAGATGGCTCCCCTTGCCTCTCCTCGGAAGGCAGCTCAGCAGTGGGCCAGTGCTCAGTCCCTTTGGGGCTCTCTCTGGTGGTTTGTGTGGGGTGGCCCCACTGTGCAGAGCTGCAAGGGCTCCCTGTCTGCAGAGGAAGCCCATCCTGGCTGTGATGCCACTGGCAGCTGTGCTCTTTGAAGCACTTTCCATTCCATCCCCAGCTGCATTAAAAACTTCCCAGAGCCATGGGTTTCCTGCCCTGGTCCCTCCCTTTAACCTCCAATTTCTGCAAATTCCCTTCAGGCCCCCATGGTCCCACCCAAGGCACATTCTGACCCCGAGCTGCCCTCCCTAAGTCTGGCACACCTGCAGTGGAGCTGGCTCCACACCAGCTGGGGCTCTGGAGGACACCCTGCAGCCCCAGGGCAGCCCCAGTGCCAGCCCCTTTCCTTTGGAGCCCAACACTGCCTCGGCCAGACAGCTCCTGTAACTTAGCAACTTTTTCTTTGCTCTCTTAAGGTGGGTTCTTCAATCTCCTTAATGAATAAGAGAATCAGGCCAGGTAATTGATGCTTGGCCATTTAGCTGATGAATAATTGACTGTCTGGGTAACTGGAGATATTTCCTCGATCAGATTGTGCAGTGGAACAACTGCATCATCCGGGGTGCAGCATGGCTCGCAGCTCTGGGGTGCTGGAAATGGGCTCTGCAGCTCACAAGAGGAACTCCAGAGTCAGCTCTAGGCCTCCTCTACACGGACCAGGCACATGACCCCCAGCAGTGGAACCTCCTGAGGTTCAGCAAAGCCCAGGGATGATCCCTTCCAACCCAAACCATCCCCTGATTCCGCGATTTTGGTAACTGGCTGCATTTTAGCCACACAAGTTATTTTATCACATAAACCTTGACTCAGGATTTCTTTTCCAGACCCACAGCAAAGACAAACACAAGGGCAGGACAGTGAGAGCTGGGCAGGCCTCGAGGGGAGCTGGGGAGGGGAGCAAAGGCTCCAAAGCAGGAGCAGCAGGGGAGAAGGTGCAGCGAGTGAAGGTGCAGGGAGCAGTCCCTGTGTGAGCTGTGTGCGCTTCAGCTGCCTCACTGGCAGACACTGCAGCTGCCTCCTCCAGAGGGGCTGGGCGTGCAGCACATCCTGGGGCTGTTCTGAACATTTAAAGGTTCCAGTTCTGTCAGCTTTGTGACTGTAACACATCGTGCTGCCCCCAGCCCGTGGCAGAGAGGGTACCAGCATGAATTGTGGATTAAATAACTCGTGGTTTTATTTCAAACTTCCCAGGAAACTTTCACAGGACATCACTCCTGTATCAGTGTGTACTGCATATTTTTTAAACAACTTGAAGTTCACACAATGAAACCTAGAAATTATTGGCACTACTCTGTGATGAGCTTTGAATTAAAATCTAAATAAGAATAGAATATGTTGATGTGTTAGGAAAATTGATAACAATCCATGAGCTGTGACAAAGGATAAAATAGCACATGCTTTTAATCTGACTTTTGCCTTCAGATTTCCAGTGAGTCACTTTCATCAGAGTATGTGTTTGGGTTTTTTCTTCCAGAAATGTCATTAATTATTTACCAGTAGGTGAATGATCTCTGAAATCCATTGCAGTGACACCTCTGAGTCTGCAGACAGTTTCTGATGGCAAACCATCTGGGCTCCTTTAACTTGTTGCTGTTTATCCTTTGGACTCCTCTCCCCCGGCTGTAAGGTGTAACGGCAGCAGGCAGGGCCAGGAGCATCAATATTTTACAGCATTAATTAAAGGGAGCTCAGCAGCTGCGGGCCCAGCCCTGCGGGAGGGGAGGCAGGGCCGTGCTTGAGGCCAGGAGAGCTGTCCTGGCACGGGCAGGGACAGGGACCCTCCGGGCTGTGGCAGCGGCGCTGGGGTCGCGCAGGCCGTGCTCGGTGTGGCAGCGACAGCGGCACCGGCAGGAGGAGCGTGCGGGTCCCGGCAGCTTCTCCGCACCGGGGAGAGGCTGAAGCAACAGCAGAGACGGGGAAAGCGAGCTGCCAGTCCTGTGCGAGCACCCTCGGGGCCGGGCCCGTGAGCCGGGCTCTGCATCCGCCCTCCGCGTCTTCCTGTGTGCTGGCGTCAACGGACAGCCCTAAATAAAGGGAGGGTTAAAACCAAAACAAAACAAAGGCCTGAAATTTATCCCTCTATTAATTACTTCCACCAAGCAGGGCCGCCTTTAAAGCGGTGCCACTTCAGATAAAACTTTCATGCAGCTATTTAGGGCCTCTGAAATATAAATGATTTCCTTTAAATGTTTTATCATAAATCAGGGCAGGCAGCTTCGCCACCACGCGCCGGTTTCCCCCGGTGGGAGGGAGCCGCTAGCCCGGCCCGGCCCGGCCCGGCTCGGCTCGGCCCGGCGGCGGCGGACCCCGGGCGGGGCGGAACGGGACGAAGCAGGGCGGCAGCGGAGCGGAGCGGGCCGGGAGCGGAGCGGAGCGGGACGGGCACGGAGCGGAGCGGGCACGGAGCGGAGCGGAGCGGGCACGGAGCGGAGCGGGCCGGGAGCGGAGCGGGCCGGGAGCGGAGCGGGCCGGGAGCGGAGCGGGCCGGGAGCAGCGTGGCCCCGGCGCCGGCGCTGTCCGCGGTGCTGCTCCCCGCGCTCCTGCTCCCCGCGCTCCCGTCCCGCCGCCGCCGCTCCCGCACGGACGGACCCGAGCCGTCCTTGTTCCTGCGCTCTGGGCTCGGTGCGCGTTTCCCAAAGGTACCCGTTTCACCACAGCAGCACCGCTTCTTTTCCCTGCCCGCGATCAGTTTGTCAGAAACCAGACAGCAGCTCCTTCCGCTCCTCGGTATTTACCGAGGCTTATAAGACTTGGAAACTTTAAATCTCTAGGTTTTATTTTTGCTTAAGAACTTCGAATTTTGCAAAATATTTGCATCTCGGGTGCCTCAAAGTACAGTAATTTCTGAAGAAGTGTGAAGACTGGGAGAGCAAAAATGGAAGGGCCGCTCAGCAGTAGAACAATGCCAACTCCAGAGCCGCTTTCCCGGGGCTGGTGTGGGGACGGCCCCTCTGCTCCCACCGCCAGCCCGCGGGTTTAGCGCACGGAGAAGCGCCCGCTCCTCCCCTGTTCCCCGGGACCTGCCTGCCGAGGGAAGGGCGGGATTCCAGCGGGAGCGGCCGGGGCTGCGAGGCGGGGCTGAGGGCGGCGGGCCCGGGGCACCGGAGGGTCTCTCCGCCCGTGCCCCGCCGGTGCTGCCCGGGCGCATCACGCGTGCGCGGCCGGTGTAAGATGAGTGCGGAAGCGCGGGCGGGGCGGGCGCCGGCGGAGCTCCGCCACCCGACACCGCTCGCTCGGGCAGTGCCGCGGGCAGACGCAGCCCCGCGCCCGTGCCCGGGGCCTGCCGCCCGCGGGCCGCGCCGAGATGATGGCCATGGACGCCAAGCAGCCCTTCGCCGTGCCCGCCGCCCTCCAGGAGCCCAAGTTCCCCAGCCTGCACGCCGGCAGCGAGGCGATGCGCAGAGTTTGCCTCCCGGCCCCGCAGGTACGTGGATGCGGCGCAATTCCCGCTCTGAGCCGCGTTTTCTGACAGGCACCGGGTTAATGTTTTTTTCATGTCGGCAGCACCATCGCGCGTCGCGGCTCCGCGCCCCCCCGCGCCGCCCCTGATCCGCGCCATGCGGAGCGGGGCCGCTGAATTCCTATTAATTTTTATGACCTGAGCTCCGGGGAGGACCCGCGGTGCCGGGGCCGGTTTTTCAGCCGGAGATGACAGAATTCCCCACTGACCTCGCCATGCGTGCTCTCGCTCGCAGCTGCAGGGCAATATATTCGGGAGCTTCGATGAGAGCCTGCTGGCCCGCGCCGAGGCGCTGGCGGCCGCGGACCTCGCCCCCCACGCCAAGGGCCACCACCTGCACCCTCACTTCAAGCCGGACGCCGCCTTCCACGCCATGAGCGGCGTCCCCTGCGCCGCCGCCGCCCTCCCGCACCCCGCCGCCCTCGCCGCGCACCCGCACCCGCTCCCGCACCCGGCGCTGGACGGCGGCGACCTGCTGGAGCACCTCTCGCCGTCGCTGGCCGTGGCGGGGCTGGCCGAGCCCCCCGCGCTGCCCGCGCCGCTGCCGCCGCCGCCGCTGCCCGCCGCCGCCGCGGGACCCCTGCCCGTGCCCGTGGGCGCCCCGGGGGCTCCCGCGCCCGCCGCGGACCCGCGGGAGCTGGAGGCGTTCGCCGAGCGCTTCAAGCAGCGCCGGGTGCGCCTGGGGGTGACCCAGGCCGACGTGGGGGCGGCGCTGGCGGCGCTGAAGCTGCCGGGCGTGGGCTCGCTCAGCCAGAGCACGATCTGCCGCTTCGAGTCGCTGACGCTGTCGCACAACAACATGACGGCGCTGCGGCCGGTGCTCCAGGCCTGGCTGGAGGGCGCCGAGGCCGCCCGGCGCGCCCGCCCCGCCGGCCCCGACCCGCCGCCCGGCGCCGAGCGCAAGCGCCGGCGGACCTCGATCGCCGCGCCCGAGCGGCGCTCGCTGGAGGCGTATTTCGCGCTGCAGCCCCGGCCCTCGGCCGAGAAGATCGCGGCCATCGCCGAGAAGCTGGACCTCAAGAAGAACGTGGTGCGCGTCTGGTTCTGCAACCAGCGCCAGAAGCAGAAGCGCATGAAGTACTCGGCGGTGCACTGACGGCCCCGGCCCGACCGCCCCGGCGGCGGCCCTGGAGCCGGGACCGGACGGGACGGGACGGGACGGGACGGGACGGACCGCCCTGAGCGCCCCCCGGCCCGGCCCTGCCCTCTCCGGCCCGGGACAGAGGCCCGGGGGGCGCGGAGCCGGGGAGCGCAGCGGCGGGGCCGGCATCCCGCGGGTCCCCGAACGGCGCTGGCGGCGGGCGAGGCCTCCGGGGCGCGGCCCGGGCACAGCCGCTCCCCCCGCGCCCGCCGTCCCGCCCGTCCCGCCGCGGCGGACGAGCCCCGCGCCCCCTCCCCAATAAAGCTTTATTTTTCAACCCGCCGGGACGTGTCGTTCCTCGCCGCCCCGCGCCGCAGCGCCGACGGGAACCCCCGAAATGACCTGCAAGAGCAATCGCACCCTAATAAACGCCCCTCGGCGGGACACGGGACCGGCCCCGGGAAAACCGAAACATCCCCCCGCCAAAACCGATGCCGGGTTCGCTTCTGAATGTGTTCAGGAGGGGGAAAGGGCTTTTATTTGCGATTCCCAGAAGCACCTTAACGATTAAAGATTAATGTTCGAAGCGTGAGCCTCCCCAGGATATTCCACTTTAGCATTTCAATGAGTGGCAAACATCGAACTTGAGAACTGGGTCTCATCCTCCTCCCCCGCCAGGAAACGATCTCACGAATTCACCTTTTCCTCGCGGGTAGCTCTCTTCCTCGCATCGCGTTTTCCCAATCATCCTCAGCGATTTTTCCCCAATCAAATGTCCTTTAACAAAAAATGCCCTAATGCCATTACATTATATTGTGGGCTCTGAAAATTTACAATAAGGGCGGCGCAATATTAATTGCCCTCCGCACTATAAAGAAGGCAGCTCCGACGGCATCTTGCCCCGCAGCTGCGGGCTCCAGGCCCGTGTTTTTACAGGTAGGATATGCCTTTATCTCTTCCCTCGTTCTCGTGCGTGTCCGGGAGCTGCCCCCGCCTTGCCCCGGGCTGGGACCGGCCCCGCCGGAGGAGCGGGCGCGGCCGTGCCGGGCGGGGCCGGCGGCGGGAGCGGGGCCGGGAGCCTTTCCTGGCACGGCAATGGAGATCCAGCCCAGATCCCGGCGGTGCCGCTGCCCGGGGCACCGCAGCCTCACGCCTCTCGCGCTGCAGCAGAAATCACCGCTCTCGGGGGGATCCGGGCCCCCCGGGTCGGGTTAAGCCCGGTCCGACCCCCGCCCAGCCCGCTCCCATCCGGCGGTGCGGAACACGCTCACGCACGGCTCACCGCCCCGCCGCTGTCCTGCGCTCCGGCAGAGGGAACACCGGGCCGGGCTTGTCCCCACCTCGGCAAGGGGATCGCCGCTGTCTCTCTTGGCGCTGTTCTAGGGCTGCCCAGCTTTGTGGGTTTTGGACGCTTCCGTGTTTGTCCCTTTTGCACAGCTCCGGAGAGTGCCTTAATGATGCAAAACAAATCCTAAACGAACTTTCCCGAACCCGCAGCTACTGTCCCACAAAGCTGCTCCTCTGAGCTCCTCCTCACCTCCAACAGGCTCACCAGGGACACCTTAAGCCCCTTGACCTTTTAGCTCACCCTCCCTCCCGGCTCCTTTGCTCCGGGCAGGGCTCTGGACGGGGGGCTCTGCCCAGATTTCACACACAGGACCTGATCCCTTCGTTTGAGATTTACTCTGGAGGTCAGGTACGTCCTGGTTGGTCACCACTGTGCCTTAGTCTGCCCCTGGGTTTGGCTCCCAAAGCTCTGGCGCTCTGGGGTAAACCCACAGTGATACAGGAAGGGATTTGATCTTCCTGGAGCTGCGCATGAACTCCTCTCAGCCCGGCGGAAGAGTTCGGAACCGGTATTTGATGCTGCAGGGGCACAAAGGAGCTGCCCGCGTTTGCCCTCAGGATAACGAGCAGTGCCCCGGGGCCAGCGAGCATCGCCAGCCGGGGATGGGAGGCGGGATGGAGCCGGGGCTCCAATTGCGGGTTGGTGGGAAGCGGCCGCCACATCACAGCCCCCTCTCCCCGCTGCCCCGTCTCTCTCTCCTGGTGCCCGGGGATCAGGATTTTCTTGGAGCTGGGGCTCCTTGTCCTGGGCAGCAGGTCTGTGGGATCCACTTGATTCTTCAAAACACACCCCATGCACAAACCCATCTCCCACAGGTGAAATGAAAAATGCCGGTGAAATTTGGGGAGAAAGGGAATTCCCTTTCAGTGACGGCCCAGATAAAGGGGAAAGGGAAACCTGCGGAAATAGGAAATACCCAGTACACGTGTGAGACACTCAGCAGCAAACTCCCTGTCTATGGTTTCTGAACCACTAACAATTGATTTATTATTTTTTTTCCCATTCCATGCTTGTTCCTTAATATCCTGCTCTCTGTCTCCCGGGACCTGTGCACAGGAGAAGAAAGCACAGAAAACCAAACAAGCCCTTGGCGCTGCTCACTCAATTGATTTTTACACAAAATTTGCCTTCATGCACAAAGGATGGAAAAATGATCCCATTAATAATGAATAACAAAAACAAATGCAGGGAGGAAATCAATAGCAGCACATCTGATAACACGAGGGGGCTGGGGGGAGCTCCTAGATGTACAAAAGCATGTGTGAGGAGGATGGGAGAGAGGAGAGAGGGCTCAGGGGCTCGGGGGGCGCGGGAGCAAGGCAGCAGGTGCTGTGGGGCAGGTGTGTGTGTGTGTGTGTGTGTGTGTGTGTGTGTGTGCACATGCGTGTGCACATACGCGTGAGTGGGTGTGTGCATGTCCCCATCAGCCACCAATGTCCTGTGGGAGCAGCAGGACCTGCTGAGCGTCCTGGCCGGGTGCAGAGCCAGGCCCATGCTCATGATGGTCCAAGAAGCAGCCACTGGCAAGGAGAGCTGGAGCTGCAGCCATGCTGCTTTCCCAGAGAAAACTGGTTTTCAGCTGCAAAATCCCAAACTTCCAGTCCCCTTTTCCTCCACACGTTCTGCCCTCAGTGTTTCCCTTCTCCTGGGTTTTCAAGGACCTCTGTCCTCCCAAGGAGACACATTCTGTTTGAGAGGAAAAATGTTCCTTAAGACAGAGGTTTCTGCTGCTGCCCAGGCTTTGCTCCGGGCCCCGGGCTGCGAGCTGTGGTCCCCACGGTCTGCAGCTGGGAGAGCTGGGGCTCCGGGGTGAGAGAGCAGCAGGTGCTGGTGCCAGAGCACCGGGCCCAGCCCCTGGCACTGCCCCGGCAGCGCTGCCCGAGCCCAGCGTGGTCACTGTTGGTAAGTGCTGGAGGACAGAGATCTCTGCATTTAATCTGGACAGCTGGGAGGGGAACCAAGGCACCACCCTCCATCAGAGCTCAGCATTCGGAGCTCAGCCAGGAAAGTGAATAACTCGGTCCCTGTTTGGAGCGCAGAGGTTTTGGTTTCAGTGGAACCGTGCTGGTGCAGTTCCCATATCCCCGCGTTTGGGCGGATGCTCCCGCCAGGCAGGCGAGCTGCTCTGGGGTCAGCCCGGGCCGCAGCCCCCGGAGGAGCGGCGCACGCAGCCCTGTCCCCTGCCAGCGGGGCATGTGTGCCCGTCGTGCAGGATTAGCGGCTCCGCGCTGCACTCAGGCTGGACGCCACGTGCGGGCACGTTAACATGGAAAACACATTAGCCCCCGCCGAGGAAACCGGAGCGAATCGGCCTTGAGATGAGGCATCCTGGGATTTCACACCGATGCCGTTCCTCAGACAGGACAGCCGAGCTGGGCCTGGGGAGCGGGTTGGCTCCGGTTCGCCGCAGTGCCGGGCAGCCCAGGGAGCGCCGGAGCGGAGCAGCCCCCGGGACGGCACGGAGCCGCCACCGGCCGCAGCGCCAGCGCCCCGGGCCCTGCGAGCCCCCGGCCCGCCTCGGGAACGGCAGCGGGTGCGCGTCCGGCCGCAGCTCGGAGCCAGCCCTGAGCCTCATGAAATATTCACCGCGAGCCGGGCCGCGCCGGCTCTCCCGGGGCAGAAGGCGCGTCCGCAGCGCTCCGAGCACGGTGTCCTTCCCCTGTCGAGCTGGCACAACCCGCGTGTCCCTGGGGAGGGGACACGGGGGAGCCCCGGCTGTCCCCGCAGCCCACCCTGCGCCACTGCCTGCTCTGGGGCAGCACGGGGCGGCTCCGGGAGCCCGGCCAGCCCCGTCCGGACCGGGGGAGCCCGGCCAGCCCCGTCCGGACCGGGCGCGCTCAGCGATCCGGGGGACGGAGCTCCCGCAGCCCGGAGGAGGAGCCCGCTGCAGGACGGGCTGGAGGAGGGCGCTTGGGGGGACCAGAACCCGTGGTCAGGAGCCGGAGAAGAGCCTGGCATGAGAAGGGAAGCGAGCGCGGCATCTCCAAGCCCATGGGAAGCCCCCGCCTGCTCCGGCCAGGAGCCCCGGCCGCAGGACCGAGCTGCTCGGCTCCGCCGAGGGACCGGGCTCTGAGCCCGCCCCGGTCCCGCCCCTGTCCCGCCCTGTGTCCCGTCCCGTGTCCCGTTCCGTGTCCCGTCCCGTGCCCGCCCTGTGTCCCGTCCCGTGCCCGTCCCGTGTCCCGTTCCGTGCCCGCCCTGTGTCCCGTGTCCCGTTCCGTGCCCGTCCCCGGGCCGGCGCGGCCGCGGCAGCGGCCCGGAGCGCACGGGAGAGCGGCAACACCCAGGCGCATCAATATTTCATAAAATGCCAGCAGCAACAGAGGGAGAGAGGGACCGGGAGCAGAGCAGAATATCGCACAGCTTTTTAGCGGTCTTTTTCTATTAGTGTCAGCTCTGCGGCTGCTTTCAGACAGGAGAACTTTCCCCGGATGCTCCCAGAATTTCGGGGTGTGGCCGAGCGCTCTCCCGGCCCGGCTCTGCTCCCGCTCGGAGCTGGGGCAGTCACGGGGCTCCGATGCTGTCAGGGGCTCGCTGGGCCCGCGGCGCTGTCCCGCTGTCCCCGCCGTCCCCAAGGAGCTGCGAGAGGCGCTCTGCTGCCGGCAGCCGGGCTGGCTCTGCCCTGCTGGGCCCTTTGCAGCCGTCACCTCCAGCGAGCTCGTTCGGGCTGACCCCTGCTCTGACCCAGGGCACCTCCCAGACCCCCTGCCCGTCTGCTGCTCTGACCATGGCCGAGCCTGCACCCCATTTCTCCGTGTAGGAAGGAATCTGCAGGCTCCATATGTAGAGAAAAATGAGATGTTTTCAGGTAAATACAGGGCAAGCCTGGGACCAGAACCGGGAGCTCCGTGCCCAGAGCCTGGGTGCAGCACACAGAGCCGTGCTGTGCCCACGGACAGGGAGGTGCCCTGTTAAATTTCAGTAATGCCCAGACCCACTTGCTGCCCACAATGCCCAGATGATGCCTCACATGGCCCCAGAACGGGCCAGCCCAGCTCCAAGGCCGAGCAGGGGCACAGCGGCCATGGCCCCAAGGTCCCCACGGCTGGAGGGGATGGGGGGACCCCCAATGGCTTCAGCCCCAGCCCAGCAGTGAGCGGGGAGGGGGCTGGGGGAGCGGGGGCGCCTCGGAGCCAGCAGGAGCCTCCCCCCTGCCGCCCAGCTCGGGGGGCGCTGGGGCTCTCCCCGGCAGATGCTGGCACCGCAGCAGCCCAGAGGCCCTGCAGACAGCCCAGGGCAAAATTTTTAATTTGTCATCACACTTCAACCTGAAACCTGAAAAAATTAAAAAAGAATGGCAGGATGTTGGCGTCTCCGAGACGACACAGCGCCACGGCTGCTGCAGCCCCACGGCAGGGGCCAGCGCCAGCAGCGGGAGCCACAGCAGCGCCGGGGCTGCCACACTGAGCCAGAGGGAGCCTTGGAGCAGGAACCAGCCCATGGCACTGAGCTGCAACGGGGATGAAGAACAACACTCACCTGGGACCAAGAGAACACAAGAACATGGGCGGGTTTGAGAGGAAACACCCACTCTGGGGGGTTTCAGGACTCCTTCCCATGTGCCTGGCAGAGAAGTCAGACCCTGCCACAAAAAAACTACAGAAATCCAAATACTTGAGAAGGTTCCCGGTTTAAAACCTCCCTGGGAACAATTTCTGGGGCAGCAGCACAGCAGCAGTGGCAGCAGCTCTGTGCTGGAATCTGGCACAGCACAGCCAGCAGCTTTCCAGCCAGGGAACAGCGGCTCTGGGGAGCACAGCACAGCGCAGACAGGGCAACCAGGGCTGCAGACTCCTCTGGAAAACCTGAACACCCAGTGTACCCACAGCCATCAGCAGGAATCCATCAGCAGATCTGCAGCGGGTGTGGGTTTGGGATTCCCCGGGAGAGATTTCCCCTGGCTCCAGTGCTTGCCACAGCCCCGTTCCCCAAGGGGCACGGCCAGCAATGTCCTCCCAGCTCCGGGAGCACTGCCATGGCTTCCTGAGGGATTAACAGAGCCTCTGCTCAGTCCCCTGGCACCCCAGGGCCCAGGGGAGGTAGGGAGGGTGTCCGGGCAAACAGCGAGCTGAGCCACGGGAATTCTTGGTTTCAATGAAACCCAGGGGAGTGCGTATCAATCAGAGTAAATGGTTCTGCTGCCAGGAGCCACGTCCTGCAGCACGGGGAGCTGCCAGCAGGTTCGTCAAAGTGTTTTGCAGCTCACCGTTAACAACCTGCTCCTGAAGGAGCTGCAGTCCGACGATTCCTGACTGGAACGTTGTGAGAACACAGAGGTGAGGGGCTGGCGTACAGCAGCAGCTCCAGCCCCCCCGAACCTGCGAGAGGGCCCTGCAGCTGCTCCTGCTAGCTTGACATCAATAAAACATGGAGACAACCGCGAGCGGGGAGATAAAAGAGGATGAAAGACGCGTGGAAGACAGGCAGCCCCACTGTGTGCGAGGGATTTGAGCACTCGTGGGCAAAACGGGTTTGAAAGTCTGCCATCAGAAAGGGCCGGTGGGGGGATGCGGTGGGGACGGGGCGGGAGGGACACCCGAGTGCATCCCCTGCCCCGGCAGAGCGAGCGGGCACCGTGCCCTGCATGCCCCGGGCACCGAGCCCCGGCTGTGCCACCCGCACCCCGAGCAGGACACGGGGCTCCCGGGGAGCCCCAGCACCCCCTGACCTGCCCCACATCCTCAGCGGGGCAGCAGCCTCAGGCAAAACGCACGAATACAGACCCCGCAGGGAACTCGGAGTGTGCAAAAGTCTCTGTGGCTCAGCACCGCCAAAAGGCCCCGCAGCAATTCCTTATTGTCACGATCTAAGCAAAGACAGATCTTTTTATTGAGAGCAGGAGAGGAATGGGCAATGCGGGATCACAGAACCGGCTGGGGACGGAAGGGCCTGGCGGACGGTCACCACCGGACTGCGTCCGGGAACGCGGGCCGGGCTCGGCCGTCCGGGGGCTCCTTCGCACCGAGCGCGGCAGCTGCCCCGCTTATGTCCCCTCCGTGCCGAGCGCTCCCGGTGCCGCACGCTCCCCGTGCCGGCAGTGTTTGATGTCCCCTCCGTGCCGGACTCTGTCCCGGCGCCGGCAGTGCGCGATGTTCCCCCCGTGCCGCACGCTCCCGGTGCCGGCAGCGCTCCCCGCACGGCACACCCGTAACTCCGGGCTTTCCCGGTGTCGCTGCCCAGCGTCCCCGGGAGGAGCCGCTCTGCTGTCCCGTGCCAGGGCGCGGGTCACGGGCACCCAGGACAGGGCGGGTGCAGGCGGGCGGTGCCTCCCCCGCTGCCCCGTTCTCGTCCCGGTCCCGCGTGCCGGGCTCCCGGACTGACTCGCCACGTCCCTCGGAGCCCCCGGCATCGCCCGGAGCCCCGAGACTCCGGACCCCCCGCATCCCCCGGACCCTCCGCATCCCCCGGACCCTCCGCATCCCTCGGGGCCCCCCGAGTCTCCCCCCGGAGCCCCGTGCGCACGGCGCCCCCTAGCGGCCGCCGGGTCCGCCTCCAGGATCGTTCATTGGCTCCGTGCCCCCGTGACGTCACGAGGCGGGACATTCCCTATGTGGTTGCGGGGGGCGCGCACCTCCGGCTGCGGGCGGTGATTGGCGCACGCGGTTCCGAGCGCTGATTGGATGCTGCTCCTCCCCTTCCCTTACGGCGTGAGAGGAACTTCCGGTTCCCTCCCCGCGTCGCGCCTCACGTGACCCCAGGCGCGAGGGGCGCGGGCCAATCGCGGCGCGCCCGGCTCCCCCCATTCAAAGCCGGCGGGCGCGACGGCCAATGGCGACGCGGGCTCGGCCCCGCGCGCGCTGACGGGCGGGCGGGACGGCCAATGGGACGCGGCGGGGCCCGCGCGGGGCGGGACGGGTGCGCGCGACGGTGGCGGCCATGGCGGAGCGGGGCGGCGGCGGCGACGGGGAGGCGGCGGCAGCGGCGGGCGAGCGTTTCGGCACCGACCTCCGGTACGGCTGGGCCAGGCCGGGCCGGGCCTGATCTGCTCTGCCGCGCGGGGGCGGGTGCGGCGGGGCGGGCCGGCGGGGGCTCTCCCGCCTCCATTCCCGGCCCCGCGTGCGGCGGGACGGGCCCTGTTCCCGCTCGCCGGGCCGGGGCCGCTCCCGGGCGGGGGCTGGCGGGGCCCGCGGAGCGCGGACACACCGTGTCTGGCGTGGCCCTCCGTCTGATAACCTTGGGTTCTCTCGGGTCTGTTCCTCATGCGCCCGTGGTACCGCAGTGCGCTCAGGGCCGGGTGAAGCTGCCCCGGGCCCCGGGGGCGCCGCTCCGAAGCCGCTCTGCCCACTCCTGAGGGCCGAGGGCTCCGAGAGCCCGCGCGAGAGCCAGGCCCCGCCTGCGGGGACACCCGAGTCCCGCCGCCCCTGGCAGAGCCGGTCCCGCCGGGCCCCGCCGGCTGCCGCGGCTCGGGACGGGCCGGCAGCAGGAGCCGGGGCCCCGGCCGTGCTCGGGCGCTGCGGCCCATAAGGAAGGATGCGCTTGCCAGTGGCTGCGTGCCCCATCCTGCTCTGGGTGTCCATTAACATGGGGGAAATGCAGTGAGGACTGATAACCCTGAGTGGTGTAGCAGAAGCGCATCTCGAGCTAGTTGCACACTTGCTTTACCCACTAACAGCGGCATGCTGTGCTCTGCTGCTGGTGCCGCCCGGCTATCCCGGGCTGTCCCAGCGGATTGTCCCCCGGCAGCAGCAGCAGTGACCGTGTTCCCGTGCCTCTCTCCCCAGGATGGCTCAGCAGCAGGCGCTGCGGTTCCGCGGCCCCGCGCCGCCGCCCAGCGCGGTGCTGCGGGGCCCCCCGCCTCTCCTGCGGCCGCCCCCGCCCTTCGGCATGATGCGGGGCCCTCCTCCGCCGCCCCGGCCCCCCTTCGGCCGGCCCCCCTTCGACCCCAGCATGCCCCCGATGCCGCCGCCAGGCGGGATCCCCCCGCCCATGGGGCCTCCGCACCTGCAGGTAAGGAATTCTCCTGGGCTGGTTAAGTGGATTCAGGGATTTTTTGTTTGTTTTCACACGTGGAAGTGTCCAGCTCTGGGCCCCTCAGTTTCAGGAAGCACAGGGAGTGTGTCCAGAGAAGGGCAGTAAAACTGGTGGAGAGTCTGGAGCACAAGTCTGATGAGAGCAGCTGAGGGGTCTAGGGGGGCTCATCCTGGACAGAAAGGGGCTCAGGGTGATGCTGGAGTCCCCATCCCTGGAGGTGTCCAGGGAACAATGGGACGTGGCACTCAGTGCTCTGGGCTGGGTGACAAGGTGGGCATTGGGCACAGGTTACACTCAACGGGCTGGGAGCTCTTTTCCAATGTAATTGATTCTGTGATTGTGTGGAAATAGTATGAGAGTGGAAATGGGTGAAGGAAACAACAAGGCAAGATGAGAACACAGGGCTCAGGTGTGGTGTTACACACCACTGCATACCTGTGGTGTGCAAATACAGCTTCTGCTCAGCTCCTCTGCTGCTAAACTGATGGATGCTTTAAGGTCTTGTGTCTGATTTTCTGAGGCCTGAACAGTTTGCAAGGGACGGCACCTTTGTGAATGAGAATTGGATTGTTTTAATTGCCTTGTGCTGATATTTAATTGCTTTGTAGGGGTGCCTTCCCATTAGGGCAGTGTAAGTGCTGTGTGGGCCGTGGGCATGCTGATGAGCTGAATGGTCCCACATGCCATTATGGATTAAATCCACTATTTTAATTGCAGTTTGGAGAACCAAGCAGAGTTACTTTGGATCGCAGGCCTGGCTGTGGGTGTCTCCTGTGTCTGATGTCCACCCAGGGTGTGCTGCAGCTCCCAGCTGTCACACAGGCCGTGAGCTCTGCAGCTCCTCAGCAGCACCAGCCATGGCTGGGTGTGTGAGCTGGGCTGGGATTCTGAGCTGGGCTGGCACTGAGCTCTGCCCAGGGCTGGCTGCACTCCCTGCCCCGTGCCCAGCCAGACGGGATGGTGACAGCCCCTGGTCACAATGGGAGGAGCTGTGCTCAGGGCTCAGGCTGTGCTGGGACCCTGGTTGCACACCTGGCACCAAATGCCCACGCGGATTTACTCCTGGAGGGGGGAAAGGAGATGTAACAGGTGGAAGATGGGATTCTTCATACAGTTGTAACAGCAAGAAAGAGGAAGCTCATGGTGAAGCAGGTGCAGGAGCTGTTGGGGAGGAACAAGGGAGAGAGAATGCAGGTTGCACTTGAATTGAGGGCTTTTTTTGTTTGTGTAGAATGCCATCCACGCACTCTTGGCTTCCTTTTCTAGTAGTATTTAATGCAAACAATTGTTACTAGTTTGGTATGTGATTTAAAGAGCAGTTTAAAACACCGATCTCGGGGCAGCTCCCAAGAGAGGCCAAGGACGTGGCAGCACTGGCAGCTGCCAGGGGTGCAGCTGCAGGTGTGGGTGCAGCTGGTCACCGGGCCACCCCCTCCCTGTGGCACAGGAGCCCCGGGTGTCCCAGTGCCAGGGCTCAGGGTGACACTCGGAGCTGGAGTGAGGGGGACAATTAGGGCAGCTGTTGGTGTTTGCAGAGTAAGCCAGAGAACTCTGTGAGCTCTGGCATCTGTTTTACAGGAAAGTGTTCACTGTACTTGTTGCATATAGGGAATTTCAAACAGTACAAGTAAATAAGTAAAATGAAAGAACTGAATGTACTTTGAATTACAAACAGGTGTTCAGGCCTTCAGGTAACTGTGTGCAGGACAGGTCAGGATTTCTTATCATGCAATAATGAACATGTAATTTCACCATATTTTTGTTTTAATTGGCACTAGCTAGAATTTTAGTTAGTGGGAAATTTAGGAGTGTAATGGATTTTAATTAAGCCCACTGCTCAGCTGTACTGGCAAACTGGATGCCTACTTGTAATTTAGGTTTTTTTAACATATCTTTCCTGGGAGGGTCATTGAGTTTCTGGGATGTTTGGTTCACAGATGGTGATGTCTGAGCAGCAGCTATTTGGGAACAGCTCTTCCATTCTTTCTCTTCCTTCCATTGAAGTATTTTCTCCTTTCCAGGAGAGGACTCTGAGACTTTGAGCATGTTTCTGTTCATTCCACCTTTTTTAGGTGCCTGGATGTTTGTGTCTCAGAAGTGATGGCTTCAGCTGTTCTGCCATGGGTGGGGGGCTGGCTGGAAGTACATTCCCTGATCTGGGAGCACTGTATTGTTAGGGAAGCTTCCAAGCCTGGCACAACTGTCCTTACTGTTGTTGTAGCGTGTGCTATTTCTCTAAGAAAGGAAAATTGCTTGATATTATATTTTTGCTATCATTATCATCATTATTGTTATTATATGCCTTTAGAGACCACCATTTATGCCTCCTCCCATGGGTAGCATGCCACCACCTCCTGGTATGATGTTCCCTCCAGGAATGCCGCCGGTGTCTGCGCCGGGAACACCAGCCATGCCCCCAGCTGAGGAGATCTGGGTGGAGAACAAAACTCCGGACGGGAAGGTGAGCTGGGTGCCGTGCCGGGAGCCCGGGGCGGGGTCGGGGTGCCCTGCTGGCTGTCCTGCAGCGAGCTGTGGCTCACGGGGCTGCTCTCCCCAGGTCTATTTCTACAACGCCCGCACGCGCGAGTCGGCGTGGAGCAAACCGGACGGCGTCAAGGTCATCCAGCAGTCAGAGCTGACGCCCATGCTGGCAGCCCAGGCCCAGGCCGTGGGGGCCTCCACCCCCACCACCAGCAGCCCTGCATCTGCAGCGTCTCCATCCACCTCCTCCAGCACGCAGTCGTCCACCACCTCCACCACCACCACGGCCACCTCAGTGTCCCAGACCAACTCCAGTGAGTACCTGGGCGTGTCTCGGCCTCGCCGCGGTGGGAGCTGGTGGTGGGGTCGCTGCATGGGGAACTGCTGCAGCAAAGCATGGGTATTCAGGACAAAGTTGTTTCAGCATGGAGTGTGAATTTAAAGTACAGTGTTTAGTTCAGAAGAACCTTGCATGCAAATTTCTTTCTCCCCGGTCTCAGAGAATTCTTCAGGTCTTTGTATATTTTTCTTCTGCTGTTATCACATCATCTCAGAGCTATTACACATCTGTTTCCTTTTGACTACAGATAGAGCTTAATTGTTTTTAAAAGTGTTTCACAAGAAATGTTGATCTGAGGTAGGAGTTTAGTTGCAGCAATTTCCTCGTTTCCTCCACGGCATCTGTTCCTGTAGGCTGGGTTTCAGAGCTGCTGCTCTGTGAGCATTGGTTGGTTACAGAATAGAGTTTCTTTGTTGCATTAGTTTTATTAGCATTACTCCTCTGCCTAAGCCTTCTCAATTCCTATTTTCTAGAGTTCCGCAAAGAGGAAAAAGAAAGTTCTTGGAGGCATTTTTGTTCATTTGTGACCTTTGAATGATAGTCTGGAGATTATTGCTGCTTCCATGGACTGAGCCTTTGCTTGTAGGGGTTTTCCAAGTAAGGAAAGGGGACTGAATGATGCAGCATGCACATAAATGCATGGCTGTGCACACACCAGCGTGGTTTGCACTGCCCTTTGGCACGTGTGTGCTGCCCAGGTGCCTCAGTGTGGCATAGAGGTGTGTGTTAAGTTCTGAGGGTCTGTTTGCTGTGAGCAAGGTCAGTCCCTGTGCCCAGAGCCAGGTGAGCAGGGCAAGGAGCAGCTCAGAGAGCGTCCTGTCTTGCATGCAGGGCTACAGACCGACGGCATTGGTGCTGAGCAGGAATCTGGCACTGGACATTGGGTGTTGTAGCTGCACTGGCTCAGAGGTGTGCACTGAGCCAGGCCAGAGAGTGTGCAGGAGGTGAATTGTTCCAGCTCCTGCTGTGGGGTAGAGTTGCATCCTCTGGAATTCATCTTTTTCCTGTAACAGGCAAGACAAGTCAGCTGAACTCACCATTTAACCCGAACTTCAGAATCCGTGTGTAAAAGGGAGTCAGATTTAGGTAACCCTTCAATTCTGCTTTCATTAAGGCTGGAGGAAGCACACGTCACTAGAGCAGCAGAGAACTTGTATTGCTCAAGGCATTTTAGGGCTTCTGTTTAATTTGAAGGGTAACTCAGAATGATGTTAATTCACTGTGTTGAACTATGGTCTGCTCTAATTGTTGTGCTGAGTAACAAGCCAGGTGGGAGGTCAGTGTCAGCTCCTGACCCAGTGGCAGACTGGGGAGAGCTAGCCGTGCTTTGGGGGCAGCACTTTATGCATCTTCTCTGAAGCTGAATTTCCTGATGTTGAATGCTGACACTGTTCCACTTCTACCTGTTCTATCTGCTAAACTTTGTCTTTGCTTCCAAGAACTGTTACTGTTGGTGTCTGTGCCTAGGTGATGAAATTTTATAATTGAAAATAATTTTATAACTCTTAGACTTGACTTGTAAAAAAAACCCTGGGACTTCTGGCTGAGCTTCATTCTTGCCTTGTACTGATTTGACCTAGGTCTTACAAATCACATACTGACTGTCTGCTCTGTTTCCCTAAATGTCAGGCACTGCTGAGAATTTTCACCCTTTCTGAAACGCTTATCAAAAGATCAAAAATCATTATTTAAATATGCTAATGCTGGTATATTGCTTGGAATGTTTCTGGTAGTAATAGAAAATGCACGATGTGCCCATTGGAATATGGCTGTAAATTGGTGTGGTTTCTTTATTTTTTTTTCTTTTTCCCTTCACCTCCGCACCAAGTCTTACAGAGTGAGTTTACAAGTTTAAGCAGACTTGTCTCAAGTTCCTGTTGGCCTGTGCTCTGAGACTGTTTGCTCCCAATTAAAACAATTTGAAATTGAAACCAGTCATGCTGCAAGGATTATAGAACTGAATGCCAGTTGTGTGTTTTCCAGCTGGGAGGCATTGAAGACTAAGAAAGTTCTTGCGGCTCTTGAAGAAAAGTATTTTCCTTTTCTTTACTTATTTACACAATTTTATTGCTATTTTCCTGCTCTGGGGGTGCAGCCCAGCATAGTTTAAGGCAGACTGCTGTCATGCACATGCTGCTGCTGTTAAAAGCAGAACCTGTGTTCGTGTAACACAAGGACAGCCTGTTGCCATTGGAAACTTACTGCAATGTTCTGTTTCTGTGAACAGAATAGAACCTCATTTCTGCCCGTGTTTGTCCTTTAATACAGCCCTGCTTCTGCTGTAGAGACATGTTAAGTGCAAAGAATGGGACAAATTGAAATTGGAAATTGACTTTCTTTGTGAATATTTAATGTTCCAGAGAAGGCAAAGTATTTTTTGTCCAGGAGTGTCTTCCTGCTGGTTATATCTGAGCATAGCTGCTGTGTACCGGGAAACAGAGCGCCAGTATGTTTGCAGCAGTATATTGCAGTGTCTAAGATACAAGGTGTTCTTTGTGTTTTTTTATCAGCACCTACCACACAAGACCAGACCCCGAGTTCGGGTGTTTCAGTTGCCACACCATCAGTCAGTGTTTCAACCTCTGCTCCTTCTGCTACACCTGTGCAGACTGTACCCCAGCCAGTCCCACAGACATTGCCTCCTGCAGTTCCTCATGCAGTACCTCAACCAACTGCAGCAATTCCTGCTTTTCCACCAGTAATGGTACCTCCATTTCGTGTCCCCCTTCCTGGCATGCCTATTCCACTTCCAGGTAAATTGGCAAACTGTAATTGTCTTGTCTGCTACATGTCCATGTTGTCAGTTGTTTGCACTCATGTGTCCACTGTGTACAGAACTTGCCTGGATCCTCTCCTCAGAGTATCTCTGAAAGAATTCAGGGTTAGCAGACAGACTTTTTAATTAACAAAGAACATATCTTTTTGAGCACTATATTTTACTAATTGCAATATTGCTTTAATTTTTTTCTACTTACTTGATTTAGACCTGAAGTCTTGTGCATAAATATTCACTAGGACATGGATGAGCAGGAAGAATTGCCATGGAAATCATGACCCCAGTGATATCAGGTGTTCCTAGTTCTCTTAGGCTGCAGCCATTGGGTAGGATGCTGAGTGTTGAGGTGTGACCTGAGGACCATGATGAGGCATTTAGGGTGCCGGTGTGCTGTTATTCACAGGCTTTAGGTTTAAAGAACATAGAGAAGGAATCTTAGATGGCAGCACACTTCTTCTGGATATATCATAGTTTCTTAAATTTTTATGAAGTACTTAAATACCTAAGGAAGGAATTTTAGGCTGACAAAATGTTGGACTCGCAGCCTGTAGTTGTTGCAGAGGCCTCCCAGGAGATCACTAATGACACTTAGCACTTACACACCACCTTTCATTTCATGGATACCACTGAGTTCCTGTTCTGATAAAAAATTGATGTGTTTCAGTGCGCAGTGGCACTAAGCATACACCAGGAACTGATGATTGTGTGTTGCAGAGGGAGGTAGGAGAGTGCAGTTGTATTAGATTGAAGTTGGTTTCAGATTTAAAAAGACAAAAGAAGCAGCTCTGAGCAGCATCTTCATATTTCTGCCTCTGTACAAGCTGAGTGAGGTGGCTTTGCTGCTGTCCTAATGCAGCCACCCAGTGGGTGTGGAGGGAGGCCCTCACCTCCCCACTGAATTGCATGGATGAAAAGTAACCCTTCAGAAAAGTAGCCCTTCACTCCTTTGATGAGAGAAAAAAAGCCTGAAAGCAGTTAAAGTGCTGACTAGAAGAGAGCACCAGCTTTTAGCTGCCTCTGCTTTTAGAATAGTCTTCTAAAATAACTGGGCAAAGCTACTTTAATCTGTATTGGCCTGAAAAAGAAATTGCAGTGTAGTACTCTTTGGATTAAACCAGGAAACAAATACTATTCTGAATGTGATATTCCAGGCTGAACAACAAATGAATCAAGGGTAGGAGAAAGAAGTCTCTTTATTGATGAGGTTTGCAGGAATAATAAAAACAGTTAGTTAAGCCTCAAAGATTATCAGCTGAGTACTCTCAACTGCCATTTCTAACCTTGCCAGCAAGGGACCAGCATGGAATAAAGGGCCCTTACACACTGTGAGGGATATGATCTATGCAGGTGTGACCTGTGGGGTAAAATGGGATGGTCAGGACAGTGTAGAAATGTGCCAGTGGAAATGGAGATCCTGAGTGTGTGCCCACAATGGGCTTTATTGTGAGCTCTCACTCAAAAAAGTTTTGGGAGTAGTGCAGTACAGGAGCAAAGACAGAGTAGGAACATCAATCTCCTGAAACTCATTTTTGAAAGTTATTTTTTTCAGCACTTCCCTGGTAAGAGGTCTTTGCTCTGACCAGTTTTTCCTGTGAGCTGGGCTGCAGGTGGAACCCATAGCATGCAGGAAGGACTCCTGGCAGCAAAGTGCTGCTTCCAGTAATGGGTCTGATTTATCAGTTTGCTTAGTTACAGAATGAAATCTGTCAGCTTCTTTCAGCTAATTTTGGCTTGAGTTGGTTGGGATGGTTTCTAAGCACTGTTAAAGAAAAGGAAAGCTGTAAAATATTTTACAATAACAAGAAACAGAAGAGAAGCCAAATTATTCAAAACAGTATCAGGTGAAGTCAGAAGGTCATATGAAGGTCAGGCTGCAGATGTTTGGGGTTTTCAACACCAGCTATGATACCAGCCAGAGGATTTGAAGTTACAGGGACAGAGCTGAACAATACCAATGTCAGGTGATTTCAAAGTTAATCTCTGTATTAAACTGTAGTAAGAAGGAGAAATGGAAGAGTTTGTTAGTGATATCTCAGATCTTAAAAAGTAAGTCTGCTTTCTCTCAATTCCAATGTTTTAAGTCAGTTTTATGTTTGGGAATGACCTTGGCAGCAGAAACAGCTTGGGTGTTTGCTCAGTCTAATCTGTGCTGCAGCATCCCTAACTCCAGCAATCCCCAGATAGTGTTATTTGTACTGACTCATGTTGGAGACATGCTGTAACTTCCTTAACAAAACGAATTTTCAGGTCCATTGTCAAGTATATAACATGACCACCCTTGCAGTTTAGGCAAACACTTCAATCAGTGCTGTTTGAGTCAATGTTTTCATGTCTCAGTTCAATACTTTTAAATAGAAAACTAGTTGCAATTCTCTCATTGAAATTATTTTTAAAAAACATTACAATTCTGTCTTCTCACAAATTTATTTTCAAATAATTGGCAGTATTTATGTATGCTCTGCATACTAGATCTCTAATGACCAAATCCAGAAACTACTTTGGTTTAAACAGGGGTTTAATTTCACTTTCCACTGGAGCATTTCCCACCTCACATGATGAATTTGAACTTTTGAAGGGAAGTGTTTCAGTTTCTGAGCATCCAGACTGGACCAGCCAGAGAGCACTTCTACAGTTGCCTTCTACACCCAGAATGGAGGTTTTGGAAATTCATTCTCCTCAGCCTTGTCTGATTTCCCACTGATTTTGATCTGATCAAAGAGGATGAGCTGCTCGCCTTTTTGTGCCTTTTTGTGTCATTTCTTACTCAGCTGGAGAGCTGACTAGTGCATGGTGCCACCTCTTTCAGGGCGAGTTTTGGCTTTTAAAGCATTTTCAGCTCATGCCATTATTGATAATGAAAAATAAAGGAAATGTCCCTGACCTAGTGCAGCTCTGTGTACCTCTGTCTGCAGCTTCATTGCTTTGATTTCTTTTAGTCCCTCTCTTTCACCTGCAGCCTTGCTGCAGTGACCCTCCTACCCTCAGCTTTCCCTCTGGGTTGCACTTGGCTGTCCACCCTGCCCTGCTTTGCTGCTCTGACTAGTTCAGACCTGTCCTTCTACCCTTACTCTGCTCTCTAGCTGCAGCAGCAGACTGGGAACCTCAAAACCCGTTGTGTTGTGCTGCTGCTCCCCACAGGTCTGTCCCAGCAGAGGCTGCCTGTGCAAGCAGCCCCATAGTGGGATATTTTCTTGTGGTGCTGCCCTACAAGGGGAGCCGCATTATCCCTTGGATGAACTTAAACCCCTGAGTCTTCATTGAAATACGTTTTTTCTTTTTAATGACATCCCAATAACTTGCCAAGCAGCTGGTTTAACATAGGCAGAGACTGTTGCTGCAGGTTAAAATTAGTTTTATATTTGATCTGGCATAAAACATTGAAGCAAAAGTAATTCCCATTTTCTTGCTGGAAGGCTTCTTCTCTGCCAGCTGCAAATGGCATTCCAAATTGTGGCAGGAAGTCTGTAGCAGCCCGTGGTAGCTGACGTCCCATGGCAGCTTTCCAACATGCTTCCTATCCATTTTGCAGGTGTAGCAATGATGCAAATAGTCAGCTGCCCGTATGTAAAGACAGTCGCTACCACCAAGACCGGTAATTTCCAAACCCATCCTAGTTCGTTTTGTCTGTAAGTTGGCATGGTAGTGAATGTGGTTGTTTCTTTTATTTCTTTATTTGCTTCCCCACTTCAATGATTACATATACTTTATTTTCAAAACCAGTATAAATGAAATATCGTATTTGGTCAGGAGATAACTTCCCCAAATAACTGTTAGTGTCAGCTTATTCTGTACCCAAACTCTGTACAGTTTTCTGTAACCATTGAGTTCTGTAATGACTGTGACTCTCATGCCCATACTTAGTTCCTAGTTTCTTGTGTGGATTTTTGTTTTCCTGCTCCACATGTGCAGTGGCTGGCTGTGCTCGCATGTTGTGTGCGTGTCTGTGTGTCTGAGTGTGAACTTTCATATTTCAATTGTGGATTTATGAATACTCACTCGCTGAAAACACATTATGGCAGTGTGTAATGTGTGATTTCCATTATTTAAAGTGAGACTTCCTCAGTGTTAAAGGCTCAAATTTATGAAGTTCCAATCCTATCCAATTGGTTGTTCTAGAACTTGTCATTCCAAATCTATTCATTATCCTCAGTTTGTTGGGATGAGTGGAGAGATAATGGGACACTGCAGCATTCTGGCTTTCTTATCTTTGGATATTTACTTGCCATTTTGCTTTAGGATTTCAATAAAATGTTGGTTTTTTTCAATCAGTTTGCAGTATTAAACAAACCCAACAATCTGATGCTGTTTCATTCTCATCAGGTTTTATCCAAGGCTATGAATTAATGCCAGTATTTAAGATATATCAGAGTTCTGTTCTATGTTCTATGGCTCAAATTCAATCCAATCTTGCCTTTTTTAAGAGCAATAGGAGTATCTTGTACACCAGCAGCATAATTAAGCTGTGGAGTACACTTAACCCAAATTATTTGCCGCAGGCATTCTGATAAAGACTTTTCTAATAAATAGAGAACCTTATTTTAAAATAATAGAATGAATGCCTAAAAGCTAACAAGCTTTGTGCTTTGCAGAATTAAACAAATTAATTAAAATCCAATTTGCCTGGGAGTGGGCATTACTGATTGCAGAACACAAGAAAGAAATTTGGTAACAATGCCTTGCTTTCCAATTGAACTTTGAAAACAATCCTTGTGTTTCATTCTGCGGGTTGGACATTTGTGAGTTAAGTCAGTGCCGCGCTAGGTGTTGGTGCTCAGGCCCTGCCCTGGCACTCACTGTGCCCTTTGCTTGTTGCTTGTTCCCTGCCAGGAGTGCTGCCGGGCATGGCGCCCCCCATCGTGCCCATGATCCACCCGCAGGTGGCCATCGCCGCCTCGCCCGCCTCCCTGGCCGGAGCCGCCGTCTCCGAGTGGACAGAGTACAAGACCGCCGACGGAAAGACCTACTACTACAACAACAGGACTCTGGAGTCCACATGGGAGAAGCCCCAGGAGCTGAAGGACAAAGGTACTTTGGGGTTTTTTACTACAGCTTTGTACTGGGAGCGTGGCTCACACCGCCACTGGTCGTGTTGGAAGGTGTGAATGGGTGTATTTCTAATCCCTGATCTCCCTTAAGAATACTTTGGAGTTCTGATTATAAGGGTCCATATGAGGTGGTCTTCAGTCTGAAAGTTGCAGCGTGTTTCCCACTGTACTGTAAGAATGTTTGGTTCTAGAGTTGCTCCCAAATCTTGTGCCTAGGGCCAGTGCACGTTCCTGTGCCAGCAGAAAGTGAGTACCTCCTCTGCACACGTTGGAGAAGGTTCCAGTTGCAGACAGAAAGTGAGGGGAATTGAGGGAAAAAGTCAGTCATACCAAGGGCTGTAGACTAGGACAAAATGAAGATCATTGTGCTGAATTTCAGATCTTTAAAAAATAAATATAAAGTATATAAAGATAAAGTATAAATAGATTTGGAGTATGAAGTAAAATAATGTCACCTCCCCGTGTCCGCATCTCTACATCGTGTTCATGTAAATGCACGTTAGATCCATGGGTGGATACAATTGCTCTTGTATAATAAATAAGGAGGAAGGGGAAAATGTCCTGTGGCTCTTACTCAGTTCATAAAGTGTTTTAAGAAAGCAGATCCAAACAGTTGTGCCTTTTATTGTCTCCTGAATTTTTAGTTACAAGAAGTCTTTGTTTAGACAAATGCAGGACACTTACACTGCTGGTTCAATTAATGCCCATCTTCCTAAAGAATCAGGTTAAATAGTAGGTCTTTTTACTGAGATGACAGTATCTGAGACAGCAAATACTAATTTTGCTGAGAGAAGATTATATGTTCTATACTTTTTGTAAATTAAAAAATCGTGTACTTAGAAATTCCCAGGTGGTTCTGCATTGATTTTTATGTTTTTGTCCGCAACATTTAAAATGTGAAAGTGGTCTTTAGTGTTCACTGTTGGTTGAGAATTATTATTGGTTTAGCATTTCTGTTAGTACCCTCTAGCCAGCCTTTTAGTGTAATAGCTGCATCATGATATTTCATTTTCCAGTACCAAGTAGTATCTTGGCACAGGAGATAACTACAACTTCATAAGCAGACACTGTAAAGCCCAAAAGAGACAGAAAGTGGTGAGAATATATTGAAAAGAAGGTTTGGGTTCATATTGTATTTGGAAAATTATACCGATAAAAATAAAATTGTTATGGTTCTATAGTTGTTTCTTAATAATGCTCAAGAAGACTCTTACCTTTATTTAGAAAAAATGGAGGAGAAGGTCAAAGAGCCAATTAAAGAACCCTCAGAGGAGCCTTTACCAATGGAGACAGAAGAAGAAGAGTCTAAAGAAGAACCTATAAAAGAACTGATAAAGGAGGTAAAAGGCCTTGAACCCAAAAGCCAGTCTGAAGTCTCACATCCCTCAGCTGTGGCTGCATCTTAGCCCAGGCAGGTTGTCAGGAGCCATGGTTAGTGATTCAAGTTCTTAAATTCCTGAGGGGATTTGAAAGCCTCCATTTTTGGATTCAGATTTTTCTTTCTTCTGTTAATGTCTTTACATAAGGAAAAATTAACATTCAAAAGAAACATATATAATATGTCAATTAAGAAGTTAGAGCATGGGAGGGAGGTTAGCTTATTACACAGATGTGGTGTAATAAGCTAACCTCTGACTGATTTTGTGGTACTCAGAAAATGGAACTTGTCCTGAGTGTTTGAAATACTTAATATTTCATCGTTTTTTTCTCTATTTCTTTTGCTTCATTATTTTTAGCAGTTTGACACAAAGCTCACATGTTCACCCTGTGCTGTAACTGCTAAGTTTAGGCTGTTAGGAGCACGTGTCCTAGAAAGGGCTGTAGTGTTTCCAGTAAACAAAAGTAACTTTTCCTTTTGGAGGCATATTGCTGTGCTAAACAGCATAGTTTTTGAGGATACTAAAGGGTGTTTAAATAAAAATTAAAGCTTTTATCCTGATTTCTGTGAACTTCAATGCAGTTTAATAGGCAAAACCACAGAATTCAGTTACTGGGTTTTGCTGCCAAGCCACCCTGTTTATTTCTGAGGTAGTTACCAGTTTGCTGATTTCTGCTACAGAGGTTATTTCAGGTTTTCACTCTTTCCTACTGTGTGTCTCATTATCAAGCAAACTAATTTTACGAATAAATGAAAATTCCTTTGTCCGAAAATGCACCCTTACCCCTGTATCCAGGCCCTCCTAGATTTCCAGGATTCATACAGATCTAGGAAGGTATTTAAGTAAGGTTTTGTCAAAGTCAAAAGTTAATTAAAAGCTTAGAAGTTTTGGAGTTTAAATTTTTGGAATAGCAGCTGCTGTTGCAATTCCAGTGCTTCTGTTCTAGGCATGGATGAAGTGTCATTTTGAGCTGCTTGTCAGCATGGTTTCAGTAAAACAAGTTGGTTACTGTGTAATAAATAATTAGCCAGTTGTCATTGCCTGATCCTCAAACCTGTTTTTTCCTTGAGGAGCCAAAAGAGGAAGAAATGACAGAGGAAGAGAAGGCAGCTCAGAAGGCCAAGCCAGTGGCCACCACCCCCATTCCAGGCACCCCGTGGTAGGTAGCTGCTGCTGTGGGACTGGCATGGCTGTTGCTGGGGAGTTAGAGCAAGTGGCAGTGTGTGGAGAGCGTGCTCTTAGTGTGCTGCATTTTTAATATCTCAGTTTCAAATCCAATCACTGCATTTTCAAATGTGGCAGCAGAGAAAAGCAGCAGTTCAGGGTCAGAGCTGGGCAGCAGCAATGTCTGGCAGTTGTGCAGTCAGTGGGAGCTGGGTCTGTGTGTGACCGTGGTGCTGCAGGCTGTGTGCACACAGCAGGGCCCCGTGGGTGAGGGTAACCCAAGCCTTCCTTCCCATCCCCAGGTGCGTGGTGTGGACTGGTGATGAACGTGTGTTCTTCTACAACCCCACCACACGGCTCTCCATGTGGGACCGACCCGACGACCTCATCGGAAGAGCTGATGTGGACAAAATCATTCAAGAACCTCCTCACAAAAAGGGAATGGACGAAGGAAAAAAACTGAGTAAGAGCAGTCTTATTGCCTTCTTCGGAAGCATAAATACAACTTAATACTTTGCTTTCCAAAGCTTGTAACATTTAAATAAGTGACAGAAATGTAAGGATCTACTGAAAAGGTGTATAAATGTGAAATGCAGATTATGGAGCCTTTTTGAGAAAAGATAGCCTGTTGGAGAAAGTAGATACTAACAAACTTAATTGTTTTGCTAAATGCCAACAGGTTGAAAAATCCCCACAGTTTTTATTGACTAAAAAAAAGGGATTGTGTTTGTTTTATAAGAAAGAGACCAGAAAAGATTAATCATAATGTACGAACGGCCTCTCACAGAAGATGAGTTAACTTTGAGATCATCAGTTCGAAAAGAGTTTGGAAATAGCTGCTGAGAGAAAGAGAGCATTCAAAAGGCAGCTGAGATGAGATTTCTCTCTGGCCTGAGTTCTAGGAAATGGTCCTGGGATGG
The DNA here is from genome assembly GCF_035770615.1 of Melospiza melodia melodia. NCBI lineage: Eukaryota > Metazoa > Chordata > Aves > Passeriformes > Passerellidae > Melospiza > Melospiza melodia. The sequence continues at coordinate 20,521,853 of NC_086207.1, forward strand.
CATGTTGGCTTTGTAGTTGGAGGAGAGCAAAGTGCAGGTAATCAGGTAGATCCAAGTGCTTCATTAGACTGTTAAGCCTGAGTTGTTTTCCCCTAAAAATAAGAGCTCAGTGTTTGTCATTTTGAATTTCAAGTTGGCCCAATTCCACTGGTCCTGTCCCCAGATTCCCATAGTGTGACTCTGACAGTGACTGAGAACCATGTGTCTTCTCCCTTTGTCAGAACACAATTGCCGCCCATGTTGTCCTTGGTTTGTGCATGAGGTTTCACTCGTAAGTATAAAAATTTTCATCAATATAAAACCTAAAGTCTTACTGAAATCTGTTACAGTTAGAGAAGAGCATGAAGCTGCAGAGGAAGCAAATGAAGATGAGCCTATTAAAATAAAAAAGCGCAAGTAAGTTTTTGCTTTTTCAATACCAAGTGATCTGTGTGGTAAAATAACTGAAGTTTGCTACTTGAGCCATGTATGTTGTGTCCAGCAGAGTATAATTGGAATGGAGAGGGTTGGTGAGAAGAGTCATCAGCTTTCTGTTGCTCAGCAGATCAGGTATTTGATATTTTCCTGAGATAGCTGAAACCTGTGCAGAGAGTAAATAGCATGTGTTTTGGAAGTTGAAATGGAAATGGCGCTGAAGTTACTTGGAATACCTTGGCTCCTGAGCGCTGAGTGTGAAACTATTCATATCCACCTCTGAGAATGGCTTTTATGGATTGTAAGCCTGTTCTTCTGGTATGATCAGTGATATCTGCCCTGGCCTGATGTGGTTCAGGTTCTGACCTTTAGGGCTGACATTTTACTTCTCAACTTACACTTTGTTTTTTTTTCAGGAAAGATGATATTAAAGACATTGATTCTGAGAAGGAGGCTGCTATGGAGGCTGAGATTAAAGCTGCTCGAGAGAGAGCCATCGTCCCGCTGGAGGCTCGGATGAAGCAGTTCAAGGACATGCTGCTGGAAAGAGGGGTCAGCAACCTGTGTGTGTGGGAGGGAGAGGGAGGCTCAGATCAGAGCTGTGTGTGTGTGTGTTTGTGTGTGAGAAGGGAGAGAGGGAGGCTCAGATCAGAGCTGTGTGTGTGTGTGTGTGTGTGTTTGTGTGTGAGGAGGGAGAGAGGGAGGCTCAGATCAGAGCTGTGTGTGTGTGAGAGGGAGGCTCAGATCAGAACTGTGTGTGAGAGGGAGAGAGGGAGGCTCATGCAGAGCCTCCTGAGTTCTTGGTGAATTCCAAACCTGTGGCACTTTGTCTGTGGAAACAATCTCATCCTTCCTCTGATCAATGAATTGTCTTGGTACAGAACTCCAGATTTCAAAGAAACTTACAATTGCAGCAAAGATTTTGTAACTGAAATGACAGAGTCAAGACAGATAATTTCCTCCCCCCTCCTCCTGTTTTTCCCCCAAATTAAGTAATTACATAAGTGGAAATTGACATTGAAGAGGAATAGGACACACAGAGTGGACACGTCCTTAATGTTTTTGGAAATGTTCTACTGAGAAAAGCAGCAACTCTCACTCTAGTCTGTACAGACTTATCCTTAAATGGGAGACTCTTTGCTTTTAGTTAACTAAAGAAATGTACTTGATGCCAATCAATTTTGATAAATTAAACTAGTTGAGTATAAATTTGGATAGTAACTGAAAAATGGAAGTGGTTCCAGCTGCCTATGGAACACAGCTTCTCAAGGCTTTCTTTCAATATACATTTTATTTTTAATGTCACTCAGCAGTAGTGTGTATTATTCTTTAGAAGTTTGCAGAGGAAATTGATGTTGAAACTTTGAGACAGCCTCTGTCATCCATTAGTGATGAGAACTGCAGGATGAGTTTGGTTCCCTCTTTTCATCACATCTTAGTGTTTTCAAGGAAAACTCTACAACTTCTGTATAGTTTGTATATTCATCTTCATTTAATTAAAGGTCTCTGCCTTTTCAACATGGGAGAAAGAACTGCACAAGATTGTTTTTGATCCTCGTTACTTGCTGCTCAACCCAAAAGAAAGGAAACAGGTAAAAAAGTTAAATTCACTTCCCATCCAGACACAGCTACTACAGGTTTATCTGAATCCTCAGTCTTTGTTTCTGCAAATCTTTCAGACTAATAAGTGCTGCAAGGGATTTTTATCACGATTAGGGTTTGCCTGGAAATGGAAGAAACCAGCAAGGGAAAGTGTTGATAGTTGCTTTATTTCCTGTGGTTGGAAGGTCTCGTATTTTGACACAGTTGAAGTTGTATGTCTACAGAGCACTGCTGAAACCTGAATGAAATAGTGAGAGTCATCAGTATCTTGTCAAAGTATTGGCATAATAAGTAATCTAGCTATTTTCTTTTTAAAAAGCGTTTGGGGGGAAATCTAAAGTGCATTTTTATTGTTCAGCAAGTTCTCACTTCAGCAGCTTTTCTTCAAGTGAATGTAGGGAAATGGAAAGCTTCAAGAACTTGGGAAGTGTCTGAAACATGGGACCCAGGAAAATGTTAACTGGAATGTGTAAGGAACTTCTTCCCAGGTCTCAGATGGTGTGTTAGGTACAGCACCCTGCATGTGCAGCAGCTTGGATCAATTCCATATGGAAATGCAAAGTGTCTCTAAGATTTCTGCCTCCTCTGTGTTGATTTTGTGGTGAGAGGAAAGGAAACGAGCGAAGGAAAGAAGTGGGACTTTTCCTCCCTTATCCCTAGAGCTTCTGTGTATCACTTGTGTGTTTGCTGTGGGTGACTGGTGTTTCTGTAGGTGTTTGATCAGTATGTGAAAACCCGAGCAGAGGAAGAGCGCAAGGAGAAGAAAAATAAAATAATGCAGGCCAAGGAGGATTTCAAGAAAATGATGGAAGAAGCAAAGATTAACCCAAGGTAGGAGTTTCTTTCTGGTTCATGTGCATAAGCTCTACTAGGATGCAGTGTGTTGGGTGGTATTGGGTTGATTAATCTTTTCAAAACGGGCAAAGAGGAGAAAAATCATGAGATAATGTTGAAATCTTCCTTTGTTTGCTTGTCACCTAATCCATTAAAAAATAGAACTTAGGATTGACATATTTCAAGTTGAAGAAATACCCACCATGCTCCCTGGATTGTGAGAACCTCCTCGGATCCACCTCAAGTTTCTTTAATAACCTAGTTTCTTCTTAATAAGTCTTTGAGAAGTACTAGGGAGATTTCTTGGGTTTGGAGGGGGCTGAAGGGATGTTTTTCTTGTTACAAACTATGTGAATGATGATATGATAAAATGTTCTGGTTGCTTTAATAGAGCACTGATTACACCCCCCTCACATTCAGACCACTGGCAGCAGTAAGAGCGAGGGGGTGGCGGTGAATGTACATTCAAGATTTCACTGCTGGCATTATTTGTTTCACAGCTTCCGCACATAGAGGTCATGAGATTCATGCTTATGTCACCAGATAAGCTCCAAACTGTCCTCTTTCAGCATCTCTTGGCTCATCTGGCATTAATTCTTTCCCAGTGAAATAACAGCTCATTTGTTTCACTTCAACTCAGTTTTTTTCAGTGACTCACTTTGGAAATTTGGTGACGGTGCTGTGGTAACTTTTGAATTGCTTCAGATCTGACTAATAACTCAGTAGTAGGCTGGAGGCATGGAAATGCCTTAAGAAGCAGTTATGTTAGCTTTAATATCCTCAGCTTTCAGCATATCTTCAGTATGTCGTGTTGGGATTCATTCTTTACCTGATTATGGGCTGGGGTGGGAAAGAGAATTCCAGCTGAAATACTGTCTTGTTTAATCTTATCCTTTGTCTTCTGGTTTCAGTGTTTGTCTAAAGATATTGCTGTACTTCTGTGAGTGCCAGACTGGTTTTTTATCATCTATCTCAGTCCAACATGCTCAAGAGTTTGTGTTCCACTTCACTTGAGCAGCTCTTGTTCTTCAATCTAGCTGTACATTCACTTTCTAATCCTTTTGAATAAGCTACCAAATTCTCTTCTTGTTTCAATTTACCCTACAGCAACAGTAGGCTGGATTTTCCAAGTCTAATTATTTCCATGCTGTGATGAAAACATTCGTATGATTATAAGTGTCTCACGTATTCTTGGGGCCAGATTTGCATCAGAGCTTGGAAAAAGCACAGTAGTGATTTTTTTCCGAGGTAAGTGGCAGTAATGTACCTACTGCACAGGTTGGAATCTGGCCCTGGAGGTGAGAGAACGGTCAGGGAAACGCTGTGGGATGAGGGGTTGAAAGCCCAGTGTTGCTGCCTCTGCCCAGAGTGTTTGAAGGGGTTTCAGCCCTGTTGGTTTTAGCTCAGGCTCTGCAATGTGCACTGCAGGGGGAAGAGCTGGTACAGCCAGTGTTCTCTGGGGACTCCTGCCAAAGGCTGGCTTTCTTGGTGAACTCTTAGCATGGTTTGGCTGCAAGTGAATGCACCTGAGATTTTCGGTTTCACAGCTGTGAAATACCTGGACAGACTGGTGGCTGAACTGCTAACCCACAGAAAAGAAAAGAAGAGTTTTGTAGACAACTGAGATTTTTTTTCGTTTCTTCTCCTTGGTTGCGCTGTAGTCTCTCTCTACACCTGCCCCTTCTGCAGGTGGCTGTATCTGAACAAACCAACCCACCCTTGTAAGTCTCTGATAAACACCTCTTGTGTGAGTGCTGACTCTTTTTATAGAGTTCATTGGTCCAGCAGCTCTATAGTGAGACCATAGGATTTGCCTTTTGGGTTTTTGTCAGTTGTGCTCTGGCATGTATTGCAGCAGAGGAAATACCTCCCTGCTGAACCTGCCTCACAGCCCAGACAGCTCTGCCAAATGAGTTCACTTGCCATTTTGTTGCAGAACTACTTTTAGTGAATTTGCAGCCAAGCATGCTAAAGACTCGAGGTTCAAGGCAATTGAAAAGATGAAAGATCGAGAGGCCTTGTTTAATGAGTTTATCACAGCGGCAAGAAAGAAGGAGAAGGAAGACTCGAAGACCAGAGGAGAGAAGGTAAGGGGACTCTTGAGTTCCAGCAGTGTGAGTGGTGTGAGTGAGATGGGACAGAGCCAGTGCTTGGCTTCCCTGAGCCTTCCCCAAGACACAGGCCTGCACTTTCCTAGAGCTGTTACAGCCAAACACTTCAGGAGTGTCCCCCTGGTCTTTCTGAACAATTTCAGGTTTGCGGTTTACTAACTTTTAGAATATTTAGAACTGAATTGTGTTTACCTGTGAAGCTGAGTTTGCTTAAGCACTAGTTTCTTTAATTCACCCAAGCAGTAACATTATCTTCTTAACTGAAGTAATGCTTAATTTTTTTTTTTTATTAAGTTCTTGATGCATGAAATGGCAAAGAAGTCTTACCCTGTTTGGCTGGAGCCCCAAAGCTGGTCATTACCTCTCTGTTCCCTCACTGGGGGCGGGCAGGACTTGCAGTTCCCTGAGGATAGTCTCTTCAAATTTCAAACAGTTCCTTTCCATCTCAAAGCAGGCACTTAGGGAGGGACTTACTAAGCTTTGAATAAGTAGATCTTATGTGTAAACTGCTGCTTATTAGATTTAAAGGTCAGCTTTTAGAGATTAATGAACTCCCAGTGTCACGGGCCTGCCCTGCCAGTGGTGGGGAGCAGCTCTCCCCCGTGGGGACGGGACTTCAGACAGGGCCACCAAAACCTGGGGTCACCAAAACCTGGGGTCACCAAAACCTGGGGCCACTTACTGCCACGTCCCTGTGTGTGTGAGAGTGGAGAAGGTCACCTCTGAAGGCCAATCATTTTGGACATGTGCAAGTCTGCTATTTTCATTATGTAATGTGAAGTTATTGCAGGTTTCCCTGCCTGGAATGCTTGCAGGAGAGAGAGGCTGGGGGACAGGTCAGATTTGGGGACAGTTTGATTCTTTGAGAAGTGTATTTTTAAAATCTGAGTGACCTGGTATAATTTGATTCTGTACTTGATTTTCTCAAACATTGCCTTATCGCTACTGTTTTCCATAAATGATTGTGCTTTCAGAGGGGAACTGATGTAGTTCAAGACTAGAATTTACATACTGCAGTTTGATTGTGAATATGGAATTTTAAAGCATTTTTGCATCTTAATAGTGCAGTTGAAGACTTTAAAGAATGAATACTAGTTTTGTTGTTGCATGATTGTTCTAAAGTTGAAAAGTTAAAAGAAGAGATTGTATTTGTTTGCTTTAAATAATGTTTTTTTTTTCTCCAAAAGCCTTTTGTAACCATTTTATGTATTCTGTTTTATAACAAGTGGATAGACTTACAGTTATGTGCTGTGCGGCCTGTCAATCAGTTCAGTCTGACAGCTGTCAATCACTGACACGCAAATATTATGGGATTCCCTAGTGAGGAAAGCATTGGTATCTCTGTGTGGTGACTTTAGCCTCCCGCAGTTCCGGTACTTTACATTTTTTTAGTTTTTTTCCTTGTGAAGTGATGAGACTTGTACCTGCAATGTGTTAACTGCCAAAAAAAAAAAAAGACTTCTAAATACACCTGAAATGTTTTCAGCCTTATTTTCCTTTGACTTTGAAAGTGCTTAAAACATAAAAGAAAATTTAAGGCATTTAACCTGAAGCTTTCTCAGTCTGTCCAAAATCTTTACTTAGGGATAATCAACTGTACAGAAATCTTTAACGTAAGGGTTTTAGATTTTATATATATAATGTTTGATTATGGCTTATGGGATGGGGATGGAAGAGCCAGCTTCTCCAATGGCTAGTTTTATTCCTGTGCCTGATTTCAGTGAGTAAATCCCATTTTCAGTGAGTAAGATCCATGCCATCCCATGCTTCTCAGATGGCAGAGAGGAGTAGCAGGGGGTTAAGGATATCAGGGTGCCCTAGCTGCTCCTTGTGCCGTGTCCCTGGGGTGAGCTGTCCCAGGTGACACAGCCTGGCTGGCTGTTGGGCTGCAGGTGCCCTGCCCCTCGTGCTGGTGGCTGTCCCCAGCCCAGAGCTCTGGTGACACTCTGCTTGGTCGAGCAGTCCCTGTGTGCAGACACGTGAAATCACCATCCACAGCTGGCATCTGAAAACATTACTCCTTGGTGAGATGCTTCAGACTCAATTATTTGAGACATTTTCATCTTTTTAAAATTTAAAATGAGCTGGCAACACCTGTGCTGTGTACAGGGCACCCGAGTGAAGTGAAAACTGCTTTAGAGCCCCAAGGCGTGAAGTGCCATTGTTATCCCTGGGAGGGAATTGGCTCTGCCCTCCTGTCTCCTGCCCAGTGGGAGCTGGCAAGGCTGCAGCTGGTCCCACTGCCCCCTGCACAGCTGGGCAGGAGCTCCAGGGGATTCAGGGAGTGAGGGCTCTGTTGGCAGCCCCACAGCTGGGCACGGGTGCCACGGGCAGCTCCCACAGGAGCATCTTCCTGCAGCCCCTGGTGGTGAACTCAGGTGGAGCTGTGTGTGGCAGCTGGTCCAGGTGCTCCTCGGTGTGGCACCTCATCCTCTGGAATACACACACGGGTGGTTTGAGCAAGAGCTTGGGGATACCCTTACCTTAGAGACTTCTGTAGTAACAGCTGGGAACTGTTCGGTTTCTAACAAATATTTCAAATGCCATGGCTTAGAAAGCTTCATATTTTGAAACTGCATGCATGTTTTATGATGTTTTGAAACAACGTTCGTAATTTTAGAATGAATAAACAGTTTGCCTAGCATTTTGTTGAGCTCCTTTAAGATAAAGCAGTAGTGCTGTAGCTGTAGCACAACATCCCACTGGCACTAAGGGGCTGGTTTCTGATCTCTGCTTTACTGTCTTAGTCTCCTTTGGTATAGTAAAGAAAGCCTATAGAGCCTTTTATGTTTATATGTTAATATTTTGAAGAACTAAAATTATTGGTGGGCAAGGTTGCAGAATGTTGGTGCTGATCTTCATTCCATTCTTGCATTCTGAGCACAAACTGAGCACGTTTTAGAGGAAAAGGATGTGCCAGGTCTCTGGCAAGCTGGAGCCTGCTCTGTCCATCTGCTCCCTTCCCTGAGGAACCTCAGTGCTCTGCAGCTAAACTGCTTCTCCTGGTTTCCCTTTTTTAAGGGATGGGGAGGGGAGATAAGTAGCAAGTAACAGCAGTCCTCCTCCTGGATTTTGGGTTTTTAGTCGATGTGCCATAAAGCTGTGTTGGGTTTGTGGCCCGGCAGGGTGTGGGGTGCTGTGGAGGCAGAACCCTTTGCCCCAGCCCCTCACCTCTGCTTTGGGAGGCTGAAAGGCCAGCCAGCCTGCCACGAGTGGATGGTGACCCAAGAGCTCAAGTGCAGCAGGAGCTGCAAGATCACCTTGCCCAGAAATCAAGCTATCTAATAAAGGCTGCTGGTTCTGGGACGTTGGATGAAAGCATGTTGCTAGTTGTATTGAAATAAAACCTGCTCTGATGGATCCTCTGCCAGCCCTTGCAGTGGCTGTTGCTACCGACAGAAACATGACATGCCATTTCCAACTGAAAAAGTAGACTAAAACATTTTCTTTCAATTGTGTTGTAAATGTGCATGTCCATCCTAAATATAATTTACTTAATTGCCATACGTGCATAATTCTTTATTGGTTACATCCATCTTAAGACATCAGTCTTTGTTAGCAGATCCAAGCATTTACTTCTGCTAATTGTACACCTGAAGGATGAATCCATAAGCACCTGATTCCTCTAGAACCTTGTTTCAAGCTGCATGGCTTCTGGAGTGCTGATAGGCAAAATGCTATCATGCAGCAACAGTAACTTGTTAATTTGACATAGATAAAAGCTAAAAAACAAGCTTAAATTGGAGTAAAATAATAAAGAGTATATTGGTGGATCATTCTTTATAGAGTTCATCTTAGATGTAGCAGATGGTGTAAATGTATCTGCTTTGGCAAAACTGTCTCAAGGAACAGTGAATTTGGGCTGCAGTTATGACTAAATTCATAGTTTTGGTGATTGCTTTAAATTGCAATGGTATGTAATGTTAATGTGATCCCTCTGATGAAGGTAAGTTGACTCCTTTTGTCATAAGAGCAAACTGTGGAATATTAAGATGTCTTTCTCAAGTGCTGTCTTTCTGTTTCTGTCTGTATAACAGATCAAAATGGACTTCTTTGAGCTGCTGGCAAACCACCACCTGGATAGTCAGTCTCGCTGGAGCAAAGTGAAGGACAAAGTGGAGACTGACCCACGGTACAAGGCGGTGGACAGCTCCTCACAGAGGGAGGACCTGTTCAAGCAGTACATTGAGAAAATAGCCAAGGTGGGCAGGGAGCACGGGTTGCGGGTGTGCTGAGGGTAGACTGGTCTGTGCTGAAGAGAATTCCATACCAGAGCTGCTGTAGGAGTACCCCAGAATAGCAGCTTGGAACTTAGAAGTTCTGTCCTTGGTGGGATGTTTGTGGGATCTGTGTGCAGGCACACACATGATATCTGGGAGAGCTTATGCCTCAAAGATTCCTGTGAAATCACTGGTGGTAAAACTGCAGCAGATACAGACACCACATTGATTACTTCCTCCTAGGATGGGCTGCATTTCCTTTGCTGTGATTTTCCCTGTCAGCTGAGCTGCCTTCAGGGATGTGTGTTCATACCCAGTTCCTTCAGTGCTGCTCCTTTCTTAATCCAATATTCCTGCCTTTCTCTTCCAGGCAGTTAATGGTTGAGAATGTAATACTGGGCCAACAAACAGTGATCCCCTTGGCCTCCCTTATTCAGTCTGTCACTGCACACAGCTCCTGGGAATAGTTGATCTGTGACCAGATTTGTCTCTCCCCCAATGTTGTTACTCTGTAATGCTTCAGCCTGGCTCTTTAAGCAAAATTTTGTAATCATAGTACCCAAATCCCTTGAAGGTCTTTTGTTCTGAGCTTCCTTTAGTTTGATAGTCCTTTAATTCTCTTTCTAATGAGCAGTGTTGCTTTTACTGAGACAAGGGTGTTGCTGCCTTGCAGAACCTGGATTCGGAGAAGGAGAAGGAGCTGGAGCGGCAGGCGCGCATCGAGGCGAGCCTGCGGGAGCGCGAGCGCGAGGTGCAGAAGGCGCGCTCGGAGCAGACCAAGGAGATCGACCGCGAGCGGGAGCAGCACAAGCGGGAGGAGGCCATCCAGAACTTCAAAGCGCTGCTCTCAGACATGGTGAGGCACTGACAGCCGCCTCGGCTCCTCAGGGCAGGCCGAGCTGCTGCCTGCTCCCTCTCAAAGCCTCTGGGCCCTTGGAGTTCAGCTCCAAAGAGGTGAAATCCCACTGAGAGTTTTGCCTTGGTTGGAAGACAAAGCTGTGCATTTAGAGGTCTCATGCAGAGGGTGCTCTCCAGGCTGGAAACAGGGCTCTGGAAACTGTGCAGAGCTCCTGGTGTCTCTGGAAATAATGATCTCCAGGCTGCCTTTCCAAGCACTCTGGTGAACGCAGAGTGTTACAGGAAGGAAAGGAGGGTGCTTGGGTTTTCTGGTTTTGGGAATGCTCAGCTGGGTCAGTGGGATGAGCTGGGTTTTCTGATTTTGGGAATGCTCAGTGGGACATCTCCATCTGCTCTGAACAGTGCAGAGGGATTCCTTCTGCCACTGCCTGTTCAGTGTGTGTGGGGAACCTGCTACAGTCTCTTCTTAAAAGCTGAGGGTCTCTGTTTTATTTCAACCTTAACTTCAAACGAGATGAAAAAATAAGCATTATTATCAGTGAGCTGTGGAAAAGCTGGCTTAAAGCAAATCATGTTTGTCTCAGGTGCGTTCCTCAGATGTGTCCTGGTCTGACACCAGGAGGACCCTGCGCAAAGATCACCGCTGGGAGTCGGGGTCCCTGCTTGAGAGAGAGGAGAAGGAGAAGCTCTTTAATGAACACATTGAGGCACTTACCAAAAAGAAGAGGGAACATTTCAGGCAACTTCTGGATGAAACTTCAGCGGTGAGAGCTGTTGATGTTCAAGTTGACAATCTTTGCAGCCCACTGGCATTTCTCTTTTCCTGTTTTTCTGTCCCACAGTCTGATTGGTTTGCTTTTATTTCCAGGGCCTTTTTGCTGCATTGCTCTCTTTTCTCCTTCATAGCAAAATTTGTGCCTTACGTTTCCTTATCTGTTTATCTGGAGTTTTACTTTGATTGAACATATTGTTAATTTGCATATAAACTTTGAATCAGTGATCTTTTAATCTTCTTTTTATTTCTTCAGTACTGAGTTATTTGATACTCTTCACTGTCTGACTTCTTCAGATATGCAGGGTGTTTGCCTTAATGGCCACCAGTGTGGTCTTACCCCGTTCACCTGTTCTGATGTTCTCCTGCTGAACCTGAACTTTTACTCTGCTCATGCTGTGGAATGCATCCCTGATTCTGTGCATTGGGGTTTTAGTGAGGTTTCCTCTTTTTTAGTTCTCTGCCAGCTTCAGGCAGCTTTCATTTAAACTGGAGGTTTTAACCTGATTTTTAATGCATTAGTTATTTTAGTTTAGAGGCAAGCTTTCTGCAGGTAATTTTTAATGTACTAGAAAAAGACTTTGGAAAGTAAATGATATTTGGAGGACTGTGATCTGAAAATGCCGTCTCAAAATGTGAAAGAAGAGTCGCTATGTAAAATCAACTCATTTTAGAAATACATCTGTAATAGGATAAGTAATGAGAACCCAGCAAGTTCATCATTGGACTTGGGATATATTTAAAGGCTTCAGAGGTTAGTAGTGTTTGCATTCCTTATTCATAAAGTCTAATTTACTTTTAATTTAACTGTTTTTGCTTATTTTGAAAGATAACCTTAACATCAACATGGAAGGAAGTGAAAAAAATCATTAAAGAAGATCCAAGGTGTATTAAGTTCTCTTCGAGCGACAGGGTGAGCGGTTTGCATTGCTCTTGCCAACTTCCAGTCTGGTGCAGGGTACAGAGAAGTGACTTGGGGGTTGCTGCAATGGGTTCAGCTCTGTGTGGACACAGGTGTTAGTAATTAAATATTAAATAAGATTAAAAATGTAGAAGGTAAGGAAAAGTATAATTAACATGTAATTGCTGCTGGTGTTCAGTGTGTTCAGTTGCAGAAAGTACTGGAGCTGCACCCAGTGATTGGTGTTTATCCTTGGTCTTTCAGAAAAAGCAGAGGGAGTTTGAGGAGTACATCCGAGACAAATACATCACTGCCAAAGCCGACTTCCGGACGCTGCTCAAAGAGACCAAATTCATCACTTACAGGTGGGCACTGCCATGCTAGTGCAGGACGTGGCTTTTATTCTGCTTTGCCATCCAAACACCAGCAAACTGATGTCTGTTTTTTCCTAGTTGATGTCTGCTGCTGAAATCTTTAATGGTGCTTAATTAGCACAGCACCAGTGTAGGCAACGAGCCTGTGTGTTCTGTGCCTGGAGCACTGTTCTGTGCCCAGTCCCCAGCTGATGTGACATCCTCCTTGCTCAGGGGATGGCCCAGCCCTGCACCCTGTCCGTGGGGCAGCTTCCCCGGGGCTCTCTGCCTCCAGCCCGCTGCAGTGCTGTTCTCACCCTTGCTTTCAGATCCAAAAAGCTGATCCAGGAGTCGGATCAGCACCTGAAGGACGTGGAGAAGATCCTGCAGAACGACAAGCGGTACCTGGTGCTGGACTGCGTGCCCGAGGAGCGGCGCAAGCTGATCGTGTCCTACGTGGATGACCTGGACCGGCGCGGGCCGCCGCCGCCGCCCACGGCCTCCGAGCCCACGCGCAGAACCACCAAATAGCCTCCGAGTGCTCCTCGCCACGGGTGTCTGGTAAATCCAAACGCTTGCATGAGCCATCCGTCAGGTTACACACATCCATTGCCGTGAATATATTCAAACATCTGAGGAGCACAGGCAGAAGCAGCTTTAGTGAACGTAGAATGTTCTCTGGGGGGAAACCAACCACAAAAACTCACATTAAAAATATTTATGAGTTAATTGGAGCATGAGTGACAAATCCCGAGGTGTGGGCTGTCTGGTGGCTGTGGGTCTCAGAGTGGTGTGTGTGTGAGGTGTGAGTCTGGCACCTGGGGCTTTCCTCTCAGCAGTGTCCTCCGCGTGAGCCCCAAGGGTGACGGTGTTGCCGTTTGAGCGTGTCCCGCACGAGTGCCACCAGCTGCCTCCTGGTGCCCGCAGCCCGGGCAGGAGGAGGTGACACGCTTACATTGCTGATCACTGACAGCCCGCTCTGGGAGCCCCAGGCCCAGCTCTCTGCTTCCACCCTTGGGAATGGAACTAAATCTGCTAGAGCCAGGGTTAGAGCTGAGTGGAGAGCAGGGACTTGGAGACCAGACCAGGTTAATTCACAGGCTGCTCTGTTCCTGCCCCCAGCCATTGATTTGCAGCAGTCAGGTTGCTCTGCCCAAGTGAAGTTCTGTCTAATGAGTTTTGCTCGAAGCTGGAAATCCCAGAGGTGACCGAGCAGGCCAGGACGGTTGTATAAATACATTTTTATTTACGATAAAGTGATCTTTACATACTTCTGGATTAGACTGTGCATACCCCCTCTGGGCAATTCTTGTAAACTATACTCCTGTTTTGAATGTTAAACTTGTGTTTCTAAAGTTTAATTTTGAAATGTTGGGATTGTTCAGTTTATGTATTTGAACTACAATAAACCAACCCTTTTTATATATGGATTGTACAGGCCTAATCCCAATTTGTGTTGGATTTTGTTGGATTTGTGAATTTCTGAGTAAAGCAAATGACTGAAGTGATACTGCCTACATTCTTGGCTGTGCTGGGCAGAACAGGGCCTGTGGCACTGAGCAGTGTGGGGTCAGCATGTGGGCCAGGGGGTTGAGCAGAATGATTTTCCAGTTCAGCTCTTTTGTCTGTTGCTTAAACATCAGCTGGCAGTGCTTGCAGAGCCAGTTTGTTTCTTCTGGTTGTGTTCACATGTGTCTCTTGCTCTTAGAGGAGGGCTGGGGAAGAAGTCTCTTCTTCCCTCATCCTGACAAGTGATTTCTTGTCAGCAGTTGATGGTGGTGGCCAGGGCCAGAACTTGCAGGCTGAGCATCAAGAGAGAGGGGTCCTCTTGTTCAGCACATCCCAGTGGGAAGCCATGTGTTTGTTATGGCTGGTTTAGAATATCGTGAACTCGTTCATTATATAAGATGGCTATTAATTTTAATTGATCTCGTTTATGGAGACCAGATGTTCATAAAAATTTATTTATTTGCTTATTCTGTGGATAAAACGATCATGCCCATGTGCAGGGCTCCTGGCTGGGGGTGCTGCTGGTGGCCCATGGAGCTGGTCCCCCCTGGCAGCCCCTTAGGCAGAGTCCCCGTTTCCCCAGAGGTGACAGCCCATGGAATCCTCATCCAGAGAGAAGGTTGGATTTAAGGGATGCTGACATCTTCCCTAGCACCATTCCTGTGGCAGCCCAGGAGGTCCCCTGGCTGGCCCTGCCCTCTGTGGCCAAGCACTCACAGCAGGGCAGAGCTTAAATCCAAGCAAGCTTAAGAAAGAGAAAGAAACTCCGCTTTTGAAAAAAGCTAAACTGAGTTCTGCCTTGTGGAGCAGCCAGATCCAGCAACCCAGAATGTGCTGTAGACGAGGGAGCAGAGCCAGGGCTGGGTTCCTCCTGCTTCAGTTGATTAAGGTCCTGCAGCTAATGTGAAGGTACATGAGCGTCTGAGGAACATCTCCCTGACTGCACAGTCCGTGCCCTGCAGCTGCTAATTAAGGGCTGCTGTTTGAATTCATCACCAGGAGCAGCCCAGAATTAGGGCAGGGGCTGGGGAGGGGCTGTACCCAGTACCGGCGTTCCTGTGCAGTGGGGCACCTGAAAGTTCTCCCACTCCCACATTGCACAGTGCCCCCCTGTCCTGCATCCTTCAGGGGGACCCGGAATCCTCAGGGGTCTGGGGGTCCTCCCCTGCTCACCCCTCAGCACAGCCCTGGGGTTTGGGGGTCCCCTGCTCACCCCTCAGCACAGCCCTGGGGTTTGGGGGTCCCCTGCTCACCCCTCAGCACAGCCTTTGGGTTTGGGGATCCCCTGCTCACCCCTCAGCACAGCCCTGGGGTTTGGGGGTCCCCTGCTCACCCCTCAGCACAGCCCTGGGGTTTGGGGGGTCCCCTGCTCACCCACCCCTCTCAGTGCAGCCCTGGGGTTGGGGGTTCCCTGCTCACCCCTCAGCCCAGCTCTGGGGTTTGGGGGTTCCCTGCTCACCCCTCAGCCCAGCCCTGGGCACCCGCGGAGCCGCGTCCCGCCGCGCGAGAGGCACAACAGCATGGACTGCACACAGACACGTTTGGGACAACTTTACTTCTGACACTGCAGCGCAGGCTTTCCTTACACAACCAAAAAGGAGCATTTTCTTATAAAATGGTGCATTTACTTGCTATTTTATTTTACCATTTCATTTAAAAAAAAGTTACTGCTGAAAGCCATCCCTTGGAATAAATTCATAAGCCAGTGCACTTTGTTCTTCCCTTGGAATGGCTCCTCTGAAAGTGGCGTCTGGGGGCCCTGTCTCCAAGCAGCTCCTGGTTTTCCGTGCAGTCCGTGAGCTCTGTGGGTGTGCAGCAGTCCCTTTCCCTGGTCGGGGCGTGCCGTGATCCTCGCGGTGCCCGCAGAGAGGCTGTCCCAGGGCACACCTGGCCTTGGTGACTCGTGTCCGATCCCTGAAGGCCTTGGGTGCTGGGGGTGCCAGGTGTCCCCTCAGGAGGATGGCAACGGGGTCACCCTTGGGGAGCCACTGCCAAAGTGACGGTGTCGAATTTTGTAATTGACTTCATTTGCTTCTTGCTGCAGGAGTTTTCAGATTTACAGAAAATCCAGTCAATCATTTTTTATTGAACAGTTGCTCAAGTAAAGAGGGACCTGACCAATCTGTAGAGTAGAAATAGGCAGCCTCGCCATGCAAAGAGAAAGAGTTACCGGTTTTATTATTATTATCATTGTTATTATAATGTAGGACTGCAGACAGCCTCTCTCTGACACAGTCAGGGGCTAACAGCAATATACAGTTGGATTTTTTTTAGGTCATAAATTAGCAACTTATACTTTATCTTAAAAAAATTGAATAAATAAATAAATTAATTAAAAAAGAGAGAGAGAGAGAAAGAGAGAGAGACAGTCACAACATGCAAGAGCTCACAACAGAATGAGAAAAATGACCAAAGCAAAGCCCAGAACTGCAGCAGAGCCCAGGGTTGGTTTGGTTTGCGATCAATGCAGGTCGGAAGCATCATTTATAAAGGTATTTCATATACCAAAGAAGGCACCACAGTATCTACAAAGCCAAATCCTCAGGAGGGTTCTGGGGCTGGGGGGGCAACCTGGCTGGAGCAGACACAGCTGGAGGTGCAGCACATCCCCCCTGCCCCTTAAGCTTGTCCTTTGCAAAACTGAACTTTTCCATTTTACGTTTGGTTTTGCTGTCTCTGTTAGTAAAACAAAATAATTGTAATAAAAAGACAAATGTGGAAAATGGCAAAGGGAGGCAACATTCCAATCTTCCACACAACAGGTGGAATATTTCTGGGATCAGGTTGAAAGCAATTGGAGTGGGACCACTGCCACCAGAGCTGGCCAGAGCCCCTGGTGTGTTACCCCATCAATCCCTTCCCAGCTGACAGCCCCCTCCCCATCACCTCCTCAGCCATCGGTGGCTGCCACCCCAGCACTGCATGGGGACGTGCCTGGGGACGGGGACAGCCAGGCCTGGCATCCTCACTCTGCCCTGTAAGAAGTCTCAGCTCTCCCTGTGTAAATCTGGTGTCTGGGGGTGCCCCCAGTGGCCCCTGGGCCGGAGTGCCCCAGCGCTCCTCTGCACAACTGCGATCTGCAGAGCAGGAACTGAACAAAGAACAGGAGGGAAAGGAAAAACAAAGAGAGAAGGAAAGAAAGAAAGACAGAAAGAAAAAGAAAAGGAACAGTTGAAACGTTGTGTTTACTGGTATCAGTATGCGAGACTCCTAAAGAAGACCTGGTCCTCCTAGTTAACCTTGTCCTGGAATATGTACAGGTTGTTCGTGGCTGCCACAGCGATGATGTTCTCGGAGGGGTGCCAAGCTGTGTGCAGGATCTTTTTGCTAAAGTCCAGACTGTCCACACTGATCTCATCTTTCCTGCGCTTCCCACCCACGCAGACCTTGCGGGGCTTGAGGATGGCACGGGGTTTGCTGTTCTCCCGCGACGCCTCCAGCGTCACGTCGCGCTTGGTGTTGCGGTCGAACATGCGGAAGAAGTTGTTGTAGGAGCCGGTCATGATGACACTGCAATGGGGAAGGACAGGTGATTTTCACACCTTTTCAGAGGCAAACTGCTGGTGACCAGAGCAAGACTGAACATTCAGAGGCATAATGAGATCTGGGTAAGCATTGGAATTTGTCTCGGGCCCAGTTGTGCTTTGTCAGCTCACTCTGATGGCTCAGACAAAAACCATGACAGCCCTGCCAGGGGCTCACACACTTCCTGCCACCTAGCTGGGTGTAAGTCACACCCAGATGCTCATTATCCCCAGATTCTGGCAATCTGAAGCTAAAGCCCTCACCACCTTCCTCCAGCAGTGGGTGACAGAGAGGTGGGACTGATCTGTCCAGGAGAGAGTGGGACCCTCAGACATCCCCACCTGCGTACAGGCTGCAGGTGTAGGTGGCTCCTGCTGCACCTGCCCAGACCCCGCACCCAGCCAAAGGGAAGGGGCTGCCAAGGGGCCAAACCAGAGCCAGCATGCCGGGGCTGCAGGCAGGCATCCCAGCACGTGCTCACCTGTCAGAGCCGTTCCAGACGCACTCAAACTTGTCGAAGATGCAGTCGTTCTCGTAGAGCGAGCACAGCTTGCTCCGCAGGTAGTCGTGGACCTGCAGGTGGGAGGGACAGGATGAGCCCCCACAGTGGCCACGCAGCCCAGGGCTGGCACACTCAGCCTGGCTCACAGAGGGTGCCCCATACTCACCACAGCCCAGCTGGCAGCGTTGGGCACTGCCCGGCATCCTGTGCCCTCCCACAGCCACCCTTCTTCCCAAGCACCTCCAGCCACACTCTGCACACAGCTTGGGCACCCCCAGGCAGTGACAGGGCTACTGCTCTGCACCAGGCCTCCCACATGGCTCTGCCAGCACCTGAGCTTTCTCTCCTCACCCACCCTCAGCCCGGGGACACGGTGACAACTCACCAGGCCACCTGAGCCCACATTTAACCACCCTGCTTTCCACCATCTACAGGCATAAAGCTCCCACACAGCAGGGGCATACCCGCCCCTCCTGCCACTGGCCCAGAGCGTGGCTCAGGAGGGAGCTCTGGGTGCCCCACTGCTGCATGCACCTGGCTGTGCCACGCTCACCTGGTAGGTCTCGATGGGCCGGTTCTCCATGTTCAGGTCCCACACCTTGACAGTGAGGTAGTCCCGGGTCATGATGTACCTTCCACTGTGGCTGAATTTCACATCAGAGATTGAGGAGATGATCTCAGAAAAAAATGACCGGTTACTTGGGTCCTCGGGCTCTTCAAAAACTGTGCAGGAGGAAAGAACAAGCCCCAGCATTAGCTGAGGCGGGAGGTCCCTCATCTCAGGCCCTCATCAGGGAGCTGCCACCCTGTCCTGGTACCACAGGAAGCTTCTGGGAGAGTCCTTGCATGATGCTGTACCCAGCACCCACACGTGCTTAGGTTTATCACCCCCCCACCAAGCCCTGGAGCTCCACTACAGTGGGAAGAATGTCTGAAGTGCCCATATAATGATCTCTACAATGCAGAAAAGGCACTGCCCACAGCAGGACGCAGAGCTACAGCCTTTCGCCACCAGCAGAAACCTGGAGGCTTTTTCCATATAAAAAGTGGTAGCAACAAGAAAAAGCAAAGAGCTCAGGCAGGCAGAAAGCAGCTGAACCCAGGACATGTCTCTTGCTCACAGCAGGTCAGTCATGATGCCCTGGTCCCCCTGTGAGGGCTCTGGGAATGGGCACAGGGCCATGGCCACAGCTCTGCTGGGGGACGTGCAGTGCATCCCTGCTCGGTGCCCGCACTGGCAGCAGCAGGGGCTGTGCTGGCACCGGGCTCCTGGCACACGGGCAGGGCCAGGGCCGGGCTCCCAGCACACACAGACACAGAGGGGATGCCAGGATGGGGATGGGGGTCCTAGCACACAGGCAGGGCCAGGACTGGGCTCCCAGCACACACAGAGGGGATGCCACACACAGGATGGGGAGCCCAGCCCGCAGCTGGTGCTGCCCAGTCCCTGAGTGTGTCTGTGACCCAAAGCCAGTGGCCGGGCAGGCCTGGGGCTCGGGCCAGCTCTTTTTGCTTTGGGCTGAAGGCTTTTGTGTGGCTTTGCTCCTGCTGCAAAGCAGATCTGGGCTGCTGAGCTCATGGAAAGGATTTCTGAGCACTAATTCCCTCTTACACAACAAACCTACTTTCTCTGGCACCGAGAGGTGCTGCCCTGCCCGCAGCAGCTCCTCCCCAGCTCGCTGTCCCCGGGGAGCAGGTGAGCCCGGGGCGGCCCTGAGGGCAGGGTGAGCGGCCATGGGGACACCAGGGGGAAGGCAATGGGGCGCCGGGGCAGAGCGCAGCCCGGGGGGCTCTGCAGTCCCTCTCCTGCCCCTCTCCTGCCCCTCTCCCGCCCCTCTCCTGCCCCATTGCAGCCCGAGGCCCGTGGCGCTCACTCACACTTGGCGTGGCGGTCGCAGAGCGCCGCGGTGCGCATGTCGCACAGGCGGATGGTGCCCTTGCTGCTGCTGTACACGAAGGTGTTGCAGTGGTGCGGGTGGAACTCGGCCGCCGTGATCACCTCCGTCAGCTCCTCCATGTTGGCCGGTTTGATGTCCACAATGTCTGGCAGGGCCAGTCAAGGAGCCCACGAGCCCGGACCGTGCTGGTGTCCCTGGGCACCGGGGCCTCCCCTCAGCCGTGCCAAGCGTGTGCTCTGGGCAGGCACCTCCATCGCAGGGCAAAGCTGCAGCACAGAGCGGGACCAGCCACCCCAGCAGGGCAAGGCCGAGATCCAGCTGGGAGCCCCAGCCCTGGTACCACAGCCTGGAGACCCTCTGTGGCACACGGGACCTGATCTGCCCGCCCACGCCAGGCCTCAGTAAATGTCTTTTAGTGCAACATTCCGCCATGGTGAGTAACCATACTGAAAACAGCAATGGCAGCAAAGCCCGGGGCACAACAACCAACAGAAACCCCCTGTGTAAGTCTCTTGGGCCATGATAACTCCCCGAGGTTTGTCACAGGTTCAGTACTGCTCACCCTCATCCTTGCAAATAAGCAGGCACCACAGCCCTACTCTCCTGCAGCTGCTCAGAGCTCCCATAGCCACGTGCCTGTGACTGCCAAAATCCTCTCCATCTGCCTAAATCATGCCCCAGGGATTTCTCAGCAGGAAACACCATATAAATACCATCAATGATTCGTGCCCTGTTTATTATTTCCAGTGTGGCTGTTACAAGCATGACTGCCACAACCTCATTTGTAGAGCAGTGACTGGGAGCCTGTCACCCGCTGCAGGGTGCAACAGGACCACAACATCACTGCTTCCATCCTCCCCAAGGCACCATCACTGCTTCCATCCTCCCCAAGGCATCTGTCTCCTCCATCACCTGCAGACCACCCCCCTCTGCCTGCACCACCATCCCTGCAGGCAATTCAGAAATGTGCCACCCACACATCGGGGGACAGCAGCAGTGGAGGAGCTGCCGCACTGCCCACTCTGTCCCCATCCCAGAGGCATGGGCACAGCCCTGCTGCTTCCCCTGGGGCTGCTCCTCACTGGGCCCCAGGGCTGTCGCCAGAGCCACACACAGCAAAGGATACTAAAACTTTGATTTGTGATTTCAAAGTTCCACAGGTTTATCCTCAGGTCATCCGCTGACATGTATGTCTCGTAGTCGCTGTTGACGGAGATGGAGTTGATGTGGTAGGTGTGCGCGTTGGCAAACACCCTGCGGGGAGTGGCCTCCACCATCAGGTCCATGGGCCGCAGCACGGGCACCTGCGGGGCGAGCAGAGAGCGTCAGCAGCCGGGGACAGGGACGGGCTCCAGCAGCCCCTGGCACGGGGGCGGCCCCGCGGGGCCCTCTGAGCTGCCAGGGCTTCCTCCTCTCACTCCCAACGGGCTCCTCCAGGGAAACCTAATGCCTTCTCACGTGTGGGATAGGACAGAAGGACAAGCAGACCCAAAAGCCATCTGATGTTGAGATACTTTCCAGGATGGTTAGAGCATAGTGAAGCAGTGAGAGCCCAGTAAACCAGGCTCTGATCTTGCTGCAGCAAATGTTCCAGCTCTGAAACAAAAAAACAACCAAAGAACCTCTTCTGCCTCATTTTGTCACTGTTAGCCAGGATCTGAAATTCCTGGAGCATTTCTGACAGAAATACCTTGCTTGATAGAGGCAGGCCAGCACATTTTTTTCTTTAAACATTTTTGCATTTGTCTCACAGTGAAGTGATGGAGGTAAGAGATGAGAAGGGACAGAGGGAAGGACCAGGAACAGAGCTGTGGGTGTTTGCCTTTAGATAGATCAACATAACCCATTGGGGAGGGGGGATGCAGAGGGGACCGTGTGTGTGAGGAGTGGGGTCAGTGATAACTTTGGATACAGGGCTCTGGAGGCAACTCAGCACACCAGGAATGTGCCAGCCCATGCTCCTGCTCACCAGCGAGGTGATTCACCGGCTGCTCCATTCCTTGTGCTGTGTGAGTGCTGCCTGAAGAGATTCCCTTGGCTGCAGAGGGGGGCAGGGGAGTGACAGCCAGCTCGAGTGACACAGAGCGCTGGTGCTGCCAGCCCAGAGCTGAGCCCGTGACGAGCCTGCAGCTAATTGCACCTGACACGGGCAATGAGGCATCGTGTGCACTGCCAGATCCTGCTCAGACAGCTGGGACGGGGACAGGGACCACGGGGAGCACCGGGACCACGGGGATCATGGGGATCACGGGGACCACAGGGATCATGGGGACCACGGGGACCACGGGGACCACGGGGATCACAGGGACCACAGGGATCATGGGGACCACGGGGACCACGGGGACCACGGGGACCACGGGGACCACGGGGATCACAGGGACCACCGGGATCACGGGGATCACGGGGACCACAGGGATCATGGGGATCACGGGGACCACAGGGACCACAGGGACCACGGGGATCACGGGGACCACGGGGATCACGGGGACCACGGGGACCACAGGGACCACAGGGACCACGGGGATCACGGGGATCACAGGGACCACAGGGACCACGGGGATCATGGGGATCACAGGGACCACAGGGACCACGGGGACCACGGGGATCACAGGGACCACCGGGATCACGGGGATCACGGGGATCACAGAGATCACAGGGACCACCGGGATCACGGGGATCACAGGGATCACGGGGATCACGGGGATCACGGGGACCACGGGGATCACGGGGATCACAGGGACCACGGGGATCACGGGGACCACGGGGACCACGGGGACCACGGGGATCACAGGGACCACGGGGACCATGGGGATCACGGGGACCACAGGGATCACGGGGATCACAGGGACCACGGGGATCATGGGGATCACGGGGACCACGGGGATCACGGGGATCACAGGGACCACGGGGATCACGGGGACCACGGGGATCACGGGGATCACGGGGACCACCGGGATCACGGGGACCACGGGGATCACAGGGATCACAGGGACTGGCTGTCAGTGCACCGGTGCAGCACGGGGGCTGTGCAAAGGGAAAGGGTTCCCTGACTGCCCTGGCCATGCAAACAAGGCCAGCGAGGGCTTGGGCAGTGGGTTCTGCTCGGTGAGAGGACTCTGTGGCCAGCACAGCCTGCAGCCAGACCCCAGGCCAGCTCCTGTCCCCAGGCCGGGCTGACACCCAGGCTGGCACCTGCAGCTCCCGGTGCCCCAGCACAATTCCCTGCTCGTTCCTACCTTGCAGCCACTCTCAACCAGAGAGCTACAACAAACGCTTAAGCCAAGAACATGCTCCACACATTACTTCAGAGCCAAGTCCTGGGGACACTTTTTTCTGTCTGGGATCTGGCCTGTCACCAGGTAAAACCCCACAAGAGGGACAAACCTGGTTATACGTGAGTGGTTTGCTAAAGCATGGATTTTATCTGCTACAGTGGCAAGAATCTGCACAGAAATATGGAAGCCAGAGTGCCCACATGCTGCAAACTCCTGCTTAAGGGATCAGCAATGAGGATTTAACCCTGAAAGCACTGTAACTTTGAGGCAGGAATTTGCTGGGAGCAGGCAGTGAGCTGTTCCCCAGCAGCAGCACAGGGATCCTGCAGCCAAGGGGAGCAGCTGCCCAGCCAGGCCTCAGCCACAGTGGAAACACAACAAATGGGGCAGTGTGACACCAGCTGGAAGTGGTTCTTGTGCTGTTTGAAGCAGGCACAGGCCAAGTGAGCTTCTGCCTACCCCACCCAGACCAATCAGCGCTGCCACAACAACCCTGCACAGCAGAGACCTCCTTGTGCACCCCCTCCAGCTCCAGAGCCCACCTCAGGACAGGCTCTGGTGTCACACACACCCATTGTTAAATGCAACAAAGTGCATCAAGTACGCAGAAATACTGCACCAAAGAAAATAAAACACTAATAAATTCAATTACTTTCTGCTTTCAGGAAGGGGGGCAATGCCAGTCACTTTTCATTTAAAACAACTTAAGTCTTAATTTTGATTCCTGCTTTTAGCAGGTACCCCATGCCTGCCACTCCCTCCAAGCACACCTGTGCACTTACAGCAGAACCCACATCCCTCTCTGGTGAAAGCTGAGCAGGGGCAGTGCCAGGGCCAGCCCAGCAGCAGTGCCAGGCCAGGCAAGCCCCTGCTCCTCACCAGCACAGCATCAGTGCCAGTGCCAGGCCAGCAGCAGTGCCAGGCCAGGCCAGCACCAGTGCCAGCCCAGCAGCAGTGCCAGCACAGCAGTAGTGCCAGTGCCAGCCCAGCACCAGTGCCAGCACAGCAGCAGTGCCAGCCTGGCAGCAGTGCCAGGCCAGGCCAGCAGCAGTGCCAGGCCAGCAGAGCAGCAGTGCCAGCACAGCAGCAATGCCAGCACAGCAGCAGTGCCAGCACAGCAGCAGTGCCAGGCCAGCACAGCAGCAGTGCCAGTGCCAGCCCAGCAGCAGTGCCAGGCCAGCAGCAATGCCAGGCCAGGCCAGCAGCAATGCCAGTGCCAGCAGCAGTGCCAGCCCAGCAGCAGTGCCAGGCCAGCAGAGCAGCAGTGCCAGCGCCAGGCCAGGCCAGCACCAGTGCCAGCCCAGCAGCAGTGCCAGTGCCAGGCCAGCAGCAGTGCCAGCACAGCCCCTGCTCCCCTCCAGCCCAGCTCAGCGAGCTCCACAGGATTTGCTCCGGGGGATTAGCCAAGCTGAAGCTCGGATTGACCCCAGCCTGGAGTCTCCGAGAAGGAAGCTGTAATCCGGGCCCTGGCAAACCAGGGAGCAGGGAAGTGCTCAGGGATAAATCCAGTGAGGTTTCCACCTGCCCCAGCAGTCCAGCTCCTCCAGGCACACCCCCAGAATTCATTTCCTACCTGCATAAGTTACATTCTGTGACTGCCCAATGCCACCTCAAGCTTAGCATTTTGCTGACAAAATGAGCACCAAACTCTGTTTTCATGGCAGGATTCACAGAGTGAAGTGACAACAGAATTGTGTCCCGTGTGACCTGCCCTGTGACATGCAGAAGGGACCCTCCTGCCGGAGGACAAAGCTGCTGCTCACTGCTCCTCCACACAGCTGATGGAGCTGCTGCTCCCATCCCTGGGCCCTGCCTTGTCCCTGAAACGCTGTGCAGAACGTGCACAAGGAGAGCAGGCAGATCCCTTTGCTGAGGCAGACAGGCAGCAGCAGCACAGCCAACCCCTCCAAGGCATCTCCCACCCCAGCCACGCTGGGGCTGCGTCGGGGGAATCAGGTGCAGAGGGGCACAGCACAGCCCCCCTGGAAACCTGAGTGCCCCCACAAAACGGAGACACAAACCGGCATTCATCACGGAATTGGCTGGAGCTGAGAGAGTGAAGTGGCAGCTCCCAGAGAGGGCTCAGGGACAGCCACAAACAGGGAGAAACAGGCACAGAATGGCCTGGGCAGGGCACCCACAGCACCCATAGCACCCACGGCACAGCACCCACAGCACCCATAGCACCCATGGCACCCACGGCACCCACGGCACCCACAGCACCCATAGCACCCATAGCACCCACAGCACCCACAGCACCCACAGCACAGCACCCATAGCACCCACGGCACAGCACCCACAGCACCCATAGCACCCACAGCACCCACAGCACCCACAGCACAGCACCCACGGCACCCACGGCACCCACTGCACCCACGGCACCCATAGCACCCACGGCACCCACGGCACCCACGGCACCCACAGCACCCATAGCACCCATAGCACCCACAGCACCCACAGCACCCACAGCACAGCACCCATAGCACCCACGGCACAGCACCCACAGCACCCATAGCACCCACAGCACCCACAGCACCCACAGCACAGCACCCACGGCACCCACGGCACCCACTGCACCCACGGCACCCATAGCACCCACGGCACCCACGGCACCCACGGCACCCACAGCACAGCACCCACGGCACCCACAGCGCCCACGGCACCCACGGCACCCACGGCACCCACGGCACCCACAGCACCCACGGCACCCACGGCACCCACGGCACAGCACCCACAGCACAGCACCCACAGCACCCACGGCACCCACGGCACCCTGCACCTGCCCCTGTCACCCCAGAGTGCCCCGTGCTGGGAGCTACCACAGCCAGCACATCCCCTCTGGAAAGCTTTGAGCCCTGGATATCACTTGCTAATTAATTACCTGGCAGCACGTCCCAAGGCTCAGGTACAGAGAGTGCTGCTCGGAGCACACCAAGGCAGCCACACAAGGTCAGAGGCTGCAGCTATTAGACTGGGGGTGATTCAAATCACCAGAGCTCTTCTGATGACTGTAAACTCCTCACTACACAGCCTGAGCAGAGTTAAATATTCCTTTTGCACTGTGTGGGTTAGAAATTCCTCAGAGGATGATGCTCATCAAATGCATTTAAACCATTTAACCAAATGGATGAGAAATTATGGCAGCAAAGTGCATTAAAACCCTTTTTTCACTTATCTGTGGTTGAAAATTAAACCATGGATGGGTGTGGCTTTAATTTAAAGCATACCCATCACAGGACAATTACACGTCAGATTTACACCAAGCTGCAGCAAAACGATTACAGCTATTGTAAATATCTGTCTAAGTAAAATCATCAAAACATTAGATAAAATAGGGCTGGTGGAAGACTCCTCAATCCTCTGTGCTCAGGGACCAGAGGCGCTGCACAGCAGGTACCAATAAGCATCACACCGAGCACCTGAGACGTGTTTGCCCTCCCCGTGCCTCTGCCAGCCACTCACCAGGGCAGAACTCCCTGGGCAGGAACGGGGTGCCTGGCCCCAGAGCAGTGGCAGACCCCAGGGAGCAGCTCCTCCAGCCACACAGCGCTGGGCTGCTGCCAGGAGTGCAGGGCTGACAGTAAAACAGAGGCTGAAGCTTTCAGGGCAGTGAGCGGACTACAACCCTGTTGGGTTCTCTGACGTTTCAGCGTGACTTTCTACAGGGGAGAGAAGGAAGCACCACCTGGGATAACAGCCTTCACACTGCTGCCTCTCAGATCCTACCTCCCAGCCTGCCAAGGGCTGACAGCCCCTGCTCTGACAGCCAGGCACCCAGCAAACCCCTCCAACGGGCTGCCAGGTACCACCAGGTTAGGCTGGAAATGCTGCCTGAGACAGAACAGCAGATACACATCTACATGAAATGAATGCTCCCTTGTTCTGCAAAGAAAAATGCTGCCAGTCCCCAGGAGCAACCCTGTACAGAGACAAGAATTAACTGCCTGCCCAGGGTTCTCAGTGGCTTCATGCACAATGGAACTGGGACCAATAAAGTGAGGTAAGCACAATCATAGTAATAATTTCATATGTATAAATATAAAACCCACAAGTACTCAAAATGCAAATTCTGACAGGGTGTTAATAAATTACAAGCTGGTCCGGTCTGATTAAGGTCATGACCAGGAGGAAAACTCATTTGGAGGAAGCACTTGTGCTCCTGCAGCAGCAGCCACATTTGGGAATGCTCCAAGCTGGGAGAGCTTCTGCCCTGGCTCCTCACTGGGATGGGCCCGGCCCGTGGGGCAGCACAGCACGGCACAGCACAGCACAGCACGGCACAGCACAGCACAGCACAGCACAGCACAGCACAGCACAGCACAGCACACTGGGGCACCGGGGCACCAGACAGGGGACACGCACAGCACTGGCAGCCCCTCTGCCCAGCCCCAGCACAGCCCAGACACCCCTGGAGCTCCCTCGCCCACTGCCCTGCCCGGGCACCGGCCACAGCACCGGGTACCAGGAGGGCCCTGGACACCACCCGAGCATGGCACGGGGCACGGCAGGTCCCAGGGCACACAGGGGACACGGCACACAGGGGACACGGCACGGCAGGTCCCAGGGCACACAGGTCCCAGGGCACACAGGGGACATGGCACACAGGGGACACGGCACGGCAGGTCCCAGGGCACACAGCTGACACCAGCAGCAATTTTCCTCCAAGGCCCCACATCCTCAGCCGCCCCGGTCCCCACACTCACCCGCAGCACGGTGATCATGGAGGGGTCTCGCAGTCGGCCATCCTCGTCCTTGAGGTTGTAGCCCTCCGGCCTCTTGTCCCGCTCGCTGACCTTCCATAGCTTCACTGTCTTATCTGGGGAGGAGAGGGGACAGCATCAAGGCGGCTGCTCCCTGAGCCACCCACTGATGGATGCACCAAGGCGGGGAAAACCTCCTGTGCCCCCAGTGCCACTGCTGGAAATGGTGATGGAGGCACCTGTGCCCACAGCGGGCTGCTGGCGCAGAGCCCTGAGCAGGAACAAAGCCGTGCAGGGCACCCCAGCCCTGGATGTGCCCCTGAGCTGTGCCAGGGTGTCTGTGGCTCACCCACAGTGCCAGGGTGGCTGTGGCTCACACACAGTGCCAGGGTGGCTGTGGCTCACCCACACTGCCAGGGTGGCTGTGGCTCACCCACAGTGCCAGGGTGGCTGTGGCTCACCCACACTGCCAGGGTGGCTGTGGCTCACACACAGTGCCAGGGTGGCTGTGGCTCACCCACAGTGCCAGAGTGGCTGTGGCTCACACACAGTGCCAGAGTGGCTGTGGCTCACCCACAGTGCCAGAGTGGCTGTGGCTCACACACAGTGCCAGGGTGGCTGTGGCTCACACACAGTGCCAGGGTGGCTGTGGCTCACCCACAGTGCCAGGGTGGCTGTGGCTCACACACAGTGCCAGGGTGGCTGTGGCTCACCCACAGTGCCAGGGTGGCTGTGGCTCACCCACAGTGCCAGGGTGGCTGTGGCTCACCCACAGTGCCAGAGTGGCTGTGGCTCACCCACAGTGCCAGGGTGGCTGTGGCTCACACACAGTGCCAGAGTGGCTGTGGCTCACCCACAGTGCCAGGGTGGCTGTGGCTCACCCACAGTGCCAGGGTGGCTGTGGCTCACCCACAGTGCCAGGGTGGCTGTGGCCCATCCACAGTGCCAGGGTGGCTGTGGCTCACCCACAGTGCCAGAGTGGCTGTGGCTCACACACAGTGCCAGGGTGGCTGTGGCTCACACACAGTGCCAGGGTGGCTGTGGCCCATCCACAGTGCCAGGGTGGCTGTAGCTCACCCACAGTGCCAGGGTGGCTGTGGCCCATCCAGGGTCACACTGACCTTCCCCATGCAGCACTCACAGGACTGAGGGCAGCTCCCACCCCATCAGCTCCCAGCCCATCAGCTCCCACCCCAGCAGCTCCCTGTCTCCTCCCAGCATCCTGCCCCCTGTGCCACAGAGCCCCTGCAGAAAGAACACCAGGAACACCTGGGGTTATTCTGAATAATGGTGTTTTCTTCGCTCCCTCCTGGCAGGGACTCCATCCATAGTTTATCATCACTTCCACCAGGTTTCATGCAAAACCCCATCATCCATCTTCATTTTCTCTCTTACACAGCAACTCCAAAGCAGTGCCAATTAATTTTGTTTTTATTAACATGCTCTATTTTGGCAGGGGGGTTCACTATAAAATGTTAGTGTAACAGTAAGAACAAAAAGAAACAGAATAAAACAGGAGTATTTCCAAACTAATGTTTTGATAACCTGCCTGCATATGGAACACAACCCAAATGGAAGGTGTAATATCCCTGTTAATCAAAGAACTATTTAAAAACTCAATTAACAGAACATTATGCTGTATAATTAATCTTCATTTCAATGATTCTCCCCCAAATGAGTTTAATAAGTCTTTGAATTTTATTACAATGATCAATAGAGTCAATTCTATAACACAAAGTAAGTTGGTTATGGAATATAATTAGACCACTCCCTTTCCCCTGAAGTAATTAAGTCACATCCATCTTGAGGTTCCATTCATCCCAAGTAATATTCCTAGATCCTCATGATATTTATCAGAACATAACATGGAACAGCTGAGCCCAACATGACTGCAAATTGAAACTAAACACTTGCAGTTTGTTTTAAAAAAACAATAAATAAAATTCCCATGATCCTGAGACTAAAAGCCACAAGTTGTTGTCAGGGCAGAAGCCCTCAAAGGGGGGGCTGTGTGAAATTCACCCGGTGCACAGGGATTGAGCTCTGCCCGAGCCATTCCCCAGGACGCCTGTGCTGCCCTGCAGGGAGAGGTTTCGGCAGCTGTTTCCCCGAGGGCACAGCACGGAGAGGGCACAGCGGGCAGAGGGAGCCCAGGCCCTCAGCACGGGCACGTACCGTTGGTGGAGAGCAGGAAATAGGCCGCGTTCTGCTGCGGCAGCCATCGGATCTTGTTGATCTTCTCCTCGATCTCCAGGCTCTTCAGGTAATCGAACTCGGGCTCGTGGCTCTGGAAGGTGCTGTAGACATTGTACTCTCCCCTGCGGTGGGGCTGGTTCTTGCTCTGCAGGGACACAGGAGGAGGAAGGGTGGGCAGCGGCTCCGGGCTGGGGGCAGCGAGGGCAGGGCTGAGTGCCTGGGCACAGCCAGGCTGGCACCTGGGCTCCAGGTGTGCTCGGAGGGAAGGGAGCAGGGATGGAGGGGAAATGGAGAGGGAATGAGAGGGAATGAAACAGAAACAGAGCAAGGATGGAGTGGCAATGGAGAGGGGATGGAATGGGAACACAGTGGGGATGGAGAGGAAATGGAGAGGGAACGGAGTGGAAACAGAGAAGGAATGCAGAGGGAATGTACCAGGGATGGATCCCACCCCACTGTCTGTCCCCAGTGAACGGCTGGGACCGAGTGCCAGCTCCTGCCAGGTGCTGAACACAGCACAGAAGAGCTGCTGGCAGCAGCCACAAGCACTAGGATGGGCAGCCTTGGTTTGGGTGGGTGGGTGGGTGGGTGAAGCCCCACATGTCCCCTTCAACAGGAGCTGGGTGGATACATTCAGAATGATGCTGGAGGCCCAAAGTTCAGGAAAAGCATTAGAATCATGAAATGAGAGTAAAAGGAGAAATGAACTAGTGCTGGAAAGGCTGATGAGGTGTCTGCACATGTGATGGTTAACCACTGAGCTCTCTTCAGTGTATGTAGAAATTATTGTAAAGCCTTAACTTTGAGAAAAATGTAAAACCACCATCGGACAATGACCTGTCTCATGCCCAGGTCTGATGCATTCCTTCCAGCACAGCTGAGGACAGGTTCCATGTCTCAGAGCAGAGAAGCTCACAGGGACAGCTCTGGAAATGGTGGGGCCATCCCAGGTGCAGGAGCTGGCACAGCTGCCCCAGCCAGGCTGGCAGGGTGCCCGCCAGTGCAGGGCCATGCTGAGGGCCAAACACGCTTCCCCAGCAGGCACAACCTCCAGCTTCCAACAAAGCATTTGCTAGCACCTCCTGAGCAAGGTTTTGGAAGGGAAACCAATGTTGCATCCATCTACACTTTCCAGAGTTTTGGTGGTGTGAGGGGTTCTTGGCGTGGTGCCATCTCCCAGGTGGGCACTGGCCACACACTCAGGTGTGCTGCCTGAGCCCTGTTACACCTGGAGCAGGAGAATGCAGGCAGTGGGATCTCTGGGAGGTGTTTGGCAGGAGGGAATCTGGCCCTGCTGATGTCAATAGCTGCTCCTCAGTTTGTAGAATGCCAGGAGAGCCCCGAGCTCGGGAGTGACACGGGCGGATCAGGGAGCAGCAGGACGCTGCACTGAAGGATCAAGTGGGCACTGTGCATGAGTGGCACTCACCTCCTGCTCACGCTGGAATATCACAACGCGGCCGCCCTTGTCCCCCGTGGCCAGCAGCTCCCCAGTGTGGTTGAACTCGACTGTGGAGATGATGTCAGCTGGCAAAGAGAAGACAAAGACAATTTCAGTCACTGCAGCCTGACTTCCAAAGGCATCCAGGGAGCACCATGCCCTGCACAGTGACGTGCCTCGTTGGTACCCTGTGGCACCTCCATAAATCCCTGTTTTTCTACCATCTTCAACACTAAACAGGCTTGGCATTATGCTGTCATGTCCCCCTGCCCTGGCCTGTGCCCCAGCCCCGGTTCCAGAGGGATTTCCAGGTGCTGTGCCTGTGCTAAATGCAGCCTGAGGACTGCTGTCGGCAGCAGGACACAGGGCTGGGCAGCACGGCATGGCACGGCATGGCACGGCATGGCACGGCATGGCACGGCAGACTCCCTTCATGCCTTGGGGAGCTGCCCACCCCATTTGGGGTGACACAATCAACTGCTGTGACCTGGGGAGGGCTCGGTACCAGTGGTGCCAATGGTGCCCATCTCACCCCAGCCCCTGGCAGACCTTGGTGCCCCGGCCCTGTGCCACCCCAGCCCCTGGCAGACCTCGGTGCCCATCCCACCCCAGCCCCTGGCAGAGCTCGGTGCCCCGGCCCTGTGCCACCCCAGCCCCTGGCAGAGCTCGGTGCCCCGGCCCTGTGCCACCCCAGCCTGGGCGCTGCTTTGCCGTCACCCACACAGCAGAGGGAGTGCACAAACACGGACCCCTTTGTCCTCTGTCCCTGAGCCCCTCAGGCAGAACAGCTCAGGTGGCCACATCTCCATCGCTGCTTTCCCCCGCACATTGCTGAACCCACCATCACCCACCAAGGTGAATTAAGGTGCTGCCTTTCAGCCCTCCATCGGCTGAGAAGCCGCTGCGCTCACACCACTGCCCTTCCCCACAAACCAGGAGCCATCTCAGAGTCGGGGCTCGGTGGCAGAGGCCAGGGGACACACACAGACCTGTAACTGCTTTAATCCGCAGCGTTTACCCTCGAGGCAGCGCAGGCAGAGCTGCTAATGATTGGATTTATTTGGCCTATTTTTAGAAGAATGTCAGAGGTTAATTCCGCAGCAATTAGTGCCCAACTGGTGCTCACCCAGTGCCTGGGAGCCAGGCTCCAGCAGCACGAGGCTGGGACTGGGAGCACGGCTGCAGCACTGGAGCCTCAGCACTGAGGCAGGCTGGATCCTGCAGGGAACAGCTCTGGGGCAGGCTGGATCCTGCAGGGAACAGCTCTGGGGCAGGCTGGATCCTGCAGGGAACAGCTCTGGGGCAGGCTGGATCCTGCAGGGAACAGCTCTGAGGCAGGCTGGATCCTGCAGGGAACAGCTCTGAGGCAGGCTGGATCCTGCAGGGAACAGCTCTGGGGCAGGCTGGATCCTGCAGGGAACAGCTCTGGGGCAGGCTGGATCCTGCAGGGAACAGCTCTGGCGCAGGCTGGATCTGCAGGGAACAGCTCTGGGGCAGGGTGGATCTGCAGGGAACAGCTCTGGGGGAGGGTGGATCTGCAGGGAACAGCTCTGGGGCAGGCTGGATCTGCAGGGAACAGCACTGGGGCAGGGTGGATCTGCAGGGAACAGCTCTGGGGCAGGCTGGATCCTGCAGGGAACAGCTCTGGGGCAGGCTGGATCCTGCAGGGAACAGCTCTGGGGCAGGCTGGATCCTGCAGGGAACAGCTCTGGCGCAGGCTGGATCTGCAGGGAACAGCTCTGGGGCAGGGTGGATCCTGCAGGGAACAGCTCTGGGGGAGGGTGGATCTGCAGGGAACAGCTCTGGGGCAGGCTGGATCCTGCAGGGAACAGCACTGGGGCAGGGTGGATCTGCAGGGAACAGCTCTGGGGCAGGGTGGATCTGCAGGGAACAGCTCTGGGGCAGGCTGGATCTGCAGGGAACAGCACTGGGGCAGGGTGGATCTGCAGGGAACAGCTCTGGGGCAGGGTGGATCCTGCAGGGAACAGCTCTGGGGCAGGGTGGATCCTGCAGGGAACAGCTCTGGGGCAGGCTGGATCCTGCAGGGAACAGCTCTGGGGCAGGCTGGATCCTGCAGGGAACAGCTCTGGGGCAGGCTGGATCCTGCAGGGAACAGCTCTGGGGCAGGCTGGATCTGCAGGGAACAGCACTGGGGCAGGGTGGATCTGCAGGGAACAGCTCTGGGGCAGGCTGGATCTGCAGGGAACAGTTCTTGGCCACGACAGCTGCCAGCTCAGGGCTGCATGGGCACTCCTGCCCTCCTCGCTGCTGCAGAGCAGCCCTGGCAGGTGCAGCCCAGGAGTGCAGCCCAGGGCTCAGGGCAGGGCTGGGTGCTGGTCATCACTGCAAACACTGGCTGTGCCCTCAGCCCATGGCACTGCCCGGGCTGTGCCCACCAGCACTCAGAGCCCTCTGACACTGCTCTGGTTCCTCCTGCCTGTTAGCTCTGGTGTGTGCAGCAGAAACACAACCTGAGCTGTGTCCCTTCCCTGCCCAGGAGTTCCATCCCAGATACAGACTAGAATGCTACCTCAGCAAATGAGAAAAGACAAAATGCAGCAAGTGCCTAAGCTCCTGGTGCAGCTCAAGCACCACTGAGGGTTTGTTTTCCAGGATGCCAGCCCAGACAACACCCATCAAACCCACACACCTGCTGCAGCATCACCCAGGCAGGGCCCCAGAGAGCCCCTCACACCCGTGGGCTCCCCCAGAACAGCACCTGTATGCCCCATAACAACACCTCTGTGCCCCACAACAACATCTGTGTGCCCCATAACAACACCTCTGTGCCCCAGACAGCACCTCTGTGCCCCAGACAGCACCTGTGTGCCCCAGACAGCACCTGTGTGCCCCAGAACAGCACCTCTGTGCCCCATAACAACACCTCTGTGCCCCAGATAGCACCTCTGTGCCCAGACAGCACCTGTGTGCCCCAGACAGCACCTGTGTGCCCCAGACAGCACCTGTGTGCCCCAGATAGCACCTCTGTGCCCCAGACAGCACCTCTGTGCCCCAGACAGCATCCCAGCTGGGCAAGGGACCTCTGTGCCTGGCACAAGTGTGCCCAGCAGCCCCAGCTCAGCCCTGGCTCTCACAGGGGTTTCAGTGCTGCAGGAGGTGACCCCACCCTGGGGAGTGTCGCTGTGGAGCCACGGGCTGGGCTGGTGTCCCCAAGCGTCCCCAGGTGTCCCCAGGTGTCAGGGGATGGCTCTGGGAACAGGCTGGCAGCAGCTGCTCCAGCAGCAGCCGGGGCACTCAGTGCCTGTGGCTGGGCAGTGCCAACGTTCACTTCATCATGAGACGTGCTGCTTCCTTCTAAAATTACTCAATTGAAAAAGTACCTGTTTTGCTCTATTTAATCCTCTCCATTACCAGCTGCCGGTTTTAGGTCATTCCCTTTTCAATGAATTAAAAATAACTTTGTGTGCTGCAGCGAGGCGTTTCCCAGACATGATCTAACGCCCCAGCCCGTGGGCAGGGCTGTGCTCTGACAGCAGGGCCAGGCCCCACGGACCCCCTTGTGCCCCCCGGCCCAGCCCCACTCACACTGCCCCTCAGGGAAAGGGCTTCCACGCCACAGATCCCCCGAGCTGCTCCTTGCTCACGCCCATGGCCAGCACTTGAGACAAGGACACCAACAGAGCCTGGCTAGCTACACCTTGCACAGGTTAAAAACACCCTAAATAGTCAAAAACCCGCCTGTGAGCAGAAGTGTCCAAGGCACGCCCGAACCCAGCCCAGCTGACAGAAGCATCATTCCCCACGGCCTGGGCACCGCCTCTCCCCGCCGTGCTGGGCAGCGCAGCCTGGCACAGCCGGGCATCCCGGGGCAGCTGGGGAGGTGCCAGCTCAGCAGGGCAGCAGCTCCTCCCCAGAGGTGCCCTGCGCAGACTGGGGCGTGCCACGGTGCTGGCACCGCACCCGCTGCCCTCGAGGGACAGGCAGGGTGGTCACCAGTGAGAACGCACACGCATTCCTGTTGAGGTGATCAATAATTGATGCCCATTTCTCCTAAGGTTCCTTCAGCAGTTTTGTGACAACAGAAAGGAAAAAACCTTGCCTCTTTTTTGCTTTTTCATTTCCTTCATCACCTCCTACCCACTCAGTGCCCCAATGCGGGAATTTAAAGCAAACAGTTTCCATGGAGACCCAGCCCGCCGTCCTCCCTCCCCTCCCATCCTCCCTTCCCTCGGCATCGCTGAGCCTTCGTGCTCTCATGCTAAAAATATCCAAGATGGGATTTGATTTCCGCCGTAGCGATACAGTTTTATCAGAAAAATGGCAAATTTACAACACCCCCCTCCCCCTCTCGCAGCGTGGAGGAAGGCATGCTCTCAGCCAGCAACGGGGAATGAATCTGTTATTGAAAAGAAAGAAGATAAACCGGGGAAGCTGCGGTCGGCGCCGAGCCCTGGCTCCCTGAGCAGCCTGGTCTGCAGCAGGGAGCTGCCCACACTGCACCCCTCTCCTTCTGCCCCTCTGTAGGGGCTGGGTGCCATCCGAAGCGCTGCCCTCCTCGCAGAGCATCCCCGGCACATCGCCCCGCTCCTGGCACATCCCACCTGCTCCGGCTGCAGCACAGCTCCGGGCACGACGGCCCTGGTCCCGCCTGTCCTGCGGGGAGGCCACGGGACACACAGACAGCACACCTGTCCCAGCACCTGTGCCAGGAGCGCCCATCACCCGATGGACACGGGGCGGTGCCCCTGCCCACAGCAGCGCGGCCACTCTGGGCTGGCAGGGACAGCCCTGGGCACAAACCCCGGGGCTCAAACCGCCTGGGCATGGCAGAGACAGCCCTGGGCACAAACTCCTGGGCACAAACCCCTGGGCATGGCAGGGACACTCCTGGGCTCAAACCCCGGGGCTCAAACCCCCTGGGCATGGCAGGGACAGCCCTGGGCACAAACCCCGAGGCTCAAACCCCTGGGCATGGCAGGGACAAACCCCCTGGGCTGCCTCCCCTGCCTGCTCAGCTCTGCCCCCAGGGCTGGGGACAGGGGACAGGAGGGCTTTGGGCTCTGGGCTCTGCAGCTCTGCTCTCTTCACTGTGTGTGTAAATCACTGCGTGCACAGCACCACACACAAAGCCTCCAACTGCAGATGATAATAAATTGGGAAGCACCATAAATAACAGCAAACCAGGCTGCCAAAGGAAGGATTTAGGTCATTCAAATCCCAGGCTATGAGTTGCCAAATGGAGTTTAATACTGATAAGTGTGGGGCAATAACTCACCACAGCCTCCTCCCTCATCCCCCATGGGAGCCCTCGGGGGAGTGGGGGCTCTGCCAGGGGGATGGGGAGGGGGCCCTGACTGGGAGCAAACCAATGGCTCAATGGCCACTCCTGACTCTGCCTGCCCACCAGGGACAGAGCAAGTGGGACAACAACGGGTCCCATAACTGAGGACAAAACCTCCATCTGAAACCACTCAGAGTGAAGAAAAGCAAAGAGGCAATGAAAAATTAGGAGCCTTGTGGAGGAAATGTCTGGTAATGGGAGAGCCAGAGCACAAATCCACCCATAGATCCCCAGTGGAGGTCTTAGTGCATCCCACCACGCAGGAGATGGGCCCTGAGCTCAGAAAGGGGTTTGAGGACACAAACATTAAAATTACAACTGACTAACGCAGCCCAATCCTCAGCCTCTCAAGGAGGACTCCCAGGTCTGACCCTCAGTGACAGGCTGTGGGTCTGAGGGGGACGAGGAACAGACATCCAGGTGCCACCAGAGCAGGGCTGGGCACAACGTGCAGGTGGTGTGGGCAGCCTGGGCCATCAGTCCTGCCCCAAACTGGGGGTGAGGTGGGAGGGCAGGGGACAGCAGAGGTTAAACTGCAATCTAATGGCATGCAAAATCACATGTGATTGATTGGCATTGATTATCCCCTGCCGAGGTGAATCATAGCCTGGGAAACAGAAATCAATCCCACTGCATTAAGCCCAGTAAGGGTCTGGAGCATCAGCAAAGTGCCCTGAAACACCACAGCTTGCTGACACCACCGAGTGAAGCACAGCAAGCCATGGCATGGCACAGCATGGCACGGCATGGCACGGCACCTGCCTAACCCCTTCCATCCCCGTCAGGCAGGGCTGTGGGGAGGGAGGGGTGGGTTTAGTGGAAGAGCACCGTGCCTGAGGAGCTCCCAGGCCCGTCCCTCTGCCCGTCCCTCTGCCCATCCCTGTGCCCGTCCCTCTGCCCATCCCCGTGCCCGTCCTCGTGCCCGTCCCTCTGCCCGTCCCTGTGCCTGTCCCGTCCCTGTGCCTGTCCCGTCCCTGTGCCTGTCCCTCTGCCCATCCCTGTGCCCATCCCTGTGCCCGTCCCTCTGCCCATTCCCGTGCCCGTCCCTCTGCCTGTCCCTGTGCCCGTCCCTCTGCCCATTCCTGTGCCCGTCCCTGTGCCCATCCCCCTGCCCGTCCCTCTGCCCATTCCTGTGCCCATCCCCGTGCCCAGACCCGTGCCCGTCCCTGTGCCTGTCCCGTCCCTCTGCCCATCCCCCTGCCCATCCCTCTGCCCGTCCCTCTGCCCATCCCCGTGCCCGTCCCCCTGCCCGTCCCTCTGCCCATTCCTGCAGGGACCAGGCTGGGTCAGGCTCACAGGACTCCAGCACCTTGGAGCTCTGCTGTGCAGCTCCTCACCACAACGACATGCTGCTGCTCCTCTTCCCCAAAATGGAATAACACTCCTAGACTGAACAGCTAAAAATACTGGCACATTCCAAATTTCTCTGCCCTTGTTACAGCAAAGAGGAATTTCATGCTACCCAGCCTAGACAAAAGAAACTCCCATCTGGCAGCAGCCCCTGTGTCACTCAGCATCCCCCAGCAAACCAAAGCACCCATTCCAGAATGCCAGCGTGCAAGAGTGTGAATTTACACCACCCCACCATCCTGGCCAGGTGTAATTTACTGGAACTGCTGGAAAGGAGAGTTCAGGAGGAAACAACATCAGGGAAGGGCTCAGCACAGAGGCTCTCACAGCCGCAGGTGCCCAGGGCCAGGACATGAAAGGAGTGGGGCAGGCGCAGCTCCCGAGCCCAGTGCACCAGCAGAGACCATGCAGGGGCTGGGTCATGCACAGGAGTAGAACAATAAAACAGAAAGGGAAGGGAAGGGCAGGGCAGATTTCAGGCACAGCCACAACTGAGCCCACCTGAGCAGGTGAGCAGAGGGAGGCAGAGAAGCCGAGCTGCCCTGGCCCACCCAGCACCCATCCCTGCCCACCCGTGCTGCTGGGTCCTGGCTATGCACACAACACAAAACTCTTCCATCTGCACCAAGATGCACAACTCATTAGCTCTTGGATTAATGGCAATTTTTAATTTGTCAGGCTATGAACACCTTATTAAGCTGTTACACATCACACCTGTGGTGGCAGAACCGCACG
Source organism: Melospiza melodia melodia (assembly GCF_035770615.1). Lineage (NCBI taxonomy): Eukaryota > Metazoa > Chordata > Aves > Passeriformes > Passerellidae > Melospiza > Melospiza melodia. The sequence goes on from NC_086207.1 coordinate 20,560,351, forward strand.
TAAATCAAGACAATTAGCCCGGGACCCAAAGATCTCTCTGCCAGTGCAAATAACCCTGGCCTTGTCAGGAAAACCAACAGCTGCTCTGGGTGCCCAGAACACCCTGCTGAGAGCCAAGGTGCCCCAGCAGGCAGCCCCACCCAGCCCAGCCCAGCTCTGCGTGGGTGGGAGAGGGTCTCAGGGGCTCCCTCAGCTACAGCCCCGGCTGTGGCAGGACAGAAACCCGCTGTTTGTACACCGAGATAACCACAAGCCATAGTCTGCAGAGCACAGCAACTTCTTCTAAGGAATCGCAGAATGTTCTGAGTTGGAAGGGCTCTGCAAGGATCATTGAGTCCATCACTCACATCACTGTCCCATACAGAGATTGGACTCACAATTGGCAATATTTGCACCATGCTCTAATCAACAGAGCTAACCTTAGGGGCTTAAAAGCAGACTGACTGAGAGCTGGGCAGTTACTGAAACCTGCCGTTTCCTGAATTATTTTTTTCTCTGTTTACTATTCTTTTCTACATTATTCATCATGCAGACACACTCAGGCACACCAGGGCAGCCCTCGGTGACTCCCCAGTGTGCCAGGCCGGGGTCAGGGACAGCACTGGGCAGTGACCCAGGCTGGCAGCAGCCTGCCCTGTGCTGGGCTGCCCCCACACCCCCTGCCAGAGCGTTCCAGGCAGCCCATCCCACTGCTCTGTCCCTCGGCTCACGGCAGGATCCAGCTGCCATCCCTGTGCCAAGAGGCTTAGCTGCACAGCAGACACAACCTCCTCAAAATGGCTGATTTGGGCTTAGGAATAGTGATGGAAAATCCGAGCCCATCTGCAAAATACACCCTTAAAATAATGAGACTTTGTAAAAACCAGCTGAGCATTGATCAAGTCCTCCACCCTTTCCACATTAAAGTCTTTAAAAACTCCGATGATTTCTGCCATAGAACTGTCTGGGCACTTCTCGTGCTTGGGCATAAAGGCATAAGCAACGCAAAAAGTGGCCTGGTTCCAAAATAGCTTCTGAAAACCTGTGATTTCCAGGGACATCACTGGTTGCTGAAAACCTGAACATTTGACAGAGGAAGATACAGATGGTAACAATACGGAGCTCTTACTATTTACAGGATCTTTGTCTGCAGCAGGAGCACAAAAGCTGCTTTTCCCACAAGCTAACCTGTGCTGAGCCCTGCAGCACAGGTGTGACCCTCAGCACAGCCCTGTGTCCTGGGGGCTGCCCTGCAGACCCAGGGGCTCTCAGGGCACGCCCTGCATCAGACTGCTCTCACAGACGAGGGCTCGGATGCAGACATGGGATGGATGCTTTCCAACACTCTTCATGTGCCATGCAGTCTGTCTTTCTGGTCATCTTGCTGCAGCCATCTGTTAGCTGATCAGCAAAAACTATTGACTGTTGAAAAATTTTAATTAGAAGTACACAAATGTCAGCTAAGCGAGTAAAATTCAGAAGCAGCAATCTCTGCTCTCGTGTAGAGCAGCTATTTTCAGCGTACAGCCCAGTTTTGTTACCATCTTGCTCTGATGTCATTCTCTGTCACATTATTCCAGTTTGGTGCCCCTGGAACAAGCCCTTGGCTGAACATGGGAGGCACCACATGCACTTCTGCCACAGGAGCTTCTGACAGGAGCCTGGCGCTGGTGCCAGAGAGAGAGGATCACAAAGCACATGGCACACTGGGGATGCAGGGATGGGCACGGGGGGCTGAATGAGCTGCCTAGGTGGGCCAGCCTGGGGCAGCACCAGCGCAGGAACACAGCTGGGTCAGACACAAGGGGTCTGGCACGTGAAGGGCAATGGGGAGGGCAAAAGAGAGTGCGGCTGATGGAATATGGACACCTTCTGCATGGGAAACTGGCCCTTTGCCATGAGGCACCTCTCTGCAGGGAGCACCCACAGCAGCCACGCCCGGCACACTGGTGGCATTTGAAAAATGTTCTTAACGCTCCAATTCCAGTTCTACAGGAAAGCAAACACACCAACACCATGCAGGCAGTCCCTGGCATTTGCTGCACAGATTTGAATTTAATCAGCCCAAAATGGCTCAATCCAGCATCTGGGGCCATCCTAAGATGGCAGCACAATGGGGCTGGGGCAGGCAGTGCCACCCAGAGCCCTGGGCTGTGCCACCCTCCCTCAGTGCCCACGCCTGGGCAGACAGGACATTTCAAACAACATCCCGGGCAGACAGGATATTTCACACTGACACCAGTGCTCCCAGCAGCATTTCCCCTGCCTGTGTCCAGCCAATCCCAGAGCCCACAGACCCTCTCTGGGAGGTGGCATGGCCTGTTGGCACTCCCCATTGCCCTCCTGGTGCCACTCAGTGCCCTCCCTCTGGGATGTGCCCCTTCCCAGAGTGCCAAAGGTGCCCGTGGCAGGTGGGCACTGCCAGGTGCTGCCTCCACGTGTGGCCCAAGGCCCCTGCCAGCCACTGCCAGCCCTCCTTGCTGGGGCACAAACCCTCCACGAGGCTCTGCAAGAGCTCAGGGGAACCCAGAGCCCTGCATGGGCCACACCACAACACACTGCTCCCTCTGAAACCCATCACAAACCAAATTTTCTGCCGACTTTAACATTTCTTCCCATGGAAGACAGATGTCTGTGCCATCATTTTCAATCTGCTCCTGGAAGAGCTTGTCTCAAGACATTTTCCTTGCAGTATTTTAATTAAACTTTCTTTCTTTCTTTCAATTTAGTTGGGTTCATTAAATGATGTCCTGAGCCGCTGAAATGAATTGCTTAAAAGTGATTTGTGCAGCAGCCTGAAGGAGCAGATTGCAGCTATAAATGAGCCTGTCTTTGAACTTCACAAGTTTTGCACTTGGGGTGCAGAAGGCACCCAAAAGCCTCAAGTCCCTGGGGAAGGCCCAGGGTCTCTGTGGGCAAGGCAGCATTCCTGGCTGCTGCTGGTAAGTTACAGAGAGTGAAAAACTTGTTTATAAACTGCAAGTGTAAATAACAAACATTTCTGCTTGGAAAATAACAAACTTCATATATACAGCTATCTTTAGTGGAAACAAAACCCTTGTTTGTTACAGGGAATAAATTCTGGGATGTCAGAGGCTTCCAAACAGAAGCATGGACAGTCACTAGACCCAGTGAAAACCCTCTTCCCATCAGATGGTCAACAGCCAATAGACACAACTACACAACATCCAGCAACTTCCACTGAAAAGCTGCAGTGATAAACAGTATGTTGTCTTACAGCCCTCACCTTCTAAAAATGAGGTGAGAGCTGGGTACTTCATCTCTTTTCCTCCTCCTTGTCAGTGCGAAGGCAGGTTACGGGGTGTTACCTGACATTAGGTACCTGACACTGCTTCTATACACCATCCGTGGTCTGCCCAACACTTACCCAAAGACAAGCACTGGGCTTCCCTCTCTCTGCTCCTGCCTGCTGGGGTTCAGCAGGAGCGAATCACACTGTTTGATCTCAGCTGCCTCAGTCACACGCAGCTTCAGCTCAGAGCTCCCCACCCAGCACACACCAACCTCCGGGCACTCTCAATGTCACTGCCAGCCCAGCCAGGCTCTGCAAGCCTGCAGGTGTCCTGGAGCACTGAGGGGTTCGGGACAACCTCTGCTACAAGAGGGGTCAGCACCATGGCACAGTACCAGGGTCACATCCCTCTCGGGTGGCACAGCAGCATCCCCACGCTGCATTTGACACCAGCTACGCCAGGCAGGTGGAGCAGCAGCTCCACAAGTGACATGCTGCCCCTGCAACACCCTCCCCACACAGGTACAGCCAGATCAGCCACGGCTGCGTGGTCTCCACCGCTCACTGCCCCTGCCACCGCCAATGCCCTTGCCACTGCCAATGCCACCGCCACTGCCGCTGCCACAGCCACTGCCAATGCCCTTGCCACCGCCACTGCCAATGCCACCGCCACTGCCCCTGCCAATGCCCTTGCCACTGCCCCTGCCACAGCCACTGCCAATGCCCTTGCCACTGCCAATGCCCTTGCCACCGCCACTGCCCCTGCCAATGCCACTGCCGCTGCCACAGCCACTGCCAATGCCCTTGCCACCGCCACTGCCAATGCCACCGCCACTGCCCCTGCCAATGCCCTTGCCACCGCCACTGCCAATGCCACCGCCACTGCCCCTGCCACTGCCCCTGCCAATGCCCTTGCCACTGCCAATGCCACATCCACTGCCAATGCCCTTGCCACTGCCAATGCCCTTGCCGCTGCACGTCACAGGGCAGGCCTCACCCAGGGATGGGAGCGTTGCCAGGGCACAAGGAGCAGCACACTTCTGCACAACAGCATCACAGCACGAGCAGCTGCGGGACACTCAGCAGGATGCACTCCCTGCCCCTGTGCCCAGGGGTGTGCTGGGGGTAAGGGTGTGGATTTTAACAGTTCTGCTGGAAAGCTGCTTCCCATTCTGAGAGAAATCTAGGCATTACTTAATTCAAAACAGAAAACAAGCTGCACTCTGGGCTGTGAGCAAGTTTGGGCTTCATTCGGAAGGGGGAAAAGTGAAAATACTAATTAACCCCAGTTGTTGGAAGAACGCCTTGCAGAAACATTATCCAGAATGGGTCACAAATCATAAAATAATAATAATAAAAAAAGCCACAATGCTCTGGGGACATTAAGCGATTACAGAGAGTTGTTATTTGGCTGATTTTCACACTTCATTAGCATGTGCATAATTTAACAAGTGAACGTGCTGAGGGCTGGCAGCACATAAGAGCCACTTTCTTGAAACACCAACTGTAAATTGGGACACCACAGTTAGGGGGTTTGTTTTAAATCGTGATGGAAAACCAACGGACATGGATTCCACACCTTCAGCAGAAGAAAGCGATATTCAGGGACCACAGGCCAGGCAGAGAGGTGCTATGGGAAGGTGGCTGCCCCTTTGGACACGGCCCAGAGAGCCCAGCTCCACGTGGCTGGGAGCTGCCTCAAGGCCATTTAACACAGAATTAGGTAAATCTGGATAAACACAACACAGTGAATCTGTGACCTTCCACTGCTCCCCCTTGTCTGGCACTCCCCACAGAGCAGTGGGGGCGGCACTGAAGCACAGGGTGGACAGACTCTGGGAGTTACCATCGGAACAGGGAACCTTCCAGCACACCCATTCCCCTTCCAGCAGGGAGAGGGGAGGGCAGGAAACAAAGGGGAATTACCAGTACCAGGATGGGCACATCACAGGGAAGGGACAGTGCCAAGACAAACCAGAGCACACGGGCCCAGGCTGCTGCAGCCCTCGCTCAGGCCACAGGGCAGAGAGCCCACGGGCATCCCACCCATAGCCTGGGACACGGGGCACTGAAGGCTGCACACCAGGGACAAGGAGGGCACACTGGGGACTGAAGGCTCCACAGCCACCAGCCAGGGACAAGGACACCCTGGCCAGCACCCAGGGCACATGCTGTCCCCTGCAGGGCTCCCACAGCACCTGGCAAGGTGGGCAGACACGGCAAGCACAGGTGTCCTGCACAAGGAGACCTGTGAGCTGAAGGCAAAGGGATGGTTCAGATCAGGGAGAGACGAGACCTCTGCAAGAAAAAAAAATCTCTTGCTCCATTTTCCCACACTGTGTGGCAGCCACATCTCTAAACACTGTTCCAGATTCTAATTTCCCCATATTTTAACAGAGATTCTTTTTATGAAACTGCAAGAGGATTTAGTACTTATGAATAATGCCATGAGGTCTGGGAGATGTTTCTTTATATGATTAACTGACCACAGGCCATTTGTTTTGCAACAAAGAGGCTCAATGATCCGTGCACTCTGATTTATTCAGCCCCCATCTAATGCAGTGGCTGATATCTTCCTGGTACCCATATCTGCACAATGATGGGAGGAATGCAGACCATGAGAGCCTCTGCATGCCAGCCCATCAGCTGGGGCAGAGCTGAGGGGCAGGAACCCCAGATGATGGCAGGGGACCCCAGATGTTGGCAGAGAACCCCAGAGGAGGGCAGGGGAACCCAAATGCCACACCAGCTTTCACAGTGAAGCAGGGCAGGTTCTGCTTTCGAGTTCTCTCTCCTCACGGGGGCATGGCTGCATGTTTCACCCACATTTCTGATTTCAGATACAATATTTGCTGCAAAGATAACGGGTATCACAAAATAAACTAGGAGAATTGATATCAGCCCTGTGCTATTGGGCACCGATGACACTGTTTGTTGATGAAATACTGGTGCACTGAAACAGAGTGTGAGAACTGGCGAGTGGATTTCACTCTGAACAGAAGTGGAACTGACAAATGTACTGTAATTGTCCAAATTGAGCAGCTGATGGCAAGTGCCTGGCATCCCCTGGGTACCACACACTTTCTCTCCAGCAGCACTCCTGTGTTCCAGGAAAGGATGCTGGAAATGTCACCTTCCTTCTGAATTTGGCTCTTAATAATGGAACAAGAAATGATACAGCCACAGAAGAAGTCTGAGTTTCTCCATCCAATGAACCACAGCAATGCCTGGTTGGCCCTTTATGTTGTTTTGTTTTGCTGTACATAAGTAATGAGGAGTGAGGATGCAGTACTTTGAAGTTGAACTTGGGAGTATGAGCAAAGCTACTGCGAGAGTAATAAATTATGCAAAACTATTTGTGCTTGGAATGTTAATGTTTCAAGATGGTGCAAACAGGCCCTTTTTAAACCTCTTCTAAAAACCCAAAGAAGCCTTGGGACCAAACCATATGGTTTAAGTCAGCGGCCTATAGCAAGCTTAATGCTTTGCCAGCCAGCAAGGATTTGGGCAATTAGTTTATTAATGTGTTTATGTAAACAAAGAGAAAAAAAGTTGGGGAAAGTCTCATCCATTTCTCTCTGCCAAACTTATTGAGCATCACCAAACAGAGGAAATGCAAATCTAAGAAACTTTAAAACCCAGCAAAGCCCCAGCCAGCCCCAGCACCCTGACAAGGAGAACTGGTGACCCCATCACATATCCAGGGCTCAGTGGTGTCTTACCAGAGCCATGAGGAATGGGCAAAATGGTCCCTCCCAACTCAAGAGTCTATGGAACCCCAAGCAGAAAACTACCATATCACTTCCAGTTCATTATTATAAATCCCTGACTCAGGACAAGGAATATCTAATTATCCCAATTGCTTCTGCTTTGGGAATGGGCCCTTTACACTCGGATAAAGGTGCCTATAAACAGCAGCATTTCTGCCTGCTCAGGCTGCGGGTCGGGTTTTATACGCTCTGAGAAGATTAACTTTATTCTTAGTGAAGAATTTAATTACAGGAAGCGATTAGCCAAGTGCTCCCAGTCAATAGAGATGCAGCGCAAGCTGTGCAGGAGTGGGCACCTTTGCTCCTGAGCAGCAAGTCCAGAAACACCGACATTATTGCAAAGCCATTTGGGTTTTAAGTGACACCAGCCAGACCTGGATCTCCACAGGCCAATTACAACATGCTGACTTAAGCAACATTCAGCGGGGCTGGGAAACCAATGGAACAACAGCAGGAGACTGAAAGTCCATTTTAAAATGCAGGAATACATCAGTTTATAGCCTTGTTTTCTAATTGCAACACTGCAAAAATCAATGGCTTTTGAAAAGTAAAAGAAGCACAGAAAACTGCTTGCAAACTCTGCCAGTCAGAAAACAGCACTTGCTGATAAATGTAACTGTTTTCTCTGTCTTTTGGAGGACAGGACAAAAGAATGCCTTGAATATTTGCCATCTCCTGTAACCCTTTCCACTGCATGTTAATAACTGCAGCTATTCACTAATCAAGAAAAAAACTGTAATTAAATACACCTAAAGCAGCTCTGCAGCCTCCAAACAGCACTGCCAAGGGCTAACAAAAACCCAGCAAGGCAGCCCAGGTGCCTGTGAGCAGGCTCCCATGGGAGGCAGTGATGTGGGAGCCCACACTGAGCTCCCCAGGGTGACACCATGAGCGTTTCTCCACTGCCAGTTTCCACCCACAGCCCTGCCAGCCCTGCGTGGGCACCAAGAAGGGCCCAGCTGGACCCACTGCCCAGCAGCTGCTGCCTGAGCCTGACACACAGCTTTTCCAGGGGGGGCTTTCATTTGAAGGCCTGAGACTGCATACGCAGAGGAAAAAACCCTTTTCTGGCAAACCCTGTCCTCTATTTCATCACCTCATCAATAACTTTGCACATTGTCAGAAACAGATGGCAGGGAAAGAAAGAGGTTTTGGGAAGCAGCCGCTCTCAGGAGATCAGGAACAAGGTAGCTCCCGAGTCTGGGATTCTGCTGTACCCCAGTACCTCCAACCAGGGCACGGCTCCTCCCTGGAGCCAGGAAAGGCACTCCCAGCCAGGGAAGTGAAAAGCACACACATTGCTGCTCAGCCTGGCTGCTGCACCCCTGTGGGACATGCCCTGCAAAGCAGAGCTGGTGCTGCAGTGCCCTGTTTGGAGAGGAGGGGTGGCACTGCCCCTCACTCACTGCTGTGGGCACTGCCCGGGCCAAGCCACTGCCCATACACACCCTGAACAACGGGGCAAGGTGCTTGAACACCCTGAACAAGGGGGCAAACTGCTTGAACACACTGAACAAGGGGGCAAACTGCTTAAACAACACTGAACAAGGGGGCAAACTGCTTAAACACACTGAACAAGGGGGCAAGGTGCTTAAACACACTGGACAAATGGGCAAGGTGTTTTTCCTGTCCCCAGCAAATGCTGAGCCAGGGCAAGGCACCCAGCCTGGCAGGGACAGACACCTCCTGCACACACAGGAACATGAGCGTTCCTGCTGAGACGAGGCCCTCCAGAACAGGCAAGGTGCAGTCAATGCATCTGAAAACAGCCTCACAGCTTCCTTCTCAAGAGAAAGCAGACCCTGCTAATTAAAGAAACAACGCCTTTAAGAACAGTACTCCAAAGCCCCTCTGGTTGCCCAGGCTGCTTGGGTCCCTGGCCAAGGCCAACACACCAGACGTGAGCACATTTGGACCTGCATTTAGCAGTGTGTCCAACATCAGCCAGGGCAAGGGAACCTCTGGGGTGGGATCTACAGCCCGTGACACGCCCAGGCAGCTTCACATGGAAACTGGCAGCAGCATTTGGCCCTGAGAGCCCAACTTAGAGCAGGGCTAATTGTATTAAGGACCACACAGCGTATTGCTTTATTTGTAATGCGTTTTAGGCTTCAGAGGCTGAGAGTCCCATCTGCAGGAACAGACTGTTGCAGGATTCAGCTATTAATAGCCACTGGTACACACTTCCAGCTGAGGGACACAAGGAGGGAGGAGACAAGCAGATGGAGATAATGCATTAGGGTGACACAAAGCCAAAAAAAGGATGATCCACTTCCCCACATCCTCACACACATCTCACGTTTGCAGCAGGGAACAAATGAAGTGTCACATGTGATTAACTCATAAACATCCTAATTAGAAAGTCCTTACATTCGATCAAATGTCCAAATATGACAAGACTTCAGTGTCCTCCCCAGAGCCCCATGCAAACAAGGAAACACAGCAGACTTCAGCTCCAACTTCAAAGCAAGGCCCATGCCCAGCCTGGCATCTGTAAGATGCTGTTTATGAAGTGCTTTGAGAGCTGCTGCTGGAGGTGTGTTGGATGAGAACCAAGAGCTGCTCCTCTCCCTTCTACACTACACCCTGATGAATTCTTTGACTCAGGCTGACCTCCAAACCAGCCTGCCAGCAGAAATGCTGCCACTGATGGCAATGGTGAGGAACTCTGACCATCCAAAGATCCATGGGAGACATGGATCTGGCCTCACTGTCACCAAGAAGAGCCCCAGCTGCAAGGCAATCTCTGCACAGCATCATCCTCACAATCTTGGGTGAATTCAACCATTTCGTGCCACGGGTACTGACCGCTGGCTTTGTTTTTATGCCCAACGTTTTTCTGCCTGATCACTTCCATCAAAAAGCTGAATACCCTGTTGTAGCTGGAGCTGCTCCATCAGTAACACCTCGCTGCTGCACATTGCAGGGCTCCTAATGAAAAACATTGCATCAAGTTGCCAAATGCCAGTGTGAAACAGGACCCATAGCCAGGATCTGCTGCAGGAGCGCCAGACCTGAGCTCTGCAGGGGCAGAGGGCTCCCTCATACCTGCAGGATGCCAGCAGCGTGACAGCCCAGCAGCTCCGGGGCTGCTCCATCACCTAACACACTTGCTAGCAGGAGTCCGGAGGCTCCCCACAGCGACTGCAGCTCCAGCCCCCTGCCCATCCCCTGGCTGCTCTCCACACAGAACACAGCAGCAGCGCGGCTCACAGCACTGCTGAGCAAAGCCAGCAGAGCTCCTGGCACTCACAGGCATCACCAGGGGCAGGCAGGGTCCCACTGCACTCCAGCCACGACCTGCAGATGGAAATCATGCTGGCTCTGGTGGCTGCACGAACCCGCAGACCAGAGCCCTCACCCGAGGCCAGGGTGGAGAAACACCATCACCAAAACTTAGCCAAAACCGAACAGTTTGTCACTGCTGGGAGGCGCAGGGCCCTGTTTGCTCTGGGGCCTTCAAATAGAGCAGTTCTGTAGAAGGAAACTGCTGCAGAGATGCTTGTGGAGACTCTGGTGGGACTCTGGCTTCTGCCAAGAAATCAGGCAAACAAGCAGCCTGCCCCTGGATCCCTGTGTGAGTCGAATCCTCCAGCTGAGAGCGTTGCCCGAACAGATCTTCCCAAGCAGAGGCAATCGCAGGCAGACATCTGGCACACCGTTCCTGCTAGCCAGAAACGTTCAATGGGGAACCAGTTACAAAGCAACACTGCTCACGCTGTTATTATAATTAAGAATCTGTCAGCCTGCTGAAACGAAGGCCAAGTTTATTTAGGGATTGTGAGGGAGGGCTCTCCAAAACAGCCTCTCTAGTTCTCTCTGTTCCATTCCCCAGATCCCACAGAGATGCATGTTTCCACGGACAGCTTGTGGCTGGAGCAACCTCCACCAGTGCTGACCATCACCGGGCACTGCTGGGCACAGCACTGCTGACCATCACTGGGCATTGCTGGCACACAGCATTGCTGACCATCACTGGGCATTGTGGGCACACAGCACTGCTGACCATCACTGGGCATTGTTGGCACACAGCACTGCTGACCATCACCGGGCACCGCTGGGCACAGCACTGCTGACCATCACTGGGCACTGCTGGGCACAGCATTGCTGGCCATCACTGGGCACTGCTGGGGCACAGCATTGCTGGCCATCACTGGGCACTGCTGGGCACAGCATTTTCCCATCCCCAACAGCAGTCAGGGCACCAGGGCAGGGTGAGAGCAGGGCAGGAGCCCAAGGGCGCTGACTGGAGCCACACCAGCTCAGGTCACAGATCAAATCACAACTGACACACATCTCTTGCCATGAGCTTGCTATCAGCTGATGAGGACCCAGATATCAAGAACGAAAACACCAAGATGAAACTTTAAAAACCCATTGGTCTTCCAAAGCCTACAGCACCTTGAAAGTGAGCATGTTTAGGGAGCCCTGCTTGTGTGGCTGTTCTGGGCTGGGTTCGCTGGGGCCACAGATGAACCAGGAGCCATTTTGGGGTCCAGGGGTTCCCCCACTGTTGCACATCTCAGCAAGCTCGTTATCAGCATTTGGAGAGGTTCAGCTTTGATACCCCTTGCACTAAAATGAGTTGCAGATCAAACCAGGCACTCAACAGAATTTTTAAATTAAACTACAAAATAATTTAAAATCCCCTTTGAGGACGTTATCACAGGGTTAACACCCACTCTTGGCTTCAGATAATACAGCAGCAATAAATGGTAATGTGCTCTATGAAACATGATTTATTTTTGCTGAGCAGGCTTGGCATTATAAATCTCAGCACTCTTAACATTTAAAGTTGTTATTCTAACGACAAAATAGACATGAGGGAGATAACAGTCTTTATCTCCATTAATGTTTTATTGTTGTTCAGAGAATATGGATATGGACTGATCCAAGCATAGGAAAATCACAGCAATTTGTTTGCACATTGGGGAAGCTGAGATAATGGTTGTGTTTTATGACCACACCAGGGAATCAGCTGAAATGCAGGACAGAGCAGATCAAAATGAGGGATTAATCGGCTGCTTTGGTTTCTGGTTTATGTTCCGGTTACATTTCCATTCCCAGGCCCTTCCTTAGCATGACATTAGAAGAGATGGTCCAACAGCTGACTCGTGGCACCCGAGGAAGTGAGGAAACAGGCTTTGAGTTAAACAAACAGGCTGCACAACAGTTGTGTGCAATGCAGACAGGCAGCACTGCCGGGGAGCAGGATCCTTCTGGGCATTCAGGAGCCGACTCTGCTCTCCCCGAGCCCTCGGGGCCCTGCAGCTGCCTGGGTGCCACAGCACAGAGCTCCTGACCCGCCTGGCACCTCACCTCCCTCCCAAAGCACCTCCGAGGGCCACAGCACCCTCTGTGAGCTGAACCTGAGACACTGAGCTGAGCTGCTCAGTGGGGGCTGCGCTCTGGAGGCTTCAGCAGATAAAAGCTGAAAACCAAAACAACAGAAACTCCAGACAAACCACACAGCCACCTGCCCCATCCTGGGACGCCCTGGGCCAGACAGGGCAACCCTTCCCCCTCTAGAAATCAGGTGCATAATGCACCAGGGAAAAACAACAACCTGTGCTGCCCTCATTGCCTCCAACAGCTCAGTCACAGCTGTTCTGGGAGGATGGCAGGGAGGCGACCTGGGGGCAGCATTCCCAACAGCTCACAAACATCACACCACAACACACCAATGTGCACATCTGGCCTCCAGTGCCCCGCTGCTGGGGCAGGTGGCCACGGTGGCATCTCAGCCTTTCCCAGAGCGCTGGGGTCAGGCCAGACCAGTTCCAGGTTTGCTGTGCCTCAAGTGCCCCTCCACAGGGCAATGGCCTGCTCCCCAGGTGATGGGGACTGGGGAGGGCTGCAAAGAGCTCAGGTGCCGCTGCCCAGGGCAGCTCTGCACAGGGATGCTGAGCTTTTGGTCAGCGCCAGGCAGAGCGGCTGTGCAGCATCAGCACCGGTGCGCGGAGCCCCGGGACGTGCCTGGGCACTCCCCGCCGTGCCCGGAGCCCGGAGTGCCCACCGGCACTGCCCGGAGGCGCGGTACGTGCCCGGTACTGCCCCCCGGTACGTGCCCGGTACTGCCCCCGGCGCTGCCCGCGCCCCGGGCCAGCCGTGCCCGCAGCTGGGGCGCCGTGCGCCGCCCCGGGAGCCGCAGCGAGCAGCAGCCGCGGTTTGTGAGCCGCCTGATCAGGGTCCGGCCCGGCCGGGCGCGGCTCCGCGGGCTCGCCCCGCTTCACCGCCACACGCGCCTCTCGCTCACCGCGCCCGGAGAGGCACCGGCTCCGGCAGCAGCGCTTCCCGGCCACCCAGCCCCTGGCACGCGTATTCCCAAAGGATTCTTTCCACCAGCACTTATTGCCCCAGCCAGTCACTAACAAGCAAGTCTGGACTCAATAATCTCGGAGATCTTTTTCAGCCTTAATGATTCTATGATTCTATGGGTCTAAGCCTGCTGGCAGGGGTACACCTCTGCTCCAGCTTCCAGAGTTAGGGAAGATGATGATCACCTTGCCTGCCACAGCATTAGGCCCTTCCACCTACCGACCTTCCTTCCAGGCACCAGATCTCACCAGCTCTTTTGGGAGGAGGCGTCAGGGCTTTGGCACAGCCCTGCAGGCTCCTGCTCCCACCAGCAGCCACAGGAGCGACTGCTGGCTCAGATGAGGAGCACATCCCACCCAGCATCCTGGCTCCAACAGACAGCAGGTGATACACAAACAGCAACCAGCAACGTTTCCACTAGCATTCTCCTGCCCTCCGCAATGTTCAGCCCAGGGGGCTCATCAAACACAGGTGGTCTCTCTACATTTAGTAAATCTTGACCACTCCACCAAGGCCCTCAATTCCATTTCAAAACCTGTTGATGGGGCAGTCCTGGCTGGCACCCCAAGGATCATCTGCAAGCACCCACAGCATAGCTCGGGGTGCTGGGCGTGAGGGCCTGACCAGGGCTGGGTTCAGACTTGCTGCAGCTGCAGACCCCACAGCAACAGGGACCAGGGTAACCCCAGGCTGTGAGGCCAGACCCCTTTGGATGCTGTTGGTGTCTCCTGGAAGTGCCCCAGCTTTCCCCAGCCCTGGAGAGGCAGCAGCTTGGTTCTCGCACAGAACTGAGGGGACAGAGGCAGATGCAAGGCATCACCAGTGACCAGGCACCCTCCTCACAGTCCATCTGCAGTGGGTCAGCCACATCATTGCCTGCTCCCAGTCCTCTCACTAATCTCTAGATTACAGAGTCCCTAGGCACATCTATTCTCTCATTAATCTATAGATTAAAGCATCCCCAAATCGGCTTTGACGTAGAGCACTGCAAACAGTTGAGTTATGCTGTGCTTCTGCAGAGATCCCGTATGAGACAGAATAAGGGATGGACCCACATGTCTGTGGGTCCTTCCCACCGGGGGGAGCCCAGGCTCGGGAACTGGAAGGGATGTCTAAATACAGTACACGTGTATAAACAAAAAGCACAAAGGATGTGACTGTGTTTCGTAACCGAAGTACTCATGTGATAAAACAACTTCACAGAGGTTCCCAGATTACCTAAATCTCAACCCAGATGAGCTCCAAACAACAACTTTCATCGTTTGCAGCAACAGAAATACCCAACAGCTCTTGCCCTAAACCAGCACTGGGAGATGCTTCACTTGGTGCTTTCCTGGAGACTACCTGCAGATTTTTAAAAAATCAATCACTGTACCACAGAGAGCTCGAGGCAAACTTCCCTGGCATCAGGGCCCCTTCCTGCAGCACCATGGCAGGGCAGGATGGGAATGACTGAGATGCTGACAGATTCTTACAGAGGGAGTAACAAGATTAAAGCAGGAAAAGGAAATAAAGGCTTAGTGATAGATTTTGAAACAGCAAAACCCACTCGGTTTGGGAAACACCCCCTCAGGAGATGACACACCTGCAGGGGCATTAGCCAGGCCCAGGGAAGGGTGCAGGGGGCAGCCAGGGCTGGCTGCAAGGCGTGGTGACTGTCCTGCCAGCAGGGCCACGCAGCTCCAGCAGGGTCAGCCCGGGCCTGCAGGGGAGAAGGTTCCTTGGCAGAGCCATTGGGAAACACGGACACCCCCCGGGGACGGGCCCCGCACCGCGGGCCGGGGACACGAGCGCTCCCGAGGATCCTCCTCCCACAGCGCAACCACCGGCCGGGCCACCTCCCCACCAGGACCCGTAAGGACACATCTCCTACGAGCACGTCTACAAGTGGAAGCTGCTCCCATGGTTGTTTGTATTCAAATGTCTCAATTTGTCCTACTTTTGGCTGGGCACTCAGCAGAATTGCCAATGAAGATAGATTTACGCAAAACAAGAACAAATCAAGCATATTTTCTGGACATTTTCCCCATGAGATCTGCCGGTGTGCAGCAGCGCTCTGGGGTCGGAGCTGGCGCTGCCCTGGAGCCCGCTGGCGCGGCTGCCTGTGCCCGGCAGACCGTGTGGCACAGCGGGGACGGGGCTGCACTCAGCACCGCCCTGGAACCCGAGTCCATCGGTACAAGGGCCCCGCTTCTGCTCAGCAACGCTCTGAGCTGCACAAGAACAAGGCATTCAAATGTGCGCTTGTGAAATACCATCCTCACCCCACATTTGCATGAAAATACCAGACCTATTTAAGTGACAACGACACTTCACTAAAGCAAATTACATAACCGGCTATTTCCCTCAGCTGACACACCAGAGACACCTTCATTTCCAAAGCAAGTCTGCACTTGCTGCACAGCATTTGGAAGGATTTTCTTCTTCTTAAACCAGATACCAGAGCGTTAGAGGCATATACTGCTTTCACATGCAGGAAAAAATAAAACTCAATTATCAAAATTTTTTATCTTAGCAGAATCTACCATTTCAATGTGCAGTCAGCCTCCCTCTAGCAGAACCACTGCATGGAGTCAGGAGTTCTATTCAGCACGAAGGGAAGAAAAACTCCCAGCTGGCAGACAGCCATTAAATCCCCTCCTGCACTTGCCCCTGCCCTGCCGCCGCAGCAGGGATCTCACCGGCTGGCTCTGTCCTCTGCTGCACAAATGCCTCTGTGTTTCATTTCTACCGAGAGGATTGCCGTGGTTCCCTAGCACAAGGTCCTTCTGAAAATGCCAGCATACGGCCACCGATTGCAGACAGCCTGGATCTTACCACTGAAAACCCCCAGAAATCACCGGCAGAAATCACTGCGGGCTCATCTCCACCGGGAAACCCGAGCTCCCAGCAGGTCACAACAAGGTAGCTGTAGCTTCATTTCACATTTGCTGGCTGTTGCAGCTGCCTTTCAGAATGCAGCAACAGCAAAATCATCCTTCAGAGAGCACAGCACATGGCGATGTGAGCCAGACAACCCGGAGGTCCCATCGTGGCCACAGCACCCTCCTGGAAGCAGCGGCCCACGCCACCCTGTCAGCAGGAGCGTCAGCGTGGCGCGGCCTCCGCAGGCCCGGCAGTGGGCCCCGGGGCAGCTCTGCCCACTCCGCCCCACAGCCCATCCTGCTGGCCCCACAGCCCGTCCTGCCCACTCCGCCCCACAGCACGGCCTGCCGGCCCCACAGCCCGTCCTGCCCACTCCGCCCCACAGCACGGCCTGCCGGCCCCACAGCCCGTCCTGCCCACTCCGCCCCACAGCACGGCCTGCTGTGCCCCACAGCGCGTCCTGCCGGCCCCACAGCCCCATCCTGCCGGCCCCACAGCCCCATCCTGCCGGCCCCAGGGATGCCCAGCACAAGCCCTCCCCAGCACCTGGGGGCTGTCACACTGAGCACTTGCATTCCAGCTACACACAAGCAACACAAAAAACATTTCTTTGGCTCATCAGGTATTCAAAGCTTTCCATTACTATATCAAGCCAAAGATTTTCCACGAGATAAACTCTCCTTTAGCCATGTGACAAAATTCCCAAAGTCTGGCTTCCTCTAAGTCTCATGAGGATGACACCCTAAGTGAAAGCCTCTTTGGCTACTAATTAAGCTACAAATAAGCCTGCTCAGGCTCTGGTATGGAGTCTGGTTTTTGAAGCCTCATTGAAGGTGTCAGGGCTGCCAGAAAGGGTGGGGGTGCAGTTTTGCTTTACATCAGCTCCACTTTCCTCCTGAAGCCAGGGAGCAAAGGGAGGTTATGGCAGAGCTAATGCGAAGTTGACAGCTCTTCAGCTACCAGGGAAGACAGCAGAGGCAAGAGCAGCTCCATCTCCAGCCCTCCTTCACCCCTCGCTGCCGGAGCTGCCTTTGTGGTGGCTGCAGCAGCATGTGCAGGCTGAGCTCATGTTCTGCTGCCTGAACCGAACATGGCCACACCATCTTCTCTGCTCTTGAGCTATTATGGGAAACCACTTTCAAATGCACCATGAGCCTCACCAGGGCTGTGACATTATCCATGTGCAACAGCCTTGGCATCTCCTTGCATCTGCAACGCACCAGTCGGGATGCACTTCACTACACCTTCCTGGAGCAGCTTGTACTGAAAATAACCCCAAACCACTGCTCCATTGACGAGATCTGCACCAGCGTTTGCCGTATTCCGCACCCCACAGCGGCTTCAGCCACCTGCAGCACCGCGAACGCCCTCAGGGGCTGGGGAAGCGCATCCCGAGCCGCGGCCGCCGCCCGCATCGCTCCGGCTCCGGCGAGCCCCGCATCGCCCCGGCCCCGCGGGTGCGCTCCGGCGGGGAAGGGCTGTGGGGGCTCGGGACCCCCCCTTCTCCCGGATCAGGAGCAGCGGGAGCTCCGGAGGGGCCCGGCGGGGCTGGGGGCGGCTGCGTCCCGAGCGCTGCTGCGGCGGCTCTCGGGGCCCGGGCTCGGCGGCCCCGCTCCGCCGGGCACCGGCCGGCCCCGGGAGCCCACCCAGGGCACCGGCGCTGCTGAGTCACCGCAGCGGCCCCGCCGCGCCCGCAGCGAGCCCCGGGGCCGCCGCCGCCGCGGGGCCGGGCAGCCCGGGCCGGTGCCGGGACAGCCGCGGGGAGGGCGCGGAGCGGGGCGGGCGGGGGCCGGGGCCGCTGCGGGGCGGCCTCACCTGCTGCGGGCGGGCCGGGGGCTGCGGGCCGGGCTCACCTTCCGTGGCATAGCTGTGGTCTCGCAGGAAACTGCTGCTGATCTTGCGGGTCTCAGCGTCCTCCTCCATTGACGGCGGGCAGGCGGGCGCGGGGCGTCAGCAGCCGCAGCCGCGGATCCATCATCCCCCCCCGCGCCCTGCTCCGCGGCGGCGGCCGCCAAATGCGGCGGGGGGGGCGCAGGGGCGGCGGTGCCCGGTGGCTCCTCCCATACGGCACCGACCGGCACCGCGCGGGCGGGCGGAGCGCGCCGCGGCCCCAGCCCCGAAGCTGCTCCTGCTCGGAGACGGTCCTGCCCGGGGATGCTCCCGCCACGGGAGAGGCTCCTGCCCTGGGACGCGCCCTCCTGCCTGGGGATGCTCCTGCCCGGGACGCTGCTGCCGCGATGCTGTCTCACCTGGTGACGCACCTGCCCCGGGGATTGCTCCTTCCTGCCCGGGGCCTCACTGGCCCTGCTGGACACCCCCGTCCATGGGGAAGCTCCTGCAGCCTTCAGGCAGAAGGACTGCCGCTCCCTGACCCGCCTGCCCAAACACGAGATCCCAGCCCAGGGCTGGCAGCAGAGCCTTTTTTGGCAGAGCCAGAGCATTCGAACCATGGGAGTCCCGGCACAGGGGACGCAGTAAGGACCATGCAGGTGGCCATGCCAGCAGTGCCCACGGGCAGCTGGTCCAGGCTCACCCTGCCTTGACTTTGGAAGGGATAGGAATGGTCAGTGATTTATGACCATTTATGACTCTGGTGGCATCCAGAGAAGATAATGAACCCAAGGGCTATGGGGGAAGGGAGGGCTTTCCTGTTCAGGGCACATCTGTGAAAGCACAGGCTGTACTCTGGGCTCATCATCTGGTGCTCACCAAAGGGAAACAATGGCCCACTGCAAGGTTTGTGTGTCTTGGCAGGGTCCACGAAGAAGCCTTGGCACTGGCTGAGCCCCTGACAGACACAGGGAGGAAACTCTCAGGGGAAAAGTTCCCTCAACTCCAGCACCTGAATTTGGAAGTAACATCCAACCGCAGCATCAGGGCACAAGAAATCCCCAGCCAGGAGCAGTGCACACTCTGGGCAGCAGTGAGAGGACAGCCACTACTCCCCACTCTTACCCAACCCACAGTGTCCCTCCTGGCCCCCACTGTCACACTCAGACAGCTGCTGAAGGGAAACGGGCACAGACACAGAGACACAGCCTGGGGCCTGCACCCCACAGCAACCCACAGCACCCCACAGCACCCCACTGCTCCACACTGCTGTCAGACCCACCTTAGCACACCTGGTTCACTGTGCACAGGAATATCACTGGTGCTGGCACTAGCCGGGTGCAGCACGAGCTGGCACACGTGGGCACAGGCCCATGGCACCTTCCCACTGTGCCCACCCAGCCAGGACCCCTGGAGACCCCCACACCGTGGGGGAACTGCAGGGCTCGGCACAGGAGCTGCTTGGCAGTCCAGGGCCACCTCAGTGGGGAGTGCAATTGTTACTGCAACAGGAGGATGCAGAGGGAACGGAGAAAGATGGTGGATAACATTGTGAATACAGTGGTGCACTGCAGCTTGATTTCCTCTCCCAACTGTAGTATCATAATTAAAATCTCATTGGGAAGGTGCAAGATTTATTATTATTCTGATGAGATTCACTGCCTGCTTGGGGGCTGCTTATTCTAGGGGAAGCACAGGAGAGAGCACCTCTGAGCAACAGGGCTCAAGGACTCCAGTAGGTCCAGTATGTACATCTTTTGGACAGCATGTTCATCTTTTGGACAGCATGTTCCACACCTGTGCCACACACCCAGCACACCTGTGCTGCACACCCAGCACATCCACAGCTGCACACCCAGCACCCCTGTGCCACACAGGCACCTCACGTCCCTCAGAGGAGTGTGTGAATACTCTCAGACAAGAGGCAAGAGAGGGAAATCTTGTTCTAGCCATTGTGGCCTTATGAGGAAAGGTGAATTCCCAGGCCCACAGCTGCCTGCCTCCCCACATGTTTTCTGTCACACAGAGGCTGATACAAGACATTGTAAAACTGCACCTTGGAGAACTCTGGCACTTACTCATATGCATATATAAGTTCAGGATTTGTCATTCAACCACATCATGTCACAGGCCACTCATTAATACAGGGATTACTAATGTGACAAGCCACAAGCATTCATCAGACAGGCATAAGCCTGAAGTCCCCATGCCCAAGCCTCCACTGAATTATACTGCAATGTGATTTACTTGCTGTAATCACCAGGCACACGTTTAAGTCAAGCAAACACCTTGTATTTGAGGCTGAGGCTGCTCTTGGCTGCAGTGGGTGGGAGCCACAGGTCAGTGTGAATTCACTCCCTGTGGGAAGGCACAGGACCTGGCCATGGCTTGCAGCACAGCACAGAAATGCTGACCAAAGCTCTGGGCAGGTGAGTGGCACCTGGAGCCCTGTGTGCCGAGGGGAGGACAGGGACCTGCCCAGGAAGAGAGAGATGGAGAGGAAAGGTTAAAACTGGACCACAGCACTGTCCCCAGGAACCGTCTGCAAGCCACACTCACCTGCAGCTGTCCTGCAAGAGGCAAGAGCAGCTTCAGACAAGAAAAATAAAGACAGACTTTGAATAAGCAATGGTTAGCATATTACCTCCTCCCAGCAGACCTCAGATGGCAAAGGCAATGCCCAGCTGAGTAACAAGCCCCTGCAATGCCCGTGAACATCATAAACACAACCAGTGACCTCCTTCCCTTCCTTCTCAGTAGGCACCATCTTCAGTGTATTTTCATTTTAACAAGTGCCAAGTCCCTTCTCCTTTTTTAAGTAGCAAAAATTATTCCCCCATTGTGCATGAACTCTATTTATGTATTCATAAGTTCTGCAAAGTTTTTCAGTACAGTGTATCATTTAAACAGATCCAGAAGTTACCTGTTTGTTATGCAACACGCATAGGAGCTGCATCATGAAATCCATTTATTCTCAGCTTTTTAAAATCCAGGAACAAGCCTTTACAATAACTAAAAGCATTAGCTGTCCTAAGCAGGAATCCATTTGCAGATTAAATTTGCCAAAGGTCGGCTTGTAGCTGTCACAGTTTCCCAAACCCCCAGGTGTCTGCCATGTTCTGTACTTTGACATCTCCTCAAGAGCCAGGACACTTTCCACTCCAGTGATTTTTGCTTCAATTAGAGAGCCTGAAGAGTTCCATGCTCAGCTTTCTGTGGGATCTAAACAGTGTGTGAAGAATAATTGAATCAAACTACCAATTTTATGCTCAGTACAGAACTTCCTTCACAGCATTTATTTTACTCTCCCATCCATGAGCACTCAACCTATTTTCCTAATTACTCTTTGAATAATACCCTCATCCTTTAACCATTAAATATAGATAACAAAATTTCTTTTAAACCAGTAAGATTTATTTCTATTGTTGAACTGAGGGATAGCTCCTCTGGAGCCCTACCTTCGTGCTCCTGCAGCAGGACCTGACTGGGATTTCACTGACTAAGCCAATTTGTTTTTCACATTTTCTCCTGTAAGTCACATAAGCAAGCTGGGGAAGCCATAACCCACATCTGTGATGAAGTCCCAGTCATATGAACCTTAATTAGCATTACTTGAGGAAGGCAAATAATTTACCAGATTAAACCAAGATCAAGAAAATTGGGAAGCCAGGTTGCATGCAGAGGACAAGCTGCAGCCCTCCCCTTCCCATATGGCGGGGAACAAGAGTCGGGGCCTCAGGGCAGAAAGGGAAGAATCAGTTCATTGAATGCAAAGCAGGTGAAGACTTGTGCTTCCCAAAGGTCAAATGATAAATTGATCTGCTTGGCCTTGACCCTGCCGTGCAGTTACAGGTGCTGGTGCAGGCTGTACGTGATTAACAGCGTGCCAGTAACGAGCTCTGCCACACAGCAGCCTGGCCTGGGAGCAGCTGCTCCCCAAGGCTCTCCCTCCTGCCTGCATTAGACCAACCAGCTTCTGCCACATTTTAGCAGCTTTCTTCACGTTCAGTCTTTCCCTACTAAGCATTTGATGCCAGGATTTAGAAAAGCCCAGACGTGTTCCTGTTCCTCAGATTTCTCCTATAATGCAACAGCTGCACAGCAACAATATAATGCACCTGTGCAACAGCAACATAAACATGGTGCTTGCAGGAAAAACTTGCTATGAATTATTTCTTATTCTATTCTACAGATGATCCAGCCATAACATACTTATTACCTCTATATTATTAGTAAGTTATACTATTGCTAATTACACTGCAGAGCACATACCACATGCCGAGAATGGAATGAGGAACAGAATATTTCATGAGGGTCTGAGACATCAATGTCTTTTAAAGGATACAGTGTGAACAGTTTGTCACATGTTCCTCACATCAGAGATATAATTAGCTTAAATACTTACACAGTAAATAGGATTTGCCACTTCTGAAGATTAAGGCCACATGCTTCAGCACTGGAGCATCTGAGCCAGTGCAGCACAGTCTATGCTGAGGAAGAAGTTTTTTCTTGGAAACAGCTACTCTGAGCCATGCTGCAGTCAAGGCTTGTCCAAGTCTGTGTTCTGTCTGCTCCTCTGGGTTTGGGTTTTACCTGGAGTGACAAACCCGACCGCGGGTGACAGTGGAAGGCCAAAACTGACAGGCACTGACGGGGTGTCTGCAGTGAAACTCATTTCAGGGCACCAGTGCGGGTCTGTGGGAGCCCTGGGCACGAGTTGGGTCTGTGGGAGCCCTGGGCATGGGTGCGGGTCTGTGGGAGCCCTGGGCATGGGTGCGGGTCTGTGGGAGCCCTGGGCACCAGTGCGGGTCTCTCAGCCCTGGGCATGGGTGCGGGTCTGTGGGAGCCCTGGGCATGGGTGAGGGTCTGTGGGAGCCCTGGGCACCAGTGCGGGTCTGTGGGAGCCCTGGGCACCAGTGCGGGTCTGTGGGAGCCCTGGGCATGAGTGCGGGTCTGTGGGAGCCCTGGGCATGGGTGCGGGTCTGTGGGAGCCCTGGGCATGGGTGCAGGTCTGTGGGAGCCCTGGGCATGGGTGCAGGTCTGTGGGAGCCCTGGGCATGGGTGCGGGTCTGTGGGAGCCTTGGGCACCAGTGCGGGTCTCTCAGCCCTGGGCACGGGGCACGAGTTGGGTCTGTGGGAGCCCTGGGCATGGGTGCGGGTCTCTCAGCCCTGGGCATGGGTGCGGGTCTCTCAGCCCTGGGCACAGGGCACAAGTTGGGTCTGTGGGACCCCCTGCCCCAGCCCCTCACAGCCCAGCCAGACCCTCCCCTGGGCATCAGGGCAGTGGCACTGCCTTCCCCACCCTGTGCCTCAAACACATCAGGCACCAGGGCAAAGGCAAAAACCAGCTCCACAGAGCACAGATTACAATCACACACCACAGTAATAAAACAAACAAACAAACTAAAAACCTGTAACCTTTAAAACTATTAAACAAACAACAATTTGCAAACTGTTAATCCATCAGCTGATGATCAGAACTAACAAAAGAGAAACAGGAATCAGTCTGAGGGCTGAAAAAGCAAACTTTATCATGTAATGTATTTACATTGGACACTCAGATGCTTCCCCACATATCCTGGGATATTATTTGCAAGAATGAATATTTAGTATTTATTCTCTTAAATTAGCAAAACTAATATGCAAAATTTCATATGGCCTCAAAGGTGGATTTTACTTGGAAGAATGTTCACCAATGAAACACATCCAGGTCACTGTGAATTGTATTTCCTAAACTGCAATTACTTCACAGCCTTCAGTTAATTGAGTATGTCCCACATCAAAAAGTAATGAAATCACGCTATAAATTAAAATAGGGCTGCACATGTCTTGCAGCACAAACACAGTAAGTTTCAGAGCATTGGGAATCTGATGCTGGGATTACTATCTCATAAAAATCATTGTGCTTGTCCTCAGATGTCACCCATCAGCAGCAGAGTGGAGCACACAGACATAGCCTGGCCAGCCTTACAAAATGGAAAGCAAAAAGGCAAATCAGTCAGAGTAAACTCCCCAAAGGAAAGGAAACTGTATGTCTGGCAGAGCAGCACTCCTGACCTGCACAGGGATTAGCTGAAGTTCCACAACTGTCAGAAGGATGGATGGTGACCCAAAATCAGCCTGGTGGAAAGTGCAAAATGGGATACAGCAAAATACAGCTGCTGCTGCAACGCTGAGAACTGGGGAACCAAGAGAGCCTGTCAGGAGTGATCAGCTCACCTACTGTTTCCACATTAATGCATTACAGCAGATCCAAAACAACAGAGGGCCCAAGAAGGGAACGTGTCAGTCTAAACTGAGTTTGTGTTCAAGCTCCTGCATTGACAGAGGGCCGGGGAGTGTTATACTGATCCTGTTCAACATTTCTGATGTGCACATGGTCCTAAATCCAGTTATTTGCACTACTCCTCCGTGACTCAGAGCCACAAACAGGGAGCAGCTCCAGCCTTTCAGCTCCAGCTCTGCCCTGCCCAGCCCTGCCCTGCGCCCCACCCCAGGTCAGCATTCATTCTCTGGGATCACCTGAAATTCAGCACGCCAGCCTGACCCATCGTTCCTGGGGTCCTCCGGGTGTCTCCAGCAAAAACCAGCAGCTTGGCAAAGGTGGCACTGGGCCTGGCCAGGGTCCCCACCCCTGGCACCTGCTGGTCCCCTCCCAGGTAGCAGAAGGGGCTGCTTCATCACAAAACAAAAATATACCTCCTTTGTGAAGTGCCACTGCCAGGGCCAGGTGTGGCTTTGGGAGCCCTGCCTGGCACTGCCAGCCCCCCAGTGCCCCCAGGAAAACCTCCAGGCTCCCAGTGCCTCCAGGAAAACTGCCCTCCTGTCTGCAGGCTCCCAGTGCCCCCAGGAAAACTGCCCTCCTGTCTGCAGGCTCCCAGTGCCCCCAGGAAAACTGCCCTCCTGTCTGCAGGCTCCCAGTGCCCCCAGGAAAACTGCCCTCCTGTCTGCAGGCTCCCAGTGCCCCCAGGAAAACTGCCCTCCTGTCTGCAGCTCCTCCTCACCACGGAGCAGGGAGAGCTCCCAGGAACAGCCCTGGCTGCAGAGAGAGAAACTTTCCCTTCTGTGTGGTGTACAGCCTCCCTGCTTGCTCACACTGATTCCCACTTTTGGAGATGTCCAGCAGGAAAATGGGATGATAGCATCACACGAGGACAGAAACGGGCTGGAAGAACCTGCACTGCCAGGATAAATATAGAGGCTGGCCTAGGATGTGGTCTAGGCTTTCCTTACACTAAGGAAAACATAACACAGCAAAACATAAACAAGACATAAACCCAATTGTGCTACCTAAGAATCTTCATGAAGTACAGCTTAGGGGAGGGGAAAAAGAAAAACAAGAGACACCATGAGGAGCCTTACAAGTTTGCCTGACTTCTCAGAATGTAAATGCTGTAAAACTAATATTTGTATGTCACTAATATCTACATATAATCTCCATCATGTCATTTGGAAAAATAAACCTGGAAAACTGTTACATAATAAAAGATATCACATCTTATTAATGTTCGTATAGTAATTATGAAAATCACATATCCATCTGTTACGCAGTCAGCAAACAAGACAAACGACTGTGTTATGTTAAACAGATTATAAAATGCCTGGGGGAAGGAGATCTAATAGCCCCAGCCCAGCCATGAATCAAGCAGCAGCACATGGGCTGCAGCACACTGGAACACACACGGGCCTTTCCCAAGGCTTTTTCCTGAAAAAGGCTTTTTCCCGAGGCTTTTTCCTTTTTCCTGTTCATATAACAACATCAGCAATGAGGTCACTATGACATTAGGCATAGAAGTCTACATTGAAATGTGATGATGTGATCATTAAGATTTTATTGTCCTTTAAAAAAAAATTACTTCCTAAAACAGACAACAACTCCCCGAAGATGAGAGTGGAACAATATGCAAAGTAACATTAAATCCAATTGCCCTCGTAAACATGGGAATACAGCTACTTTAATCCAATTGAATAACAAAACTGATTCAATTCCTGTTATGCTTGTGAGTGATTTCTGAACATTTAAAGGCAGAAACATCTGTGCATGAAGAGTAATTGAATCATTATCATGAGCACTGTCCATGCATGCGTGTGTTGTGTGGACACCCAGCCCATGGAATGCTGCACACCCATCCCTCACACCCTGCAGCTGCTGCTGCCAGCTCGCAGCACTCTTACCTGGATTGCTGACTTGGAGCAAGTGCTGGTGCTCTAACAAAGAGCTGAACAGTGCATTTCACAGGAGGGCACACACATCAGCAGCTCCCCGTGCCCCTGGGCAGAGCACACAGAGCCACAACAGGATATCCTGGGCAGAAGGCAGAGCACCCCACACGAACCATGGGCACTCCCCTGGCAGCTCGTGGCTCCCCAGCTCCACCCCAGCACTTCCCACACTCAGCTCGCTCAGCCCTTCCACGCCAACCTGCCTTAACTTACAAGGAAGAGTCACTTTTCGTCCAGCTGACTGCAGAGTCTATTTTAGACCTATCCACCACCACCATACACATCTTTGGCCAATGGGCTTTGATAAAGGTGCTCTGGTGCTTCATTTCCTGAGACCCAAATTTATGGGAACAGAATGTCAAAGATGTAACAGCAAGGTTCCCCTCACTCCTGCCCTCCAAAAATGGGTGTCAGAAAAATATGGGCATGACACTCCATCAAAAACATTCTCCGCAGCCTTGGCAGAGTCACACGTGAAAATTCATCAGTGTGAATTTTACGGCTTTTAAGTTTCAACAACATGGGGATTGAGGTCAAGCACAGCAAACCTGAAATATCTTTCCTCTCAAGGACAACTACCCTTGAGAAATTACAAAGCCAGTACAAAAAGGAGAAGAGGATTTCAGGGCAGCCCAAGCAGCAGGGGAGTGTAATTCTGCAGGCAATGCCTTTGCTGTGCAGCTGTGCATGTGCACAGTCAGGGCACAGAACCCTCAGAAAAACACGGGGAACTGTGGGGAACTGTTTGCCTTCAGGGAAGGCGCAGAACACCCCTGGCAGCACACAACAGCCCTGGGCTCACCCCACACGGGGCCAAGCCCTGCTCCTTGCTCTGCACCTGTCCTAGGGCCTGCACCCGCACCAGGAATTGGCACTGCCATCCTTCATCCCGTGGAAATGAGCACCTCCCAGCACCTCCTGACATTCTCCACCCACGAGCTGCAGAGCTCCAGATCTTCAAGCTGGTGGCTTGTCCTGACGTCCCCCAGGGCCCCATGCTGGGGACTCGGGCTGCCCCAGCACGGGGAGCAGCCACTTGAGCTCTCACCCCTCCACAAACCCCCGAGCCATGATGGGCACTGGCTGTGCCCTGGCCAGGTGCCCAGCACACCTGCCTGCCTATGAGCCTCACCAGGAGCTGCTGCCAGCATCTCTGGCACCGGCTCTGAGCACAGAGCCCCTCCCTGGGGATGTGACTGCCCCGGCCCACAGAGCACAAGGAGGATGTCCCCCATCCCCATTCCCACAGAGCACAAGGAGGATGTCCCCCATCCCCATTCCCACAGAGCACAAGGAGGATGTCCCCCATCCCCGTTCCCACAGAGCCTCTGAGACCCCCAGCCCCGAGTGGCCAGGACAGGCAGGTGAGGCTGTGCAGGAGAGTGCCTCTGACAGCTGCCCAGACACACTTTCCATGCAGGGTCTTACAGCCCCATTTCAGAAGAACCCAAGCCAAAAGCTGCACTGCTGTGCAACACTGCACAGAAAGTAAAATAGCAGCCAGCAGCACTGGAAACGAGCAGGGACAAAAACTGCTGATGAAATCCACAGGAGCTGGTAAGAAGTCACTAATGTAAGTGCTTAATTATAGTGCTGAGTGTGCATTGCTGAGACAGGAGGTGGCCCGTGGCTGCAGTCAGCTGACCGCTCCCAGAGCACACGCTGCAAGAGGAAACAGAGGGACAGAGTGCTGAGCTGTATGCTGGAAAATGTATTACTAAATGACATGAACTTGCATTTGAAAGGAACTGCTGATTGCGAATAAATCCGCCATATGGCTTTACAAAGCTGGGTGTTTATTTCCCAAATATAGCCAAATCAGCCTCTGACAGCCTGGCTTTCTTTTGTAATCCATGTCAGAAAATTATTTAGACTGTAGTATCAAACATGGTTTGTGGAGTGGCTGGAGTAACACGAGGAGTTCACAGTAAGAGCAGCATCTCATGTACAGCATCTCATGTACATCCCCGCACAGCTCCACCACAGCAGCATATTTGAGGAATTTCAGACCTTTTTGGTGATCTTGTTTTGCAAAGCTGCCTGCAGAGGAAACAACGGTTAAATCTCAAACTATCGGGTTTTTTAATGTTGTCATTGAGTGCCATGTGTGGCCTTGTGACCCTTCATGTGGTGACCTGTGGCAGTCCTGGGTGGGCTTGGTAGAGATGGCACCCAGAACCCAAGGGGCTGCAGGCAGTTGCTGGGTATTTCCCATCTGCTCTACTGAGCCAGTACAGCAGATAAACACATCTGTGGGTCTGATCAGAGACACTGAGCTGTGCCCATGGCCCTGTCAAATGCAGCCCCTGATGCTGAGCTAAATGGGCACCCTTGGATCTGGCCCTGGGCAGGAGAATGGTTCCAGCAGTTCCACCGATAGACAAAGCTGCCCGTGGCAGGGACAACAGAGACAATTTCCCTGGTTCTTCCTATTGGTGGGTCATGCTGACCACACCACACTCAGCATCCTGCCTTCCCCACAAGTGCCTAAAATAACTCCATTAAAGGCAGCCGCAGCCCGAGATCTGCTCTGAAGCTCAGCCCCCGCCAGCTGCTCTTCCCTCTCGCTCTGAAGCATTTCCCTGCAACCTCCATCAGGTCCCTTCCGAGTGGGAGGGATGACAGAAGGCACCTTTGTGCTGATTTAAGCACTAACTAAATATAGACAACAGGGGAACGCTGGGAAGCTACAGCTGAACCCATCTGTAGTGAGGAAAATACAGTCACAGAATGGAAATATCTCCAGAGATATCTTGGAAATGTGCTTATAATTCAGCTTATGCTTTTGTTGGAGCCGTTCGACATGGAAAATTGCAGGGAGTCTGAGCCCCAGGAAGCCTGCAGAGGCCGATGGTCACTCAGGAATTGGATCAGAGGGAGAGGTGTGGGGAGCAGCATCCCGACACAGACCGGGGGAGAAAAAAAAAATAATTTTCAAAATCTTCCAACGCCAGGATGGAGCACTCACAACTAAAAGTATTTTTGAGAAAAAAATCCCTCAGCGACATTTCGTGTCATCAAAGTCGAGCGCTCGTCTCGCGGGTCAGCGCCGGTCGGAGCGGGCCGCGGCGGGGCCCCCCGAGCATCCCGGAGCGATGTCAGGTCCGGAGGGGTCAGGCCCGGCGGGGAGAGGCGAACGGACGGAGCCGCAGCGGCCGCAGCTCCCACGGCAGCCGTGCACCGGGACGCGGCCCTGCCCGGAGAACTCCGCCCGCCCGCCGAGGCTGGCGGCGCTCCCCGGCACAGAGATCCCGAGAGCACCGGGACCGCCCGAGCACCGGCACCGCCCCGGGCACCGAGACCGCCCCGGGCACCGGTACCCCCCGAGCAACCGGGACCCTCCGAGCGCCGGCACCGCCCCGGGCACCGGGACCCCGCGGGCACCGAGAGCGCCCCCGCGCGGCCGCCGACTGGAGCGTAGGGGGGCGGGGCCGGCGGGGCGGGGCCGGCGGGGCGGGGCCGGCGGGGCGGGGCCGGCCTTACCCCCTGCCCACCCCAGGAGAACACCCCAACGATGCCCTCAGCAATGCTCCCTCTCTCACTCAGAGGGTCACAGGGGAACGGGAACAAATTAATGTTCATAATGCACCTGAGGCTGTGGGTTGGGCATCCCATCGTGTTCTGAGCAGCACCTCTGGCATGGGAGCTCCCCACCACGTCCTGCCAGGACACAGCTCCTCGTGTCTCCAGTTAAAGCAGCCCAAGGATCACCTGCATCTGTCCTGCCCCTGCTGTGGCACAGCCCCTGCCTCACGCCAGGCCCTGCCACAGCAACGGGGCCGCCCTCTGGGATCCCCCTCGGGCAAGCAGACATAAAGGAGAAGGAATGGGTATCGCAGAAACAAGCCCTTAAGCTCACTGGGAGAAGCAATAATTTCCACTCTGCTTCAGTTTGACACTGTGCCTTGTGTTTGGGATAGGGAATTAGCCATTTTCCCCCTAGCCAAAATCCAGTTCTTTGTGGCCACAGAGAATTAACCTCATTTGCTATTAGGGAATGAACTGACCAGGCAGTTGGACTCTTGCATGTGGTGCGTGTCCTGATAAATGTGAGACCTGAAATTAAAGCCAGTCTGACGTTCACTCAAAAGCAGGGGTTGATGCAGCATTCAGAATGAGAAACTGAAAAATAGCTAAATCAGGATATGTAATCATCGTAGAAAGCTCAATCTTAACTCAGTGTTCTTCTCCATCAGCCTTACACTAATGGCCTCTATTCATGTAATTATAGACTATTAATTATACCAAACTATATTTGCATGCTTTTGCAATCACACTGTTCCTCTAATTCACACACCATCTTGTAAAATTAGGTCTGCTGTAAACTCAATTTCTGTGGTTTTCTCTCCAGAGTCATAAGGACTTCCATGAAGCTCACAGCCGCTGGTGCCTGATTAACTCAGGTTGGAATGACTCACTAGGAAAATAAACCCACTTGTGGTCAACAGAGCAACAACAAAACTGACAACCTGGTGGTAAGTGTAATAGTCATCATAAAAACAAAGGCAAAGTCTCCAAACCAGAAAATTGACTATTTTAGGTTCACTCCAGGTGATGGGTTTTGTGTGAGGACTCTCGTGCTTGTGGACAGAGGTTTGCTCTGTGCCAGGCCTGAGCAGCCTGTCGGCCCCAGCCAGCTCCATCCCAGCTCTGAGCTGGCACCAGGACCAGGAGCTTTGGGGCACATTTGAATCAGTTCCCAGGCAGAACCTTCCTTCACGTCCTTAATTGGCCCGCCCTACTGACCCCACTGAAACCTGACCACACTTCCTGGGGTTATCCAGGGAGGAACCTGCTGTCTGGAGCATATGAGGAAATAATTATTACTTTTTACATGCATCACTTGAAAGTATTTAAAAGGCCAAAAGCCTAGCCTAGAGGTGCCCCTAAGGTAAAGAGCTTAGCTTTAAGGTGCCTCTGGGTGAGCTTTCATCTTAAAGACCCCTACAAAGCTCACCATCTAGCTTAAGGGCACCTTTGAGCAAAGCTTTAGTATCAGCTCTAACATAAGCGACTGAACATCCCAGCTTTCATGTCACCTCCACGGGAACTTCCTAAAATGCTGCTTCAGAGCCTAGACACAAATTGAGAAATGTGAAAAACCAGAAAGTTGTAAAAAGCTTCAGAGAAAACAAACAGAGTTACCTCAGGGCTACTGAAATGCAGGCATCGCTCCACTCTTTGGAGCATTTGTGGGCCAGAGTACTACTATACAAATATTCTGGAAATTATCATAACTTCCAAACAGGAAAAGACACAGGAGCTACTCAAAAGATGACAGGGGAGTTGCTGTGACTTACCAAGCAGTAGGGACCAGAATTCACCTGCGCTGCTCTCCTGACATTTGGGGTGTAATTTGGAAGCTCATGTAATTTCTGAAGATCAAATGTAAATTCTGTTCCAAGTGCTGCCGGCAGACCTGGACCGCGGATGGGAGGAGAGCTGCCCGGGGCCGGGAGAGCTGCTCTGCCAGCCGAGCTGCTCTGCCAGCCGCACTCCGGGCACCGCGCTGGCACCCAGGCAGCAGGCACGGCCCGGCCAGCGGGCACGGCCCGGCCAGCGGGCACTGCCCGGGCAGAGGGCACGGCCCAGGCAGCGGGCACGGCCCAGGCAGAGGGCACGGCCCGGGCAGCGGGCACCGCCCGGGCAGCGGGCACCGCCCGGGCAGAGGGCACCGCCCGGGCAGCGGGCACCGCCCGGGCAGCGGGCACCGCCCGGGCAGCGGGCACCGCCCAGGCAGCGGGCACCGCCCAGGCAGAGGGCACCGCCCAGGCAGCGGGCACGGCCCAGGCAGCGGGCACCGCCCAGGCAGAGGGCACCGCCCAGGCAGAGGGCACCGCCCGGGCAGAGGGCACCGCCCGGGCAGCGGGCACGGCCCAGGCAGCGGGCACCGCCCAGGCAGCGGGCACGGCCCAGGCAGCGGGCACGGCCCGTCCTGCAGCCCGGGACACCCCGGAGGCCGTGCCCCCTCTCTCGGGGGGTGCTGCAGCCCGAGGACAAGGGCTCCGTGTCCCCAGCCGGGCTCGCCCTCCCTGCACAGTCCCTGCCCTGTGTCCCCGCAGCTGCAGCCCGGGCAGAGCCTCGGCACCGGGCCAGTTCTCCAGAGGCCTTCAAAGAAACATTCATTGCCAAATACAGAATATTTACCCCACCGGGTTTTTAAAAGCTATTTATTAAACTGCCTTTTCAGGCAGGCAGATCTTACCTGGTCTCTCTTTTTGATTTTGCTAATGAGTTAGGGTGGAACAGGGTCCTTTAAACTCTCCAGACCTCAGTTTTACCCCAAGTTTATCATATACATCTAATCATGGCCTAAGAGTGCTGTTCAAGTTTCATTCTGTCTATATTGCTTGCTATGGAGAAGAATTGAGTAGCACCAGTGTGACATTTTTTAACTCCTTTTTTTCCCCCTCAGTCCTGTCATAGGACCTCCCTTTAAGCAGCACACAGACGTCCTTTTCCACTGAGTTACTTGTTCATATACAATAATTGAGAAGTGACTTGCTCAGGATATCTTAACGAACTGTACCTTTGAATAAAGTCAACGTGAAAACAAAAGAAATCTTCAGGAAAATTCTCAAAGAAAGAAGTTAAGAGTCAGATATCTATTTGGATAATTTGATCTGCTTATAACTTCAGAGAAACTTTAAAACAAAAAAGTTTGTACTGTCTGCTTGGATAGAACTACAGCAGCCCGAGTAGCTGTAATGACTTAGCCTGGAGTGTGATCGTCTGCTGCCAAGTGCTCCTTGCCTGCCCCTTCCGTTCCACACCCTCAGCCAAACTTCCCAAATAGAACCAAACTTCCCTCCAGCGTTTACCTGGATTCTCCTCTTGGGTCAGGTTGGCAACTCAGCGCGTTCACAGACTGATGGGTCTGCAGAAAACTGGGTGACAGGGTGATGGTTTTCATCACTAACTGATTTTGTTTAGGGCAAATGAGGAAAACCGCAGTGTTTCCCCACGGGGAGCAGCAGTGCCGGGAATGTGAATGCCACGCTGCCGTTTGGTGCCTGCGGATGATCCGTAGACCCGTCCGACAGCGCTCACCCCGCGTCACACGGGGATGAATCCGCAAGAATGGGCTCTCCGCTGCGAGAGTCCCACGGAAGTCTCGGCAAGCACAGCCCCGCTACTTTGCATTCCTACGATGGAAATGCAAAGTTGAAACGCTGCTGCGAACACTTCCCTTCTCCCGAATTGCTGCAGAGCCGTTTCGCCAAGACCGGGAAACGCGCTCTGCTGACTGCGGAGAGGGCTCGGCTGCCCGGAGGCGGGCAGGGCACGGCAGGACTGTTCCGTTTCCTCGGGAATATCCGGATGCATTTAAAGCCACATTGCAAACCCCCCGCACCCGCGGCCGTGCAGCGGCATCACCGCCGCTCCCCCCGCCCCGCGTACCTTGCGCGTGGCAGCTGGCGGAGCGGAGCGCGCCGTGCGGCCGGAGCAGGTACGGGAGGTACCGCGACAGGCATTTCATCTTCCGCGCCGGGCCGAGCCACGGCACCGCCGACACCGGCGGGAGAGCGGCGCCCCGGGCCGCGCGGAGCGGCGGGGCTGCCGGGCGGGAGGGCCGGTCCCGAGCGCAGCGCAGCGGGTGCGGCGCGGCCGGGAGCGCTGAGTAAGCCCGTCCCGCCCGCCAACACACCCCCGGGCCCGCGCCCGGCCCGCCGGGAGCCGCAGAGCCCCGCGCCCGGCCGGCCCCGCTCCGCCGCAGCGTCCCGGGCCCCGGAGCCGCCGTCGGGGCCGCGCAGGCCGCATCGCCCCGGGGCCGCATCGCCCCGGGGCCGCATCGCCCCGGGGCCGCATCCCCGAGCAGCGGGGCCGGCCGCACGGACGCGAGTCCTGGCACTGCCGCACGCCCGGAGCCGAGCGAGCCGCCCCGCACCGCCCCGCACCAGCCTCGAGGAGGTTCCACCTCTAAAGTTCTCGCTAATCCGTTTTCTACACGAGACCCCTAATAATCAATACATCAGAATAAGGCAAGATCTCAAAAACTTGTTTGCTTTTGGCAGTACTGAAATGTAGTTGAAAGCACTGTGATATGACAATGGTAGTCAGCAACATCATGTACTTCACATTTAACACTGAAGTCAGTGTTTGAGCAGCTGAAAGATGTCTCAGGCCTCCCATCTATGCACAAGGGAGCTCATTCATCCCCACAGTTGCTTCAGTTAAAGGATCCATTACACCCCTGGTTTCATGCGGACAAGTACCACAGACTGTGACACCATTCTCCAAGTTAAAGCAAGAAACAAGGAAAGAACAAAATGAGGTGGTTTGTGTAGATCTGTTTGTGTGGCTTCTGTGCAGATAAGAGCACAAAATTACCACAAAATTAATGCAGAATTATTGTTGGCAGCATTTGAAGTATCATTTGAAAGCCAGAATGAGAGTTCGTTCTGCTGAGGGAGGTAGGCTCTGCTACATTCAAACACACAGAGCATTTTAATAATAGCAATATCTCTTCTCACCTGACCATGCACAACTGTGTGCTTCCTAGTCACTGAAGAAATCACTTTGTGCAAGTTCAGGATGCCTGGATATTACCAAGAGTTCTGAAGGTCAAAAATGCGTTGCAAAGGCTAGCATAATAGCAACAAGTTATGGATAAACTAGTGATGAAGGTGGGGCATCTGTAATACCACACTTATGAGTTAATTCGTGTACACACATTAGTACCTATACACGTGTGCACTCACACACCAACACACACCAGCACAAGAACCAAAGCCCATCCCAGTGTAACCCTCGTGTGAGCTCCCTCCTCAGCCATGGCCATGCTGTTTGTGCCTGTTGAGGTAAAATGCACCAACGGCATCACCTTTTCATTACCAGTTTTACTGAATACAGCTTTTAAGTATTATTCATCAACCTTTACTGTTCTGTGAGCCCAGATTACCCCAAGAAAAAATTGCAGGAGTCCTTTCCTGCCATCGTGCCTCTGGGTTCATCCACTAAATCTCTAGTGGTAAAAAAAAAAAGCTTACAGACCTCAGCTGATAAGTGGTTATATTAAGAAAATAATCAAGAGCAAGAGAGGCAACCTAACATTCATTAATCCTGAAGTAGAAAACAAGTACTCCTGACAAGTTACAGTGATCTGCAGATTCTACAGTAAAAGCTCAAAACCCTTGTAAA
Organism: Melospiza melodia melodia; assembly: GCF_035770615.1. NCBI lineage: Eukaryota > Metazoa > Chordata > Aves > Passeriformes > Passerellidae > Melospiza > Melospiza melodia. The sequence goes on from NC_086207.1 coordinate 20,595,730, forward strand.
TAATTTTTAAAAACCCAAAACAACAAAACAAAACATGAGTAATTTTTTTTTTATTTAATCACTACAGTGGTGTTTTTCTCTAGAGATTTAATAAATTTTTAGATATTCTTCAGAGTGTTGTGCCCCACTGTAATCTCTAGAGATTACAGGCTGAAACCCTGTCCTGCAAAAGCAGCGTCCAGAGCTGCCCCTGAAGCAGGACAGGTGACAGGTGACAGTGCTCCAGCAGGGCTGTGCAGGAGAAGGCAGAGCTCTGCTCTCACAGGGCCAACTCAGTTCTCTTGGTCTCACAGGACCGTGCTTTTTAAAAAGTCATCACATTTCAACGACCACAACAAAATATAATCCAATATAGTCCAATAGTCCCTCTCAGCTCCAGAATTGATTCTGGTAAAGGTTACAGTGGCAGAAGCTGTCTCATAATTCCCTGAAAAACTCTAAATAACAGCTGAAAACCAAAAGAAAATCTATTTCAAAGGCTATTGATATGATTAAGCTATAATGCCTTCAAATGAATTCTTGGATCAATAGCTAATTTAGGAGACCCATCTCTTTCAGATGCACAAGTACATAAAGAGGGCAGAAACCAAGGAGTGTGGCTTAGCTCTGTGCCAGCAGGTCCCAACAGCACACAAACGACCTCCCTGCACACCAGCTGGGCAAGATGTATGTGAAAAGTTATTTTTGGTAGCAGCAACAAAAGGAAAAATAAACTTACATTCTGTCACCCCAGCATCTACGGCTCCTTTTACTTGACTGAAGCACCAGAGCACATCCTGCATGAGGCTTCCAAATCCTGCCAGGAAAACACGTTCAGAAAGAAGATACAATCCCATTGGTACATAGCTTCTCCTTTTTTAAATGGATGTTCAGGCACACACATGCACACACATGCACACACACACACACACATGCACACACACGCACACACACAAGCACACACATGCACACGCGGTCTCTGCATGGAGATCTATATCTGCTCACCCGGTGTCATGGTTCCATGCAGCATGCAAAGCCAGCACTGCAGAGCCAAGAGCATCGTGCCTGCCCTATGAATGAGCCTCTGTTCCCCCGTCCATGGCAGGGCTGTGGGGAGCAGAGCCCGTCCCCTCCACATCCCTGGCACGGCGCAGGAGTCAGGAGCCCTGCAGTCGTGTCTTTGTCACAGCCTCCTCTGTCAGAATACCAATGATACTGATGCTCCAGTCATTCCCAGCATTTCACTTAAAGGAGTGAAACAGAAAAAAGGAGCTGCTCCTACAACCACAAGAATTTTTTTTCACATTTGTGGTCAGTGTCATTCTGAGCTGCTTGGCAATGAACCCAAGCAGCATGGAGCTGCTTTACAACACATGATAACACTTTCCTCAAAATCTGCCTGCAATCACAAGTGCCTGATAACTGCACTTAAATGATTACTACAGACATTTCCATTGAAAGGCATATCATTAAGTTGTAGTGCTTTCAACTGTGTTTGCTGCTGCAGCAACACTCTGTGTTAAGACTCTCTGAGAGAATTTAGGATTTCATCTACCAATGCTCCTTGTTTCTTGACAGCTCAGCAGAATTTCCCTTTCTGTAATAGTTTTCACTGTTCCACAAAAAATCCACTGCCTCAAAGGCCAACTTGTTTCTTTTCATCCTAGCACACATTTTACCTCAAAGAATTTCCAGGCATGAGGAAAGCAGGAAAATGGAGCCACGGGGACCAGTAAATTTCATCTCAGCTGTTTCACACACAGGTGTAATGTGTAAGAGAAAATGCAGGTATTTCACAGTTGGCAGGTGTGACACTGGGCTCAGTCTGGGGCTGTGCCATGGAGACACAGACTTGTTACTTCTCTACAAAAGAAAAGGAAAACATGGGCTTGGGAGATAATGTCCAGCAGGGGATACATCCAACCTATATGGACTGTGCTGTAGCCTAACTGGATGTCTTTGTCAGATTTCTGTCTGATTTTATTTAGGTTTTTGTATATTAATACAGGTATGTATCAAAAGTAATGTAATCATCTGGAGTACACAAAAGGTACAAAGTCAAGAGTGAGCTTTATTGGATTATTCAAGCCAAATACAATGAAAAGATGAAGCTTTAAGGGTATGAAAGGGGGAGGGTGAGGATTAAATGCTGCATCTAAGCAATGAGGAGACGGCCATTTTTCAGAGGCTCTGTGGTGCTTCCTGCAGCTTGGGCAGAAACTGATAAGAGTGACAGTGAGTCTCACACCTGGGCAGTTTGCAGGGCTCTGTCTCACACCTTCACTCTCATAAACACTGCTGACCCATACATTTTTTGCCCATCGGTCTCTGACAGGGTTTGCTCTGTCCTCACCACTGTGGCTCTCACACTGATGCCAGGGATGGGTTATTCCTGCTTGGCGCTGGCAGTGCTGGCAGCAGCAGCCAGGGTTTCTCAGCCCTGGCTACCCCTAGGCTTCCAGAGCACAGACACTCCACTGTGGCAGACACCAGGCTGGGAAAAGCCTGGCGTAACTGAGCCCTCTTTTCCTATGTTGGAGATGGGTGATTTAAAGAAAGTTGTTGTGGTTTTTAAGGTTTATTGCTAACTTAATTTGTGAGATTTCTGTCTGGACCGTGCAGACCACCCCTGTAATTTTTGGAGTTCTTTCTCTTGGCGCACCAGTTCTCGCTTTAGGGATGGAATTTCACTAATGAAGTACATGACACCTATTGACACCTTGTGTGACAATGAACCAGTGTTAACTAATAAGTTCCATTTCTCTGAAATAAAAAGTTGTTAGTCTCTGTTAACAACTCAGCCTCCTGTCACTTTGGATTCTGAAGTCCTGTCCTGCCTTAAATTCTAGTGACCTCTAGCTGAGGAATCCTAGTGCTTCACATCCTACTGCCAGGAAAAGATATTCCTCAGTGTTCTCTGAAATGGAGCTCAGACTCCACAGAAATCTTGCTGGGATTGCTGTGTTTAACAATGCAGGTTCTGGAACACTGTGGTTTGCACTGTGAAAAGGATGTCCAAGCTGTTTCCAGAAGCAGCCACCTCACAGCATATACTCATCTGTGCTGAGTCAGGGGCTGGGGAAGCTGTGGAGGGGATAAGGCACCAGGGACAGATGTGCCCATCCAGAAAACACTTAATCCCTGGTCATGGGAGAGCCCCTGCTGCAGGGGGGGAGCCCCGGGTGCTCCACACCTCTGCACAGCCTGCAATGAGTTTTAACCTTGATTAAGGATTATATCAATCCCTACACTTTGGGACTGGCAGCCACCTGCACAGCATGCAAGGCAATTCTTATTCAGAAGGAGCCGTGGCAGTGTGTGAAGGCAAGCCCACTTCAATCACAGGAGATGCCAGCAGTGGGTATTGAAATCTAACACATTACAGGCATACCATAACGTTAAAGTTTGATGGAAGATTACAGCTGAGTTATGGCTGCTCAGTATAATTTCACTTCTTTAAAGACTTATGGTTCCACAAAATACATAGAATAAGTATAGCAAAACTTCTCTGTTTTTGCAAGCCATTGATAAAAATTAGTTTGATGGTTGAACCAAAAGTACAGTTAGCTGAATAGTTAAAATTTTAAAGGTGAATAAAACTTTTAAAACTTATTTCTTAATTCAGTGGCAGCCATCAGGGGCTTTGCCCCCTCTGACCTTTGCAGACCCCAGGGGTTTGCCAGGTGTGCCCAGGCCGGGGCAGAGGTGGGGTTTAAGTGCTGGGTTGTGTCTGGGTTGGTGGCAGGAGCCCCTTGGAGGAGAGGGATAAGCCGTGCCTCCTGTCCATTAGAAGGCACCAGAGATCCACCACAGCGCTCCCATTTCCCAAGCCAGGAAAGCCGTGGTGGCTGTTGTGCATGACAGAAAGACCACTGCACTCCCCTGAGTTTCCTTTTCTAGTACGAATGAAAAAATTCCCCAGCTTGGGGCATGCCTCCTCTTTCTGAGCTGGCACAGTAGAAAAGCTCAATTTTTTGAGAAAACTAGGAGACATGTTTAGCTGATTCTTTTTTCCTAAATGTGCCCTCTTTTTATTGCAGACCAAAGCCCCAGCTCTGGGACAGGAGGCTCTCTGTTTCCCATGGAAAATTAACCCCTCTGCTGCGAGCAAAACGGCGTTTTCCCATTGCCCAGTGGGGAACAGAGTTGGCTGTTTCACAGGAGCTGTTGCACATCTGCCTTCTGTCCTCTCATCTGCTGTTTCCTCGGCCTGCTCAATAAATGCGGTGTCCCTCTTCTCGTGGGGTCCTTCCAGGGGCAATGCGAACGGGCAGGGGAGGCGCCCCGGCCCCGGCCCCGGCCTCGCCCCGATCAGGGACCGAGAGCGCGCTCCGCGAGGCGGCTGCGGGGGCTGGAGGCGCCCGGAGCCCGCAACCCCCAGAAAGCGGCAGAGGGCAAGGCCGGGGCTCGGAGCGGGGAGAGGGCAACCCGCAGCGAGGGGCGGCGGGGCGGGGGCACCAGAGGGACGGAGCGTCGCTCCTCGCCGCAGGGCGGGGACCGGGACAGGGACCGGGACAGGGACAGGGACGGGGACAGGGACAGGGACAGGGGCAGGGACGGGGACGGGGAGAGGGACCCACAGGGACAGGGGCAGGGACCGGGACAGACGCAGGTACAGGGACGGGGACAGGCACAGGGACAGGCACAGGGACAGGGACAGACACAGGGACAGGCACAGGCACAGGGACAGGCACAGGGACAGGGACAGGCACAGACACAGGGACAGACACAGGGACAGACACAGGCACAGGCACAGGGACACGGACAGGCACAGGGACAGGCACAGGGACAGGCACAGGCACAGGGACAGGCACAGGCACAGGGACAGGCACAGGGACAGGCATAGGACACCCTCCTGGCGGCGTGTCCGCGGCGCGGCCCCACGCGAGTGTCGCTCTCGGTGCCGCAGGCTCCTCCCGCCGCCACCGGGGCCCGGCCCGGCCCGGCCGCCTCCTGGTTCCGCCGCCCCGGCCGCCGCTGCTCTCCCCTGCTCTCCTCCCGCAGGCTGTGCCGTGCCCGCGCTCCGCTGCCCAGGTAGGCGCCCCCGGGGCCGGGCTCCGATCGCGGGCTCGGGCGGGGCTCGGCGGGACGGCGCTCGCTGCAGGTCGGGACGCTCGGGGCTCGCCCGGCGGCTCCGCCGCTGCCCGCAGCGCGTTCGGGCGGGGGGTCCTGCCGAGCCCCGGCTGCGGCGGGGGAACCGCAGAGAGCCCCGGAGCTCCGCGGGAGACGCCCAGGGCACCGAGGGAGGAACGCAGGGCGCCGCTCCTCGTTCTTAGCGACCGCTGCGCCGCGGGGCAGTTCGGGGGCACGGTCAGTTCCTCTGGGACCAAAGCCCCGGGCGATGTCCCTCCGGGTGTGTCACCGCCCGGTCCCAGCTCCGCGGGCAGCGCAGAGGCGCTGGCAGAAATGGTCTGAGAGCCCTCGCAGGGAGCCGTCCCCTTGCAGGGTTTCGGCGGCCCCGCAGCGGTGACTGTGCCGGTGCCGGTGCCCGTCCTGGGCTGAGCCCCCGGCCCTTCCCTCGGTGCCCCCGGAGCGCATCCCGCGCCGCATCCTCCGTTCTGCTCGGGGTTTCCGTGCGTCTCCGGCGGCTGAGGCGCGCTCGGCCGGGCGCGGTGCGTGCGCTCGGGGCTGCGGGCTGGGATGCCCCGTCCCGCCGGTGAATCCGCCGTGACCGAGGAGCCCCGGGTGCTGCCGAGGCAGCGAGGGGCCGGCCGAGCACGACGTTAGCGTGGAACACCTAGTACATTTGGCCCCAGGAAAAGTAATGATTTTAATGGTTTTGTGACTTTGCAGCGTGAAACAGTAAAAGATTTATCATTTCCATCCCCCGGCTGCACTTTGTAAAGGTGCAAATCCTTCTAATTATTACTCAGGCTAGCTTAACTTCAAGGAATATCTGCACCCCTTCCTCAGAGCTTGTAGGTATTGATGTATTTTCAAAAATGAACTTGGCTCCAAACTGCTGTGCAAGGAAGTTTCCTTGGGAACCTGTGGTATGGGAACCTGATTTATGGCTGTTGCATCTGAAGGTCTATTTTTATTCTGAAGAGTAAGTTTTGGGGCTCAAAAAGGGTTCCTGCTGTTGGTTTGTTTGAGACTGAAGGCTTGATCTGTTCCTGCCAGAAGCACTGATGGGAATTGTAAGCATTTGCTGCTTCATTTGTTTTCTTGCTGGATCTTGTTTCAGTTCTGAGATGTGAAATTAAGATTTTGTTTTGGTTAGCTGAAGAAAAGGAGCTGCATATGCTGGTGGGGTAACTAATTGTATCCCATGACAGATGCAGTTCCCTGTAATTCTCTTTTCTCCAACATCTTTCTTAGATGCTTTTCTGCTTCTGCTCAAATTAACCATAATTTTGTTAAAGAAGTGAAGTTGTTAGTAGTTTCCAAAGTGTAGTTCTGAGGAAATGTTCAGTGAACATACAGATGCCCTGGAGAATGCTCTGGGCTGGACCCGGTCCAGATCTTGCTGCACTGGTACTCCCTCATTTTGTTCTTTTAAGGCTTTGTACTTGCAGCAAGGTATAAAGTTGTATGTCACAGGGATGTCTATCAAAAACAAGCACATAAAGGTGCATTGCATGTGAATGCTTAAAAAATAGAGTGGCTGCTGTAACTTACAGAGTGTTCAAGCTCTCTCAGGTGTCAGTAAACTCTACAGACATGTCCGGAAAGATTGGAAAACTCCTGTACTCCCTGCTAATGAACAGACCTGTCCCATTGCAGTGGGAGAGGAAATCCAGTCACTGAAGCCAGCATCAAGCCAGAAATCAGGTTTGCTGATCTGTTCATAGTTCATATCCAAAAAAATTCTGAAGAACCTGAGTGGAAGCTATACCTTGATTTTACATGGAATCTTTTTGTTAGAAATACTGTAATGGTATGATTTTTTCCCAAATGAAAGACTTGGGTAACTGTTTAAATCAAAAGGTGAATTCTGTGAATTTCTTCTTCCGTAGCTTTTACCCCTCCCTTTTACATGACCTCAGCAGTCAAAAGTGCCTTTTGGTTTTATCTAGCCAAGTCAGTATGTCCATTTATTTTGGATACTGGTCTCACTACAATTAGTCACCCCTGAAGCTACAAAATACATGCTGAATGATACAGAAAACAGGAGCCAGATCTTTGTGTCTGCTGGTCTGCTCCTGCCCTTCCTGTAGTGGGCAGAGTCCTGCTCTGAGGTACAAGGTTGTGGTGCTGCTGGTTTCTCCAGTGAGCTCCATTGCAATGTGCTTTTCCCTGACAGTCAGTCCTGTCCTCAGAGCAGGGAACTCCAGTGAGACCTTTGCAAGCTGTAAATGATGAACTTTTGCTTCCTGCCTTCTGCAGGACGCGTCAGCAGGAGCTGCCAAGGTCCGGCAGGGCTGACCCACAGCAGAACTGAACCAGAGGCTTCGAGTGTGGGAGCAGAGCCCAGAGGAGCAGAGAGGGCTGAGCCTGGGCTGGGCGCGCCATGGGGGCGAGCAGCTCCAGCAGGGCACCCCCCTCTGATGGGAACGAGGATGGTAAGCATTTTGCTGCTGCTGTCTGGGGCTGCAGAGTGGCTGAGGGTGCCAGCCAGCTCCTGCGCTGGGGCTGCACGCTGCCGGCTGTCCCAGGCCAGCTGGGGCTGTGCAGGGCAGCAGCAGCAGCAGCACTGTGCCCTGGGCCCTGCAGGGCCATGCTCTGGCCTTGGGGTCCCTTTGCCTCCTCTCCAGCAGCCCCGAAAGCAAAACTGCCAGCAGAGCTTTGGTTGAGGGGTCCCTGGGGCACTGCCAGGCCCCTCGAAGGCAGGGACAAGGTGCTGCTGCTCTGGGGCTGGAGGGGTCTGCTCTGGAGGTCCCTGCACAGGGAGCAGGGGCAGAAGCGTGGTGGGAAGGGGGCTGGAGCCATGGATGTTCCCGTGGCTGCTCCTGGGGGCTGCCCAGCTGTGAGGCCAAGCCTGCAGGATGGCTTGGCTGGAAAAGGAGCTGGAAAACTACTGCTGGGAGAGTGTTGGAGGCCAGGGCCCCTGTGCTGCCAAGATTACAGAGACAGTCATTAAAAGATTGCTCCATAAATATATTTGCTGTTGCATGAGTCAGCTTGCTGACTGCCATATGGGCTTTCACCTAGGTACAGCAACAATATGCATATGTGGATAAATACAAATACATAGTAATAAACGTAAAGCAGACAAAGAGCTGGGTAACCCATCAATGCTGTTCCAATGTGCCCTGTGGTGCCTCTGCCAGTCTGCAGCTGTTCAGCAAAACCAGATTCAGTTTCCAAATTATTAATGCAACTGCTTACAGTTTTTCTTCAGTTTTTATATTTTTTCCATTTCTGTAGTGCAAAATAAATCTGTGCTGTGAAGTTTTCCTGAAGATTTTGTTCCTGCTGCTTCTAAATGCTCATTATTGGCATTTCTCATAAGCAACCACTTATGCTTGCTTGGGTTAAAGAGCAGTTGTGTTCCTGACCGCCTTCCTCAGGGTGCTGTGCTCTGGCTGTGGGATTTTCCTGGCTGGTCTCTGCTGGGTCTCTCTGGGTTCAGTGTTCACACAGCACCAGGTTCTGCCCCTGAGAAACACAGTGCCAGGAAGGCCTGTCCTGACCGTGTCGGGTGGGTTGCTGTCAGCTTGTTGGGTGTCAGTGAGCTCAGGGCCACTCCTGCATGCTGACACAGTGTGCAGACTAGTGCAGTTCTGTTTCCATGGCCCTGCACAAATTTAAAAAGTGGTACTGCATTTTTTCTCTAACAAGTCATGTTTTAATATACTGAGGGGAGAGAAACCCAGCTGAAACAGAGATGCCCCCTAGGGAATTTTCCATTATCTTGCAAATTGGTAACCAGAGGCTATCTCACCTTAGATGTCACAATCTTGTCCTCATTCTGATTTCAATTAAAATTGTAATTAATTAAGAACGTCTAGGTACAGTGGGAAGGAGCACACTGCTCCATGGCACGGGCAGCAGGGGGTGGGCACCAGTCCCATCTCTGCAGCTGTGCCACAGGGAGGCTTTTCCTTTGGGACCCATGAGTTGTGTACGTGCTCCAGGGCCAGTCCTAACAATTCTTGCGTATTTTCCCAAATTGCTGTTGCTATAATTTCACTGTTTTCTGCAGCACCACAATTTCTGTTTGAACTTCTTGAAGGGCTCTGTTTACCTTGAGCTGAAGTAGAGTGGCAGGATTATTTTTCTCTCAGCATTTCCTCTGAGCAGACAGGTGTGGATAATAAGCAAGTGAAATGAAAATATAATAACCAGACAGAAGGTTCAAGGCTACGAGGAGATCTGATTCCCAGAGTAGTCAAGATGAGACCACTGGCTGTGCTGGGGTGAGCAATGGGGATGAGGGGAGCTGAGCCTCAAAGCATTGGCTTTGCCTGGCACATGAGCCTGGGGACCTCAGCAGTGTTGGCTGCTTTTGCTAAGGATGTTCTTTATGGCTGGTTAGGTCAGTATTTTTTATCTAAACATTGTTCCTTAAACCTTGGTTTAGAAATATGACCCCTGTTTCCAAAACAGTGTTTCATGATTATACAGCAGTTGTTTCTTTATGGCAATTGTATTATCTTTCTTTGCATCTCTTAAACCAGTTCATCTGAGCTGGTGAATTTTGAGCTGAGCATGTGAGTTTTGTCCCTGAAGGGCAAAAGCTCATAAGGATAAAAAGTAGAAATAACATAATTTCACCAAATGTTTGCTCAGCCATTTAATATTGAAATGTTCTTTCTTGCAGTTACCTTCGACCATTTTGAGATTTTGCGAGCTATTGGGAAGGGCAGCTTTGGAAAAGTGAGTGTTTTGGAAATTAATCACCATGTGGGCTGCTGGAGATGTAACTGGGTGGAAATAGATGAGTTGGAGGCTCACATGAGAGTACAGAACCAAAGCCCAGGCACTGTCAGTGAGCCTTGACCTTCAATTCCTGGTAATCAGAAAGGAATCAGAGCCCAAATCCTTTTCCATTCTGTAGCCACAAAGCAAAGCCCAGTACCCCTTAAACAAAGCCCGAGATTACCTGTGAACTGAGTGACACTGCTCAGGAAAGTGAGGATCAGGTGCTGCTCCCAGTGCTTGACCTGCAGCTCTGTGGTGGAGGAGGCTCTTCCCAGCAGTAGCAGGTGGGAGGAATGAACATGATGGTTAGTGAATGGCATTAAATAAAATGTTGACTTCTCTGTGATTCCCTGTCAAACATGTTGTGATGATAAATTCCTTCCTCTTACCTTCCCCCAGACATTTCTATTTGGGTGAAATTCCCAGGCAGTGCCAGTGTTGCAGCATTGGCGGATGGAGTTGTGCCCTGGCAGTGCCAGCACTGCCAGAGCTGCTGGAAAACACTCGTGGCACTGGGTTTTACCTGCCCAGATTTGCTGACAAATCATCTCTGTTTTATCCCCTGACTGCTCTCCTAGGTCTGTGTGGTGCAAAAGACTGACACCAAGAAGATGTACGCCATGAAATACATGAACAAACAGAAGTGTGTGGAGCGAAATGAAGTGAGAAATGTTTTCAAGGAGCTGCAGATTATGCAGGGCCTGGAACACCCTTTCCTGGTTAATTTATGGTAAGAGGTGGTGCCTTGGCTCACTGGTTGAGTCAATTGCAGACACTTTTGAGATCAGACCCTCCTCATCTGCTTTAAACCTGTCCTGGGAGCACCTGGTGTGTTCCACTCACTGGGGCTCTTGTTTCAGGGGAATCCTGTTTAGTTAAGCAGTTATCACCCTTGTCCTCTCAGGCAGCACAAGAGAGTTTATTCATCTGTCCTTTTGCAGTGTCCCCCAGGCAGGTATTGGCTGTCACCACAAGCCCACCTGTATTTAAAGGAGCTCTTTGCAATCACCAGCAACTTCTGGCAGCGTGGGTTTGATGGCCAGGCAGAGCTCTTTGCTGGTTATCCCTTGACATTTCTTTCTTCTTAATTTTATGAGGACACCAGTAACGTTCCAAGGGGTGTCAGTTCACATATTGCATGATAAAGTGGCCAATATCCTGTAGTTTCAGCATTCCTCTAGGGTTGTGGGTAATTACATTTATTGGAAATTTGATTTCTTTTTAGAATAAAGTAGAAATTATCAATGCTAAACACACACACACAAAATAGTCTAAAAGACACTGAAGATCAAAAATCTTTGCATAATTCTTCCTTTTTAAAATCTCCTGTAACCTGAGTGCAGTTCAGTGAACTCTTGGTATTTTCCTGCTGTTGCCATTTAGAGTGGTTCTCATTGGGGTATGAATGGTAAAGGTGCAGCTGCAGCTCCCATATAATATCTCCAACCTTGTCTTTCCTACTTGAACACAAAGCTCCAGGCAAAGCTCTCTCAGCAGCTGAAAGCTGACCAGTGTGTCTGTGTAGGGATCTGCACAGAGCAAACCATCCAAGTTTCCCTGCTGCTGTTCTTGCCATGCCAGCCCTGGCTCCAGGATGCCTTTGGCACTCCTGTGTCCTTCCTGCCCTCTGGGTGGCTCACAGCCCACAGGCTCTGTGTGGAGCGCTGGTCTGGCTCGTGGTGCTGGTCAGCACATCCAGCAGTATGCTGTAAGGAAAAGCCCATGAGAAAAGGGCTCACGGCTGGTTGTCAGCCCCTCTCAGAGAGACACAGCCCATCAAAGGAGATCGCTCACAGAGGACCAGCAGAGACCAGCTGCCCCTGTGGTGCTGAGCACACAGTCCCAGGCAGGTGCTGCCCTGGCACAGGGACCTCAGTGCTGGGTCTGGCCAGGGTGCAGCTGAGGCTCCTCTGCCTGGCTCCTGTGGTCACCTCCTGCTGGTGCTCAGAGAAGGTAGAACACCCATCCTGAGCTGTTCATACAATCTGCTCTGACTCTGTTATGCACCTGAGACTGAATTATTGTTGTCACAAGTGTGACAATGGTGGGAAACAGAGCATGGAAAGGTCGTGAAATTTGGAGTGAAAAATTCCAAGAAATGATGAGTATTCCCAGAAGTACCACATGTTCCTTTATTACCAGTCATTTCTCAGTGCTACCATCCTTGAAGCACGTGTGTGCTGTTCCAGGTACTCATTCCAGGATGAAGAGGATATGTTCATGGTGGTTGACCTGCTGCTCGGAGGGGACCTGCGCTACCACCTCCAACAAAACGTGCGGTTCCAAGAGGCGACTGTGAAACTCTTCATCTGTGAGCTGGTGCTGGCCCTTGACTACTTGCAGAGCAGGCACATCATCCACAGGTCAGCCAGGCCACAGGCAGGCTTGTTACTCCTTTATGTGAAACAACAAATAGAAGCTTAAGTGATAAACAACAAGTTCTCCTATGTGTATTTGCTTTTATGTGAAACACAAGGCTTCCCCCAGAAAAGTATTTCAGATACAGCAGAGACCATCTGATTTGTCCCTCTGGGATAGCTGTGAAATAGCATGTTTGATTGCCCACTGATCCTGCAACAATATGTCTCTGATAGGTTTTAATTAGCTGTAACTCATTAATGTCCATCCTCATCCAGGGAGAGTAGGTGTCAGCACTCAGAACTCCTGTGTTCATGCTTGAAGATGTTTCCTTTGCCCCCCTCTGTATTGTACCAAAATACGAGGACTGGGCCCAAACACAACTTTTTCCTGTATGAGGTAAATCCCTTTTTAGAAATGCTGAGAGTTTCTTTTTGGCTACCACAATTTCTCATGGCCAGTGAAAAAGATGCCTGAGCTCTTCCCATACCTTTGCAGACCTGCAGAAGAGCAGAGGAGGCAGAGGGTCCCTGGCTGGGAGCAGGTTTGGCTGTGCATGGACAGACACACGGCTCTCCTGCTGCTGTCACGGGCACACAAAGCTCAGGGCCCAAGAGTTTGGCCGAGTTAGCTGTCAGAGAGGATGGTCAGAGAGGGTTGTGAGGGTCCGTGGTTGCAGGGAGAAGGTCACTGCATTTAGAAATGCCGCTCCAGATGGGCATTCTTGTGCAGTGTAAGAACTAAGCATGGAAAGCGTAAAATGGAAATGGTTGTTAGTGGGGAAGGCACCCATGGCGAGGAGCTGGTGAGGGTCAAGCCTGTCCTGAGCACAGTGTCCAGTGCCACGTGCAGGCTCCGAGGGCAGGATGAATGAGCCCTTGCTGTCCCTGCACCACAGGAGCCCAGAGCAGCTCTGCTCCGCGGCAGGGGGGCACAGCTCCCACCCTGTCATGCTGCTGCTTTTGTGCTTTACCTGCACCAATCTTTGCCCCGGTGTGAACAGGAGTGGGGGAAACTGCAGCTGAGGTCGCAGTGTCATTTTCACACAGCTGCATGTGCTTAAAGTAAATCAAGTACAACAAAACATGTATGGCAGGTTGTAAAATTTGCAAGTTATTTAATTAACACTGTAATGCAAGTTGTTTAATTAACACTGTAACCCAGTGGGATAGTATTTGATTGATAAAGTGATTCGTCTGAGGCAATTACGCTGCAACAGCTGTAATTGGGAACATCAGGAGACAGGGAAGCAATGGTTTTGTTTGGCTGAACAAAACCGTGCAGAGACATCAAACTCAGGCTGCAATTATTTCCCACCTAGATGTAAAAGAATGGGAAATATTATTATCTTTTAGGTTAGGAAATTATAGAACCAGCTTACAAAAAAGAAATATACAAATGAGCAATAGCAAGAATTACCTGGTACTTGTTTGCATCCTGAGAATGATCTTGCTGTGCTGGTGTAATTTCCGAGGCTGTATGCCAGACTGAGGGAGAGCAGAAACAGACACAATAGAAATTAAAAAGTAATAACTTTGGAGAAAATAAAAAGGAAACTCTTCCACTGAGTTTATGGGGAAAATCAGTTGCTTACCTGACACTGCCCTGCTCTGCTAATGATGCCTGTCCCTATACCCACCTGTATGAAGGGATGGCACCAGGAAGGAAACCAGTGTTTATAACCCACTGGAAGTTGCTGGGTAACAAGATGCCAGAAAACTGTAAGCTATTAGATGACAATTAGATATATTGTGGGGCTTTGGTTCCAGGTGGCTTGGAGAACTCAAACTGTATCCTAAGGATTGAATTTTTAAAGATAAAATCCAAAACGTGTCCATTTCTTCACTGGGCCCTCCTGTGCCGGGTGGGGAGCACCAGCTGGCACAGGTCCCTGCGCCTGTTCCCTGCCTGCTGGCTGGCACCTTTTCTCTGGGGCACCAGCTGGCCAGGTGCTCAATGGGCACTGGTGTAATGAGCTCATTAAAGCCAGGTAATGGCTTGTCAAGTCACTCAGGTGACACTGTGGCTGTATCAGAGTATCAGGTGTATGCTTTCTGCCCTCAGTTAAAGTGTTTCCCTACAGCATTGCTATAGGTATTATTTTTTGGGATCCTTTTACTTAGGAATAAAACCTGTGGGTAACCCATTTGTATCTAAAACAATGATGTTAAAATACTTTAATTTGTACTGAGGACCCTTTCTCATACAGTATTGAAATAGATTGAAAAGTGACAGGAGGAAAACGACAAAGAGACTCCCTGACTGAGCTGTGGGTGCCCTGAGCTGGGTGCTGCCCACCCTGCAGCCTGGCAGCTGCTGCTGGTGCTGGTGGATTGGTCACCCTGTCACACCCGAATCCAAGGGCACCATCAGCTGTGGGTGCCCTGGGCTGGGCGCTGCCCACCCTGCAGCCTGGCAGCTGCTGCTGGTGCTGGTGGGCTGCCACCCTGTCACACCCGAACCGGTGGGCTGCCACCCTGTCACACCCGAACCCAAGGGCACCACCGGCCTGGGAAGCCCCAGGCTCTGCGGGTGCAGTGTCCCCGCCAGTGTCCCAGAGCTGCTGTCCTGGGGTGCCAGCAGCTGCTTCCTGCCGCTTCTCAGGCTAATGGCTGTCTCTCCTTCTCTGCTTTGTTTCTCAGGGATATCAAGCCCGACAACATTTTACTGGATGAGCGCGGTAAGTGCCGCGTGCTCCGTGGTCGTGCCAGCATTCAGCAGCAGCCAGGGGACTGTATTTTATAGAAATGTACAGCAGGAGCTCTCGGTGCTTGCTGCTGCCATCCTTTGGTGCGGGGCTCTCCTGCTCAGCCCAGCTGGACGCAGGATCCTCCCATCCCTTTGTGCTCACTCGCTGTCTCTTGCTTTTTGAGCAGCAGTGTCCTGTACCTTCAGGGCACCGGGCAGCCTGAGATGCTGTGGTGTTTCTGGGGCTGCCCTGGTGTTTTAGCCAACACCTCCTTTGGCTCACTGACTTGATGGTGTCCCTACAAGACACTGGCAGGGACCATATGTTTGGTGCTGCTTGGGATCAGGAGCCCAGCACACCTGATTTTAACATTTTCTTTGTTCTTGTTTAAAACTTACTCAAAATGCTTCATTTGAAGGGCAATGCTTGTGTCACTGCAGGGTTTGTGCACAACAGAATTAATTATGGTGCAATGGATAAGCCTTGGTCACGTATTTAATTTTTCCTTGAGCATTTGGCATGGGGAGGGAGCTCTGAAGAGGATTGGGGGCTAGGTATAAGCGTTGCTATCAGATTTTCTATAGTTTTTCATAGGCAAAACTCTTGACTATATTCTTGCATGGCTCTTCAGTCACATTTCTTCCCAGCAAAGATCTCACAGTGAAGAGTTGTCTCATATTTTTTAGTTTGTAAAGAGAAACATTTTGTTAGATCATATTTTTTTTTAAATCCAGGTAACTGTATTGCTGTGGGAAATCCTCATTAACAGCTAGAGCAAGGTGTTTGAAGAGTCGGTGCAGGGAGGAGGCACAGCTGCTTTGTCATGGCTTGAGAGGCTGTGTCAGAGATGCTGAGCTGCCAGGGCGGCCCTGCCTGGCTCTGTGACAGGCTCTGTGTCACCAGGGCTGCCTGGCAGCGCCGAGCCAGACTCGATCCGTTTGCACATGGCCTCCAATTTCAGAGCAGGGGCTGATGATTTATTTAGGGGCTGGCAGCAAAGCGGCTTTGCCTCCAGGTGCTGGGGCCCTTGTCCTGCCCTGCTCCGTCCTTCTGCGCCTCTTGCCCTGCACAGACCCTGCAGAGCCCCGTCCTCCCCGGGGCCGGCACTGCCCATCCCACACAGGGCTGCTTTGGGCCAGTCCTCACTGCTGGGCGCTTTGTGCCCCGCTGTCCCAAACCCTGTGCCGCTCACACTGGGGTGACACAGCTTCCTGAGAGGAGCCGGGATCACCGTGGGAATGCAGGTCAGCACTCCCTGGAGAGGGAAAACAAAGAGGAAAAGGCTCTGTTAGTCTCTGCAGCTGCATTCAGCCCAGGAAGACACAACCTACTAACTTTTGTGATGATGCTACAATTTGGGATGAATTTTGAGTCTATTCTCTGCTCACTGTGATTTTTTTAACTCTCTCTTGCAGAGGTTTCAGAGTGTTTTTTCTGGGGATATACCCTTGGCTCCAGTGTCCTTTTGACTGTGACTTGTAGTATTCTTTTTCTTCATCCATGACAGCAAAGGTTTGTCTTCTAACAAACTTCGAAAAGCTGAGAAAGCTTTGGACAGACACAGAGTTCATTTTCTTTCCCAGACTGATCCTGAAATATAGGAAGACTCAAAACAATCACCGTTAAATTACTTTTTGGAGAACTCTTGTATTTTCTGGTTCCCCAAAGGGAAAATAAGGGGATATTTTAAACAAGAGACATCTGCAAGCAGCCCGCAAGCTGAAATATTTTTTATCAGTTCTACCACCAGATTTTTTTACCTGGAAACTCCTTTCTATTGAGTATTTTACTTTATGTTTCTGATTCAGAGCTATTTCTTGTGTGAAATTAAAGCCAAGCCTGTTACACGTTGGCCTCTGTCTTTCAGGACACGTGCACGTCACTGATTTCAATATTGCCACCATGCTGACCAAGGAGAGCCCTGTCACCACCATTGCTGGCACCAAGCCCTACATGGGTGAGAACCGAAGGCAGTTCCCTGTTCTGGAATCTCCATTTGAGGGCTTGGGGGCAGTGCTGTGGTGGGACACAGGTGGAGACAGCTTTGGTTAGAGCTGGGACTCTTTTCTTCCTGATCCACATCAAAACACGCAGAGTGTGAAGTGAGGAGCACCCTGGGAGGGGACGCGGGCTGGGGACAGGGGTCCCCCCCAGAAATGCCTCAGTGCACTGGGGATTGTGTGCCCTCCTTCTCAGGGGGGTGAGGAGACACTGGGGCCACCTCATGCCTGCGCTGAGTGAAAGCGCTCCTTCTGGAGCACATTGACTGTGAACGTAGGCAGCTCCCGTGAATTTGACTGTGAATTTGGCAGCTCCAAATTCAGCAAAAGGAATTTGCTGTTCCTGGGCTTGGGGCAGAGAAGCACAGAGAGTTTCATGTGGAGAGGGCTGAGGGCTGCGGGCGGCCCCGGTGCAGGACTGTGGCAGCACGGGCAGGGCAGGGCTCAGGGTTCTCTGTTGCTCGATCCCACTGGGATTGCAGCAAGGCAATTTCCCCCCCTGTTTTCACAGCGCCTGAAATGTTCAGCTCCACAAAACCCACCAGCTACTCCTTTGCCGTGGACTGGTGGTCGCTGGGAGTCACTGCCTATGAGCTGCTCAGAACCCGGGTACGTGTGGGGCTCACGGCCTGCTCTGCCCTCGGACGCGCTCTGGGGAGCGGTAACGCTTTACAGCAGAGGTGAGGTGAGATGGCCAAGCTGAATTCAAGGCTTTAGGACTTGTCACAGCAGAGGAATCAGAGATCACATCTTCACCAGGGTTATTCTGATCATGGCTAAGAGCTCAGAGAAGCTGCTGCAATACAGAACAGCATTTTGTAGCAGTTCCCTGTGAGGCCCTCCGGGTTGATATAAGGGGGCAAGGCAAACAAGCAACAGCTTGTTTTTCACTGGCATTGTCCCCAGCGTGGGTGAAAAACAGGGAGTATCAGGAGTGGTCTAACCACAGCACTATTTGTCACAGCCTTTTAAGATAAAAACAATGAAAAGTCCAAGCAAATTCCCACTGGCTGATAACCCTGACTTCTGGGGTTTGCTCCTGCCTGTCCTGCTGTTAAATGTCCAGTTTTTAGTGTAGTTCTTGCTGACATTCTGTTTTTTCGACTGAGCCATGGCACAAGGGAGAGATGTCCCACAGGAGGCTGGCACAGTGAGACTGTATGAAGCTTCTGTGCTCTAACCAGATTCCTCAAGAAGTCTGAAAAGCAGACAAATTCACGCTTGTCTTGTGGTGTTTCCCACAGAGGCCGTACCACATTCGGTCCAGCGCTTCCCCGGGTGACATCGCTCGCGTGCTCGGGACGGCGGCGGTGGCGTTCCCGGCGGCGTGGAGCCCGGGCATGGTGGGGCTCCTCAGGAAGGTGAGGGGCCGGCGGTGCCGGGGCTCCTGCGCCCACAGCCCTGCCCGGGGAGCGCCTGCAATGGCCAGGCCGGGTCAGGCACCTGCGGAGCCCGCGCAGTGACAAACAAACATCACCAGGGCCATGCAGCCAGCTGCGCTGCTCCGGGCGGGACGCGGGGACAGCG
The DNA here is from genome assembly GCF_035770615.1 of Melospiza melodia melodia. Taxonomy (NCBI): domain Eukaryota; kingdom Metazoa; phylum Chordata; class Aves; order Passeriformes; family Passerellidae; genus Melospiza; species Melospiza melodia. Next base: position 20,614,090 of record NC_086207.1, read on the forward strand.
GCTGCAGCCTTGGCTTCCAGAGCTGTGCCCGCTGGAATTAACTCACTTAGAAGCAGATACTGATACGTGTGTCAATAAATTTACTCCAAGAATCACATTTTTTTTAATCCTCAAGAAACATTTTTTCCAGTAATGGAAATATTTGCAAGAAGTGCTGACACTGTTGTAATCTTATGATGCCGTGCGGTTTATGCACCACTGCAAATTTTTTTTCAATAAAGCTGTGACAAAAATTGCTTCAAAATCATTACTGGAATAATTTTGAAGCTGAAATCCCATTTGAAATGAAGCCATAGCTTCAATAAAAAAGACTTGGGCTTAACAGTGGCAGCAAAGCTGAGCACTTACACCCTGCATAGCAGCACTGGCAGCAAATTTTAAGGAAGTATGTAAATAGTTTTTTAATCTCAAATAAGTGTGGGCAATGAAGTAGTACTTCATGTAGCTTTCAACTGGTTTTTGTTCCAAATAATATATATATATGTATTTTATAATTTCTAAAGAATAGATTATCAAACATTTTAACAAAAAGAGACTGTCAATTCTTTGCTGGGACAGAATCATGGTGTATTTTCCAGAAAGAAAATTGCAGAATATCTCCATTTGCTGAAAATTCAATGAAGCCAGTATTTCATTAAGCTTAACAGTAATACAGGAGTATTTGCTGCAGATGTCCTGTGTGTTGCTATGCTGGCTGTGTGTTTCCTGCTGGTTTTCCAGCAGGAAAACCTGGACCACAGCAGGCCGCAAGTCATGGAGGCTCCCATGTGAATAAATAATACAGTGTCGCAGTTATTTAAATGTCCCAGCGCTCCTTTGCATCTGGTTTAGCAGCCATATGCATTGAATGTGACGCCAGCTGTGGCTCCGTCCCGGCGCAGCCATCCCTGTGCATTTCTGTGTTTGTGCTGCGGAGCCGCAGCGCTGGCTGGGCTGCCCAGGGCTCTGCAGAGGCAGCTGGGCTCGGGGGACACGGCTGGTGCCTGGCTGCACGCCAGGGCAGGGCTCTGCACGTCACCTTGCCTGTAAATTCCCCAAAGCCTTTGGATCCTCTGCTTTTCCTGCTGAGTTTTAGGAGGGCAAGGTATCGGGAGTTTATGCAATGTGTAATCCTTGAACAGAGACCACCTCAACCCTTTCCTTCCACACAAGTAATCCCTACAGCAATGTTAAAAAATTATGAAAATGAACAGTGTGAAGGCGCACTTTCACACTGGAATAGAGTATTACTTTAGTAGAGTGAGAAAAGAGGATGTTTTACTGATCCAGTACTAAAAGAGGAACACAAACACCTGAGTGGAACTTCCTATTCCAAACAAATGCTTGTTTTTTTAACATTGGACAAATTGTTTAATGCCACTGTACTGTCTCATTGCCTGCTCATACAATGGGGATAAAAGTAATTTGTAAAAATGGGAGTGAGCAGAGGCAGAGCTTGTGAGCCTGTGGCATACCCCGGTGAAGGGACTCCAGCCAGAGCAGGAGAGGCACTGCTCCAAATGCCAGCATCGAGGCAGTGTCTCTGGCACCACGTGTCCTCAGCCGTGCTCCACAGAATGGGTGCCCTGTGGGATGGTCTCATCTCTCCCCTTTACCTCTTGCTGCAGTTGCTCGAGCTGAACCCCGAGAAACGTTTTTCTCAGCTCAAGGACATCCAGTCCTTCCCGTACCTGTCTGATGTGAACTGGGATGCTGTTCTCCAGAAAAGAATACTGCCAGAATTCATTCCTGTGGTAAGGCCATCTGAGTGCGAGGGTTCCTCACACCCAGCACTGGGGCATTCTGACAAATTTCCACTGAAGCATCAGGTGTCACAAGGAGAAAAGAGAGACCCAGGCAGAGCTGTCTCTTCCGTTAGTGTGCAGCAAAGAGTAATGGAGGGAGACTATAGTGTGGGTGCCCCCACACTGATATGCCCTGTTTGTAATGTTCCCGGAATTTCTGGGCGCAGAACTGGTGCTACAGCCCACTGAGCTGTGCATCTGTGTGGCAGGGACGGTGCCTGTGAGCCCCCTCGTGCTGAGCCATGCTCTGAGCAATGCTGCTCCCCACGTCCAAAACCCCAGGGCACCAGGAGGGACTCAGCAGCAGCCTGGAGATCACCCACCATCTTATGGGAATTGTTTTCTCCTGCAATGCTTCCCCAACAAGCTCATTGTTAACAGTAAATAGCACATGAACTAGAGTTGTATTTATGGGCCTTTTTAAATTGAATTAAAACAGCACATAACTAACATAACCCTTATAAAGAGTAGTCCAACTACTCCAACTGGTTTTCAGCAGAAGTTGGGCTAAACTATGAATATTTGTAAATTGTAAATCTGCCCTTGTTGCTGGGTTTCTCTCTGGTGGGTATGGTTCTCTGTTGCTTGAAGACCAGTTCCACTGGGCTGTTGTGCTACTCTCAAAAAGGCACAACCCAGCCAGGACTGTCCTCATCCTCATTGCCAGTCCAAAGCAGGCAAAGGGCAGAGTAGAAGCAGGAGCACAAAAGGAGCCACTGTGACACCTTGAATATGGTCCATATCTGAAGGGACTGATAAAGTATATCAGGAGTATGGCCAGTGCTCTTGGCTGCATGTGCAATTATAATTAGTGCATTTTTTTACAAAATTCAGCTCCCAAATGCAGTCCAGGTTATAAGAGACTCCTTAAGACAGGCTCTGATTGCTTAAGGCCACTTCTTTCTCCACTCCAGAAAGGCAGACTGAACTGTGACCCGACCTTTGAACTGGAAGAAATGATCCTGGAATCCAAACCTCTTCACAAAAAAAAAAAGCGCTTGGCTAAGAAGGAGAAAGACACAAGCAAAAGCAATTCATCCCAGGTGAGAGCAAACAGGTACAAGCATGGTAGGCCTTTCATTTTTCAATGACTGCCATCTAGCAAGACCCCAGTAAACTGAACAGAGTATTTTTTCCATTGTGACCAACTTTATTCCTAAAACTCTCTCCATCTTCCCTGTGGTGAAGGGCAGAATGTGTATGCACTGCTTTACTGCAAGAGGAGAGCCTTAATGCCATTCTCCCCACTGCAGGGCGAAAGATGTTCTGTGCCTAAACATATTGCCATGTGTCATTGAAACTGCCCCTTGCAATGTTCTTCTGTGTAAACTGTGAATTTATTCCCTAAATCTTTTATTTTTCCATTCCAATATGAAAGGCCAGCCACCTCCAGAAGCACCTGGAAATGCTCCAGAGAGACTTCATTGTTTTCAACAGAGAAAAGTAAGTTTTGATCCAGAGGCAGCAGCAGAGGCACTGGCCCTTGCCAAAGCCTGTGACAGTTTTGGGGGGCGGCACAGGGCAGGGGGGCTGTGCTGGAGGAGCTTGGGGCACCAGGGCTGGAGGAGCTTGGGGCACTCAGGGCTGGAGGAGTTTGGGGCACTCAGGGCTGGAGGAGCTTGGGGCACTCAGGGCTGCAGGAGCTTGGGGCACTCAGGGCTGGAGGAGCCTGGGGCACCCAGGGCTGGAGGAGCTTGGGGCACTCAGGGCTGCAGGAGCTTGGGGCACCCAGGGCTGCAGGAGCTTGGGGCACTCAGGGCTGGAGGAGTTTGGGGCACTCAGGGCTGGAGGAGCTTGGGGCACCCAGGGCTGGAGGAGCTTGGGGCACCCAGGGCTGCAGGAGCTTGGGGCACTCAGGGCTGGAGGAGCTTGGGGCACCCAGGGCTGCAGGAGTTTGGGGCACTCAGGGCTCAGGAGCTTGGGGCACTCGGGGCTGGAGGAGTTTGGGGCACTCAGGGCTGGAGGAGCTTGGGGCACTCAGGGCTGGAGGAGTTTGGGGCACTCAGGGCTGGAGGAGCTTGGGGCACCCAGGGCTGCAGGAGCTTGGGGCACTCAGGGCTGGAGGAGCTTGGGGCACTCAGGGCTCAGGAGCTTGGGGCACTCAGGGCTCAGGAGTTTGGGGCACCCAGGGCTGGAGGAGCTTGGGGCACTCAGGGCTCAGGAGCTTGGGGCACTCAGGGCTGGAGGAGCCTGGGGCACCCAGGGCTGGAGGAGCTTGGGGCACCACGGCTGCAGGAGCTGTGCAGCGAGAGGCAGCTCAGGCCAGGCAGTGGGCAGCTCCAAGGCAGCTGTACCTCTATGGGGTCTTGGCACTGCCTGGGCTTTTCCTCACAGTTCAATCATCCTTTTCTATCCCAAGGGTAAGACCCCACCATGACAGCATCCAAGAGACCATGACAAAAAGTGGCGGCCCACACAGGGAGGACAATCAGAACATCAACCTCTGAGAGCAGCTCAGCCCCTGCAGGGGACTCCTCGTGGCACTGGGGCTCACCCACCCATCCACCTTCACAATGCCAGGCCGTGGACTGTCCTCTGCTGCTGCTGGGACCGTGCCAGCAGCCCAGGGCACAGAGGAGAGCTGGGGCACCCCTCCCTCAGCTCAAGGGTTTATGAGAGGCTGTGGGGCTGCCTTGCAATGGGCCACAGCTGGTCTGACAGATCCTATCATGTTGCCTTTCCTGAGGGCAGGAACGGGACCACAAGACAACGGATAAGACAGTTTTCACTACTTTGGCTTGGCTGGCAGGTGCCAGGGCCCTTGGTGTCACCATGCAGGCAGCTGCTGCACCGTGCTGGGAGGTGCCACAGCTGTGCCACAGAGCTCTGCAGATGTTGGCATTCCCATGGATGGGCTCATGGCTGGCTCCCCAGTGGGAAGAGGTGGCTCCCAGATGCAGGATCTTCACCAATGCATTGTGACAAAAGTGGCCTTTGCTTACAGACAGCTCCTGCAAACATCCTGTGAGGGGGCACAGGAGGCTGGGGATGAGCTCCTTCCTTGGCTGCGAGGAGGCAGCAAAGGTTTCCTGCCCATTAGTGCTCTCTCCATGTACCCAGCAGGGCTGGCATGGTCGGTGGCCAATGTGCAGACAGATGTGGACACCAAGCTGTAACAACCAGGTGCTGGTGAATCCAGATGCTTTACCAGTCTAGCCTGAAAAATACATTCACCATCATGTTACAACTGCTGCAGCTCACTGAATTTGCTGGAGTTTGGCTTCCAAAATCAGATGGGAATTTAAATGTATATTTTGAATGTCTCTACCACTGAAATCACACTTGATTTAAGCAGGAACTGTCAGTCCTCAGGAACAGTGAGGATAGCCTTCCTGGGAATGATGAGTCCAAGGCAGAGAGACATGGAGTCTCCGCCCCACTGAGAAGTCCTGTTGCTTGAAAGGCTATCCAGAGCACCTCCAGCGTTCTCCATGGATCCTCGGCTCTCTGGCCAGTCCTCCAGCAGGTCTGGCACCAGCAGGACTGTGCTGACAGCTGTCCCTGTCTCCTGCATAGCACATCGCCATCGCTGCCTTGCTCTGGTGCAGGCAGAGGTGCACATACTGTAAGTGTATTTATCTGAAATCCCAGCTCTGCTCCTCACTAGGGAAAAATCTGCTGCTGCAGAAATACCTCTCCACTCGCTGGTCAGAAAAGTCCCAAAACAACTGAAGTCCTTAAAAATGGAAAGAACATTGCATCTTTAAAAATATTAAAATGTAGAAATTTAAAGGTTTCTACAACCATCTCTCTATTCCCCTCTTCCTCTGTACACAGAGGCACAGTCTCAGCTTATTCTCTACCAGGCAACAGGCAAAAGCCTAAATTACTTGATGGAAGAACTTGACAATGCTTGTAAGCACAGCATTCCCCACCCTGGCACAACTATTACAGCCTGGTCCCTTTAAGGACTGCGGCAGAGACAGCTTGCCCTGCCTGAGTTGCAGACATGTAAAAAAAATATTTCAAGGTCAAATACTAAAGAAGGAGAGGGAAAAGTGTATTTGTTTAGCATAGCCGAAACTGGCCCTTAATTCTGTAGTCTTTAAACAAAAATCACTTTTTTTTACATGCTTTGCAAGCTTTAAAGGACAGTGCCTTTCGTTCTAACAGACAATGCCTGATGGAAGGGGAGCATTTCACTGACAGGAGTCCACAGAAAGCAGCCTCCAAGGCTGCCTGGCCAGGATGGCCCCAAAGCCATGCCCAGGCAGTGCCACGTGGAGCTGTCCCTGTCAACACACAGAGGACAGGCACAGCTCTTGCCAGGCAGCCACAGCCCATGGTGGCCAGGCCAGGCTCAGAGACTGCGTGGACAAACTGGACTGCTGTTACAAACACTGGCATTGTGCTGCTCTGCCAATACCTTTACCTCTGCCTGAGAAGCCACACCAACACCCTGACAGGTGTAGCAGCGAGCACCGCATGCTGCTGCCCCTCCAGCCCCAACACCCCCAAACCCCTGTGCTGCCCAGCCCAGCTCCCAGCCGGGCACTGCCCCTGCCAAGCTGCAGGGGCCCGAGGAAGAGAAGAGCCAACCGACAACATGAGCTGTTTGAAGGAACAACGTTTTTTTTAATAAAGTGTACAAAGTAGTAAAACTCCTTACACAAGGTGCTGTGACAGCTGTTACAGAGATGATTCGAGCTCCCCCACAGGCCTCATGATGAAACGCCAGAGCTTTGGGTGGAGATGAAGGAGATGAACGTGACAGACCACCTCTCCCTATGAGCTCAGTGCACCTGCCCTCCCCATCCGACATCCTGCCCCGGCCAGACCCTGCCCCTCACCTGCCTGGCCGGGTCGCCCTGTGGGCCATTCCCACTGTCCCACACCACGGCGTCCCACACACGTTCAACACCAATAACATTGAACCGAGCAACCTGTCCGAGCAGCATGCATACAGAGAGGAAGAGCAAAACACAATCCAACCAAACCCACAACAGTAACAACAACAGAACTTTAAGGCTATGCAAAAACAAAATGAAGCAACATCTTAAAGCTAGGTAGCAAGTAGCATTTGTGAAACATAAGGCTTGAGGCTTATTGATTCTTCAGAACAGGTTTATTTCTTTTCATTCTTCAACACCAATGTACCATTTTTCCTCCTTTGCTTGAACAGGGTTTTGTCTCCTCCTCAGGCGGGACATTTAGCTCAGGGAGGTGATGTTGGAGCGGCCTCCCGGCGGCGCGACAATGCGCTTGCTCGCTGAGCGCATGCCCTCATCAACCTGGGTACCTGGGAGAGGATCAGAGTACAAAGGGAACGGGCAAAGTGAAGTTAAGAGCACCTTCTTCACAGACTGAGCAGTCAGGCAGCCTGGAGTCCTGCCAAGGCCCTCCAGAGGCTATCTACTGCAACCTGCTCCCTCTCCAACTCCAGCAGCAGCTCAGAGCCGCAGTGGCTTTAACGTCTCTGCAGATGCTTCGTGCACAGACCCACACAGCAGGAACAGCTGCGCTGGCCTCCACGGCCACAGTGGCCTCCAGGCAGTCTGCCTGGCTGCTCCTGCAAGGTGCAGCTCCAGCCATGCCCTTTAAGGGACACACGGGATCTTGCCCTGCCATGACCCACTCATGTGCTTACCTTGGTGCAGGCCACCTCTAACTGCCCCTTGCCCCAGGCCAGGGACAGGGACATAGGGCCAGTGGCTCTGCCCCCTCCCAGCCCAGGCACAGCACGTACTCACCTGACAGGCTGAATCCAGACTGATGGAGGTTCCTGACGGGCGGGGTCTGACGCGTGGGGGACCCCCTGGTTGACCCCGCAGGGGTGCCCCCCTTGGGGGTGGTGGTCAGGTCAAACACGGGTCCGTCATACAAGCCCCGGGGCACAGCGTGCACCTCTGCCATCTGTCACCAGAGAGAAGAGGACAATGACACTTTTCCAGCTCCTCAGTCCCCCTGCAGAAGGATGCCACATTGCTATAGTCCTGCAGCACTGAGGCCTGGCACAGCCCCACTGCCCTGTAAGGTGTGCAGAGCCAGTGCAAGAGGCTATCCCCCAGATGGGGTTTATGCTGCACATATCAGGGAGGAGAAGGTGATTTTGGCCAATCTCTTCATTTTAAACAGTGTTTCCCTCCAGACCCCTGCCGCAGCAGGACGGGATGAAGAGAGACATTACCACTGCTAACCTTAAGGAGCATCTGTCTCCACCATGGCACATCACTAACCCAAAGGGCTCCCTATCCAAGCCTCAGTAATTTTGTATATTCAAAATACACCAGGAGTTTGCAGCACTGCTAACAGGGTCCAGCAAGAACAGCAAATGAAAACCAACCAGTTAATAAGAGCAATTTGGGCTACCAATAACCCAACTCTGTCTCCTGGCATCCCCACCTCCTCACCTTCCTCCTGGCTTTGATGCGCTTGTAGACGTAGTCAGGGAAAGGGCTGCTGGGCAGGAATCGTCCAGTCCCCTGGGTCACATGCAGGTTGCCATCCTCCAGCATGATCTTCCCCTGGCATATGACAACCAGTGGGGCCCCACGGAGCTCCATCCCCTCAAAGATGTTGTATTCAGCCACCTGCAGCAACCCCAGGATGATGGTCAGGAGGGACAAGAGCACAGTCTGCCCACTCAGGGTGGGTGAGTCCCCACATCTCACTGCTGGAGTCATCAATGCAGGCAGAAGACACCCCTAAAGCCTTGCATGCTCAGAGGCCTCCTGTAGCTCACTAGCCCCTCACAGTAAAAGCCCACCAGAGTCCCCAACATGAACCAGGACCTGCTGGTTTGAAGCTCAGCGCGAGGAAGAACTCCCAGAGCAGACAAAGCAGGACCTAGGCTTGAGGTAAGGCAGAAACAAAGCACTGTGGCAATGCCAGGAAAAAAATTTGTGCCTGGAAGAGGAACGAAGGTAAGGAGAAATGTGTCTTTCCACCTGCATAGGCCAGGGTCAGGAGAAGAATACTCCAGCAGGGGGAAAAAAGCCCCATGTGCCTCGGGCTCATGGACATTCAATCCCTGGCCACAACAGGCCCTGCCCAGAGCCTGGGCTCAGTCCCTCCTCCTCAGAGCCAAGCAGGACAGCACCAGGCTCCCAGCAGCCAGGCGACAAAACTACTCACCCGCCACCCTCCAGCGTTCACACAGAAGAGCAGAGGACTTACAGACTGATGGGTTTTTGCTGTGATGATTTTTACTGCATCAGGATCCCATATAACCAGATCGCTGTCCGAGCCCACTGCTATTCTCCCTTTTCGTGGATACAGGTTGAAGATTTTGGCAGCATTAGTGCTTGTCACAGCCACAAACTGGTTTTCATCCATCTTTCCAGTGGCCTGCACACACACAAAGAGAGCTAAGTCCATCTATGGGGAAAGGGTGAGTAAGAGCCCTGGGAAGCACCTTCCTCACTCCCACACAAGGCGCTGGCTGGCTGGGCCCAAGCTTCTGAGGCTGACCTTACTAGCTAGTGCCAGACAGACCAAGAACTGGGGGCACAGTTACAGCTTCTGGATGTTCAGCCCAAGCCTGCAACCACCACCTCTCCTGCCACAGCTTGATGTGACTCTCAAAGCCAGAGAGGGAACAAGCTGGGTGCCCAGCTCTACGGGGCAGTAGCACGGAGATGGCAACCACCTCTTCCCACTGTGCCCCTCCCCTGCTTGGGCTCTCACCACAGCCTTGTCCCAGATGACAGACATTCGTTCCTCTACGCCGTTGGTTCCCTCTGGGATTGCTGTGAAGTTGTCCTTGCCAATGGCTTTCTGCGCAGTGCTGAAGGTACAGTGGGCACTTCCTGACACCTGCAGGTCACCACTGCAGAGGGGTGGAACAAACCCACTGTCAGGCGTTTGCAGTCAGACAGCAACAGACACACGATATGGATTTCCTCTGGCCACAAGCAGCCCCCAGCTCAGTTTTTTTACTCTGCACCCTCACTTCCACAGTCCCTCAGCCTGAAGACTTCCACCTGATCCAGCCCCTGGGGGCAAGAGATCTCTGCCATGCTGGGCCACCCACCCCAGCATGCACAGCATCCTGTACAAAAGAAAAGTCAACAGCTCAGGTCCTAGGGAACATGCTGGTCTTTGTGTCAGGCCAGAAGATGTCCTTTCCTACTGGACTCCATTTCTGGCAGTTTGTCAGGTCTGCTTGAGAGAACCCTTCTGCCACAACAGGGAGGAAGAGGCCTCTCTGCTCCAGGGCTGTGTCCCAGTTGCACAAGCCAGCCCTGCACTGTGCGTGCCAGCTCCTGCATGGTGAGGGCTAGCACCGTCCTCCCCCAGCCCACGAAAGCCTGCTGCAGTGGGATGGAGGGAGCTGGGACTGCCCAGGAGCAGCTCTGCAGGATGCCCAGAAACGCTTCACTGGGGCCTCGTCACCCTCTGCCAAAGGGCACCTGGGCGGATGGGATACCCCGACCCATCCTGCTCCTAGGAAAGAGGAAGAGCTGCCCACAGACAAGGCAGGCAAGCAGCTGTCCATGGCTCCCTGAAGTCATCCAGTGGCTGCTGAGTCCTCAGGTAACATTGGACAGGCAGCAATTGGAAAGTCACTGCTGCCAGGCAAAAGGAAGCAGAGCAAGGCAGGCCAGCTCCCAGCACTGCCTGCAAGAGGCAAGGGGCCTCCAGCACCTCAGCAGGGCAGACAGTGACTCCCCTTGAGGCTGCAAATCTGCTCTAATCCACTGGTAATCTCCACCGTCCTCTGACCATTTCTGCCATATGCCAGATGAACTGCACAGACAGAGGCCCAGAATGATGACACAACATGCTTCCTGCTGGAGACACACACGCCATCCAGCCCAGCTGGAACCTCACAGTCTCTCCTCCTGCTGCAGCCTCACAGAAAACGGTATGGCAGAGGTGTCAGGACAGACACCTATGAGCTGCAGGGACCAAGAATTGCTTGTGTCTTCTTCGAGTTCTGGGCTACACTGGAAGTGGAAGGTAAGGAGTAGAAAACCAGTTCAGGAGCTGGGCTCACATTTCCTTGCCACTTGTGAAGACCTGCACCTACACAATACATCCAGTGTGCACTGAGGGGTCTCTTGTTCACTGACAAATGAACACCTCATGCAAAATGCAGGGTAAACTGCATACTCAGACTGCAAATGCACTGGCACTTCTCTTACACCCAGACACAGCATCTCCACTCTGGCACAACCCAGGTTTATACTAACATGCCCTGCTGGAGACACCTCTTAGTGACTCCTCAACCCTTGTTCATCTTGGTAGAGATGTTTCCAGCATTACCTCAAAGGACATTTCCATTTACAACCCTCTCAGTGCCAGCCATTCCCCTGGCTAACAGAGCAGGCAGCATACACACAACTGATGTACAAACACAGCCTGAGAGTGGAGGGGAATGGACACATGGCACACAGACAGGGCAGAAACATTCAGTGTCCTCAGCCACTGCGCTGGCCTTGCCAGTGAGAGAATGGAGTGTAACTGTGAAAGGTCATTGCAAATTGCTGAAGTGCTTTTTTGGTTTGTCTTTGTTTTCACAAAATCCTTTTTTTACCCTCTTGCCTTCAGGATGAAAAAACAACCTGCCATCCCAGCCAGACGTGCAAGAGCTGCTCCTGAAGGTCTCCTGCACTCAACAGGCTCTGCTGCTGCTCAGCTGTATAGGTGTGTGAATATATCTGCTTTGTATTTGACTGGGGTTCCTAGCAGCCTGTCTAACCTGTAATGCTCTCCGTGCTGGTGCAGCATCCCAACCCAAGCATCCATTCCCCACCTCTCCAGCTCGGTGAATCCTTCCGTTGACAAGTCTGTTTTAGCTTGTCCTCATTTCTCTGTCTTCTTCAGGGCTTTTAAAATGGTTCATGACTACTGGTATTTTTCTCATTAGTGATGTTAAGCTTAACATGTCTTCCCTCCACTCTTGAGGACAAACCAACATGGCTTGGAGTGAGAGCCATCTCACTGCTAAGTTCATTACACACCTACAGTGAAGTGGTTCAGGCTGGACTAACCTTTCTTCCCTACCCAGAGAGCACTTTCTCCTAGCAGTATCCCCAGCAGAGCTGTCGCTCACCTGGCCAGGAGGGAGTTAAGGTAGTCAGGAGTGGTTGGGTCTGGGCTCAGAGGCGGAGAGACCACAAATGCTGCAGCCTTTGCCCAGTTCTTGCTCCAGTAGTGTGTTCCATCAGTCCCCAGACTGGCCGTGATGGGCTCACCAAACACCACAATGCCTGCAGAAGGGCACAGAAAGAACAGTGTTTAGGTGGAGCCCGGTGGCATTCTCTGCTCCACAGCACTACCAACAGCCTGCAATGTCCTGAGAATACCCAGACCCATGCCATCACCATAGGGTCCTCCTGCTCAAGGGCACAAATCCTTCATGCACCAGAATCTCCCTTCACACCTCCTGGGGCAGGGGCACAGAGCCACTGAACAGAGCCGTGCACATGCCGGCACTTGAGGGGCACCTCTGTGCTCCAGCACCACTGATAAAGGGAGCTCCCAGCATCCTGAAAGGGCACCCAAGTACTTCCAAGGGGTGAGCATTTCAAAGGGAGGCCAGAGCAGCACAACCCACGTGCACTGAACAAGCATCCTCATTGAGCCCTTCACAGCTGCAGACAAACTGTGGTGTTTAACACATTGCTCCTACCTGTGCCCCACATATTGATGCTACCTGACTGTCAACAGGAGGTGGCTCCATGCTACTGCAGTGTCACCCTGCCCTTCACAAGTCAGGCAAACTCCGAAGCTAACTGCTCCCTAGCAGAAGGGGAAGCACTAGACAGCACTTGAAGCAGAGTTCTGATCTTGGCAAAACAACCACGAGGACATGAGGACCACATCATTCAGCATCCTGGTGGCAGCACCAGGCTGAGCGCAGCACCAGCTGCCACTCACCTTTTTTTCGGGCTTGTGAGATGAGGTCAGCAGCACTTTTGCTCATCACTTTAGTCACATAGAGAGGACAGTTGGTCTGGCTGGCAATAGTGATGGCCCGGAAGACAGCTTCTGCTTCCAGCTGCAAGAGAGGAGGGCGCACAGCTGCAGAGGAGCACTGGCTGGGCAGGGACGAGCCCCTGCTACTCCCAACACATCTCTGATCGCTGCGGACACCCTGTGCCCTCGCTGTTACCCCTGACGCCCCCAGGGCAGTTTCATCAGGCAGACCTGAGGGGGGATGTTTCTGTCTCCCCAGGGCCTGGCCCACAGGCAGGCTACAGCAGCACAATGCCTGGCACAGGAGCACTGTCTGAGCCCTGTCAGGGCCCAGCAGAGCTGCATCTGCTGTTCTTTCCACTGCCCGGTTCCAGCTCTCATGGCAGCCCAAGGAGCCCAGGGAGTGCTGCCCAGCCCAGCTTGCGGGCTGCAGCCAGGGAGTGGCAAGGTCCACCCTTTCACAGCATTGCCCTGCTCCAGGCCGTCCTACAGCTGCAGCAGGTTTAACCACACGTCCCCTGTCACGACCATGGCAGGGTGCAGAGGGCTGCACGCTGGCAGGCAGCTCGTGTTTGAGGCCTGGCCATCCTGCAGTGCAGCTTCTGCTTGCCCCAGCCTGCTGACAGCCGCCCCATCTCACTGTCCTGCTGTTAGTGGAGGGTAGATTTCCACCAGGAGGGATATCTTTGGACCATTACATCAGCCTGTGCCCAGCCTGAGCTCAGCCCCAGAGCTCTCCAAGTGTTTGCTCCATTTGGCTTCAAGTGTTGGCTTGAGAAAGTTCAAAACAGAAGCCTTAAAAAGACACAATTATCCACCCCCAGGGCAATGTCTGGGACCATGCCAGCCGAAATGTCCCAGGGCAGAGAAGCAGAGCACTGCATCCAGACACACATGCACTTCTCTCATACTTCTGCAGATCTATTTGCTGTACAGTGAAAAGAGGTTTTTCTCTTCTTAAAGACTCTTTAAACAGAAATTTAAGTGAGAAGTGATTTTTTATCACCATACTTAGGGCTGCAGTAGTTGATGGGGTTTAACACGTGGACAGGAGCAAACAGCCATCACTGCACACCCTCAGAGCAGGTTACCATCTGGAGCTGCATCATCCTGCCCTGCCAAGTCACCACCATCCCCTGACAGAAGAACATGCCTTTAACCCCCACTGAGGTCCCTCCAGGACAGAGAAGACCCACAGACCCACAGAGCACTCTCCTAATGCTTTGCCATCTGTCTGCAGGCTTTACGTGGTCATTTGTGCTCCACCTAACATTTTCCAAGGAAGAGTATGTTCTGGAAGAAGGACACTTTATTTTCAAAGGCAATGAGATCTGAATTTGGCTGAATGCATAATATCCACAGCCTTGCACTGTTCTCACTTGCCTTATACTTTAATGGCATTTCAAGATCAAACACCTAACAATGTTTTATTGGCTTTGGATGAGATCTGCACTGCTTATGGTAACAGGACAGTTCTCAAATCTGGGCACAACTACAGCTTCCCGTAATTGCACTTCAGCTTGCCAACTAGTGGCAACAGGTTAGAGTCATAAAAATAAGAGGGACTCTGAGCTACTGTGTTTGACACTGAGACTCTTTCCTGTACAGGAAAATGCTTTATACTCTTGTATTTCAAAGAGAGTAAGTACTATTATTACACTAGGCCATTTATGTTGTTAGTAGTCCAAACACAGCCAACTTCCTACACTTTTAATTTAAGCCAACTGATTTTATTTCAGAAGGACCTCAAGTACAAATCTGTCCCTGTGCTTCCCTGCTCAACTTCGCTACTGTACCAAATTCCTATTGTTTTTTTCTCTCACATGCTGTGGGAAGTCAAAGCACCTCTCAGCAGGGAGTTATGGGAAGGGAATCCATCTAAAATTATACTCAACTTATATTAATGGACCAAACAGAAAAATCCATACAAGCTAAAATTAGAAGTAATCTCATTAGTGTTCTGACAATGAATTGTAACCAGAGAATTCCCCTTCTCTTTCCCTGCCACTCCTTTCAAACAATGGCTTCGTCGTCTGCCTCTGAAGCACTCTTTGGAGACTAAGCAAATATAAAGGAGGAAAAGGCTGGAATTTGTCAGCACTTAGATGTGAACAGTGAATTCTAAAACACGTCAGTAGATTCTTCTTAGGCTTCTCACACCTGTGGAGTCGCCTACATAAGACAAATGCCCCAAAGCAGCCTCAAAGACTGCTACAGCCATACAGAGATTTTGGTTGATTGATTCCTCTCTGTGAGACTCAGAACCAGGGCTTCTGTCTCTGCTGGGCAACTCAAGCACAACTAAGAAATGTCTGTCACAAACATGCATCTTGCACTTTCCTGGGCTGCTGATGAAAAAGACAGCAGTGCCTGTAACAATGGATACCCCTGGACGTACACACACTCTCCCCTGCCCTGATGCCTGCTCGGCCCCACTGAACACACTGAGCCCTTCTGTGACTGGGAAAACTCCTCAGTGAAGCAAGGCTGAGCTGTCCTCTGATCTTACCTCCTCAGGTCTGCTCAGCACATGGCCTTCAGGGCCTGTTATTCCCATCTCCAGCATCCTGGCTTGTTCCTAGGACATCAAAAGAGCAGAGGGATATCACAGGACTGAAACTATCGACCACAAAAAAGCAGATCCCTTCTGTGTCAAGCCCTTCCCTCAGGACCATCAACACCCTATGTCCTGTGGGACCACCAAGCATGGGGAGAGGCTGCTGTACCCTCAAGGGATTTGAAAGAGAAGGAGGGAACATGGGGCAATGGGAGGGCAGGCACTGAGTTAAACCAACTTCAGTGAAACAAGAACAATATGGCAACAAAACAGGGCTACAAAACTCCCAATCTTCTCCAGTTCCCAGGTCTGTGAAGTGCTACTAATTAGTAATTTTGGGGCATTTTATGATTAGGCAGGTGCTAAAATAAAGATAAGCTCTGGCCGATACAATTCCTCAGACCACTCGGTTCTCATGTGAAGGAGCCATCCAACTGTGCACTGCAGCTCTAAAAAGTCCAAACAAAAACTAATTCTTGTAGTCTGAAAAGATGCTCAAAGAATGACTTCTTGGTTCATGCTCCTTCAACTCCCAAGAACAAGAGAGAGAAAAAACCAAATAGTTGTAGAGCTTAACTGAGCAATGTCTTCTGCGTCTCAATGAGAATTGAAAACATTTGGACCTTCTGTCACCCAGCACCAATTACAGCACAGCAGGCCAATACACACTACCCACTTGATCACTCAACCATGTCCCTCAGAACATCTGCCGTGTAAATCCAGCTTCATTAGCTACCTGTTTGCTTACAGGGAGAAAATCTCCCTTGCCAAGGCAGTTCTCAATGGACTTTACCTCTCCTGGTTTGTTATGTGCAAGGCAAAGGTCTCTGCCTCTCCTCACTGAAGGCAGCTACAGCAAACATATCCTACTTGATGGACACTCACTCCCATTTAGGTAATTGCTCATGCACTATTTCACATTCGCTTATGCACACGATATTCACAACAAAAAATCTTGCCAACTTTGATATTGCTGCTGAACAGCAAAGATATCACCTTGCACAAGATGTCCACCTTCAGAGCCATTTTACTAATGCCCCACATCAAATCTGCCTGACACAGATTTCTACTTCTTGTGTACCAGAAGTAGTTAGTTACCTGTGCAATTATATCCCAATTTTCTGCATGTTACCTGTGCAATTATATCCCCATTTTCTGCATGAACTTGAGCTATGGCACCCAGCTCTGCCAGGCAGCTGAAAATCTCATACAGCTAAAAGAGAGACAAGAAATTATTAGTGAGCAGGCTGCCCAGGGCCCTGGCACCCCTCATGCCCTTCCACCCATGGCCCTGGCAGCAGCAGGACCGAGTGTAGCCGTGCCAGGCAGAGCTCTGGCTGTGCAGGGACCAGCTCTCTGAAGAACGGAGTCACCAGCAGATGTTCTTGGTGATCTCCACACTAGACTTGTGTCTCCACCTGCAGTGCAGGAGCCCAACCAGCCCACAGCACAGCCCGGAGCAGCCCTGCACAGGCAGCCAGGGTAGAGGGGAGCAGCAGCAAGGACTGGCCAGGGGCAATAGGTACCAGCCTTATGAGCTGCCCCATGCCCACCATGGCTCTCACCCTGCACTGCTCCTTGAATCAACACAACCATGGCGCTGCAGGGGGGTCTCACCTCAGTGTTGGACATCTGGTACAAATCCTTGTAGGCCATGTACACCATGAAGGAGTTAACACCTGGGGCAGGGCAGAGAGGAGAGAGGGGTGAGCTGGGCAGGTCAGGCTGCTGCTCTGGCCACCCTCCCCACAGCCGCCCTGCGGGCACAGCTCCGGCTGGCAGCTGTGCAGAGCCCTGCAGGCAGCCAGCAGCGCGGCTGCCTCTCGCCCTGCCTGGCCGGGGACAGGGAGCCACGGGACACAGACCTTTCTCCTGGACCATGGCGTGCAGCTCCTGCCGGACGCGGTCGCTCCAGCGAGGGATGTCCACGTGCAGGGCGTAGTCGCAGCAGGCCTTGCCGTCCGCCCACTCGCGCCACCGCTCCAGCGCCTCGGCCAGGCTGCACTCGGGCTCGGGCGCCACGTGGTCAACTGCAGGGACAGCAGGCGAGGGCTGCCCAAGGGCTCCCACCCCGGCCGCGCAGCCCACCGCCCACGCTGGCCTCCCCAGCAGCTTCAGGGCAGCTCACCTCCACAACGTGCCTCGGCTCCTCAATGCATTTATTGGCAGGGAAGTGCACAGAGCCTTTGTGTAATGGCCTCTGGCACGGGATCAGGGGCTTTTACACGCATCTGCTGAGAAACTGTCTGAAAGCTGAAGAGCCTTGTCTTTCCCCATCCCCACTCCCACCCCATTAGCACACAGCCTCCTGCCACACTGCAACACTAATGCACTTTTAATTGCACAGCATGGAATCTCCACACTTTGCCACAGACCATTTCACAAAACTTTTTTTTTTTTTTTTTGGCATCGAGGAAGGAAAAATGGTGGGGGGGGGGGGGGACAAGGAACTCAGCCCTTTATTGGAGGGATCAAACCTTGCTCCTGCATCCCAAGAAACCCTGCAGTGCATGCAACTGTAACCACTGCACAGGACAACACCTGGACCTCAAACCAGTGCACAGCCATAGCATCCTCCAGAAAAGGACCTCAGAATTGCCTTTCCTTTTTTGTTAGCACTGTTTATTTTTGAGCAGTGTGCGATGCCAACACACTGCTCTGTTCCTCTGCTCAGAGCCATCCGAGCACCATGCTGCCCCACTGTTATTTAACAGAGAAGTTATGCCATTGCTCCTTTTTGAGGCTCCCAGAGGCAAGAGTGGCTGCAGACAAGCACTGCAGAACACAGGATCTCCAAGACTAAGGGGTCCTATGCACATCTCCTGTCCTATCATTTCATCATTACTAAGGATCAAAAGATTCATCCCAGTCCTTACTCCCTAGACTGCACTGACAGAGATCACAGAAAATATGAACACACTGTCATGGGCTTTGAAAACACAGAAGACTGAGAAAAGTACATTGAAAAATAAAGAACTGGGTGATCTTGCAAGAATACTGGGGGGTGTCATGCACAGGCCATGCCTACTGCACTTACTAATCATGGTGGTTCCACCAGCCAGAGCTGCTTTTGTTCCTTGGAAGAAATCATCCACAGAGGTCATTCCCTTGTATGGCATCTGCAGGCGAGTGTGGACATCAATTCCTCCAGGGATCACCATCTTCCCATTGGCTTCTATGGTTTTGACCCCTCCAGGAACAATCAGGTTGTCTCCGATCTGCCTGATAAGATCACACCAAGATACTCTCACAAAGGAAAACCTGCCACAACTTAACCTCTGAACAGCTCAGCCAGGACCTGCCAGGGCAGCTCCCTGCCAGCAGGAACCCCCCACTCTGTGCTGCCCCCAGACCCAGGCTCGCTGCGCTCTGCAGCAACACACAGCACTGTCTGGCTTGCTCACACCTATGCTGTGCTCAGCTCAGGGGTGGCTGCCATCTGCCCAGCTGCTCTGCAGGTGACTCGGATGGCACCTGCTGCCCGGGCACACGCTGGGTTGGGGTAGCTGGGGAGCATGGTCTGATGGTGATCTCTGCAGAGCTGGTGAGAACCTGCCTAGGACGCCTCATCCCAGCAGGCTCAGGAAACAGGCTGCAGCACACATGTCAGCACCACCCAGGGTGCATGCCCACAAAACCCAACACCAGCCCTGCTTCCAAGTGAGCTACACCCCTAATCTCTCCTGTCTCCCGTCCTTCTGCCCACCTTAAGTAAGGATCAAGTCTGAGCTTCCTTACAGATAAAGATGATTTCCACTGTAATGCCACAGCTGCTAGACCAGCTCAGGGCTTATTAGGGACTTGCAATGCTGCTCACAGCACAAAGTCCCAAGAGTGAAGGGACTCCTGGGAGCTGGGAAATGGCTCAGCAAGTGCCCAGCTAGACTGGCTGCAGCCTGCTGGGCTCATGGCACAGCGGCACGCTCTGGGCTCACCACAGTCCCCCCCTCTCACCTTGTCTCTTCTGCGACCCTGAAGGACAGCTCTGCTATCCGCAGGCCCTCACTGTAGTTAAGGCAGCGAAAATGCCAAGTACCTCAAAATGTCTTCTGAAAACAGGAAATCTAAAGAGTTCCAGAATAAATGCGCCAGTAACCTAATACACAACTACAGTGCTCTGGATCCTGTCCTATTTGAGCACAACCTGACATATCCAGCCCTCCTGCAGGCCAAGTTACCTGAACCTCAGCATTCCCTTTCTCAGCCCCTGCTCCCTCAACCCCTTTATGTGTCCAGATGTTCAACTCAGCCTTCAAATCTCTTCCTTCAGAAATCCTACTTTCATCAAGCCTTTCTCAGTGCTCCTTGATAAATCAAGGTTAAAGGTAAGTTGGTTTTAGTGGAAAACTTCTGATTTCCTTGGCACACTGGGGAGGTAAAAATGAGAAACAAATTCCATTTTTGTATTTCATTCAAGCTGAGTCACTTTGCAGGTTTTCTTTTCCGTAGTGTAACAAAAATTCTGTGGACAGAACTGCTCACTTTACTGTCCTCACAGCAATAAATCAGCAGCTCTTCCCACTGCTTTTATGGAGATGAATCCATCACTAAAGGTTTTCAATTGCTTACTGTATTCTTCGCAGGATTCACTTGTAAGAGCATTTAGCTCCCAAGGCAGTGAAATTCTGTGGCCTCCAGGCTGTAGATGAGGCTCAGTGATTTGCCCACGAATATTCAGAAAGCATGCACCACAGCAACACCAGAAGCTGGCTCTGATCCCTGCCTGTGTACAAGCACTTGTCGATCACAAATGGTCTTGTCCACCAGATAAAAATGCATTCACACTTCTGGAAGTATTTATCTGATGGTGGATATTTAGCATCTACCACCCTGGTAAGGCTGGATAAATAACTGCTACCATAGAGCAAGCAATGCCTTTTCAAATCTCAGGGCTATAAATATCATGGTTCTTTCACTTCACCCAGTGTGGAGCTGGCCCAGCACAATTCCTCTGCCAAGTTTGAATGGCAAACTTTAAACAACTGAGCTATTCCTGCAGCTCTGAGACAGACACGGAGAAGCTGGGGGAACCCAGAGGTTTCCCTGCAATTCCTGGAAATCTCAAGGATGCAGATGACTTGCAGCACAGCACTATCCTTGTAAGTACTAACAAACAGCATCTTGTGTGGGGTCATTCATGGTAATACAGTTAACACAGGGCAAAAGAGAAGTCAAAGATAAACCTTGTTCCTGGTGCAATTAGAAACAACTTTGCTGTACAATGGACGCAGTATCACGATCCCACAAGCCTGACAGCAATTCAGTCACTGGAACTCCTCTGAGAACACATGAGACAATCACATATGTGCTTACACACACTGCAGAGAGTAGAGCCTCTGAATAGAGAGGGCTATCAGGCTTTACTGCCTGGCAAGTTGGGCACATATCACATCCACTAAAAGCCAATAACCACCCAACCTGAAGCCAGTTTAAAAGGAGATGAAGATGATAGAAATCAAATACTTACTTTATGAGGCCATCCTCCACATAAATGTCAGCATAGAATGACTGGTCATCATTGACTATTCGCCCTCCTTTAATAAGGAGACGATCACTCTGAAAAAGGGAAGAGCACAGCAGCCGTCAGAACACACATGCTTCACTTTTGACTGAGAGGGTGGTTACACACTGGAACAGCTTGCCCAGGGAGGTTATGGATGTCCCAATGCTGGTGGTATTCAAAGCTGGGTTGGTTAAGTCCTTGAGCAACCTGATCTAGTGGGAAGTGTCCCACTAGAGGGGGTTTGGACTACATGATCTTTTAAGGTCCATTCCGACCCCTTAAAATATTATGATTTTATGATTCTCAGCATGCTGTACAGGTGCTCTCCCACTGCTCACCTCAACCACCGATGCTGCAGAAAGGTCACTGGACCTGTGTCAGCACTCCAAACAACACTACAAGAGCAAGGATTGAAAATGTCATACTCCTAAAGATGTTTCTAAGTGGGAGAAGGGCTGCCAGAAACACTACCGAGGCAGACTGAGCACAGGGGAGAGTCACTGGGGACACAGCAAATATGCTTCCCTAATATAGAGAGAAGTCAAAAGCTTCCTATGTTGGGACATTATGCATATTACTTGGCAGCCAGCATGAGCCACAGATCAGCATTTAGAGAAAGTTTGTACTAAGGGCATGTCTCTAATGACACCATGTAAAATAAGTTGCATTAAAGAAGACAAGTTACTCTCCTCTGTTACCACCTTGCAAAAACCACCAACAGGACAGGCAATCAGCTGTTAATCTGCCACTCTCCTGCTGTGCTTGGGGTAATGCTTCTGAGGCATTTCACAGGTCTATACAAAAACCAGGAGGCACTGGACTGCACTCCAACCTCATGATTTACCACTTATTCTGTTCTCCTTTCTATTGACCAAAATGGCCAGCAGCCTTCTCCAAAGGAGCACAGCCAGACGCCAGAGGAACACCCCAACCAGAATTGTCCTTATGCTCTTCCTGCATTCACACTTTTGGACCAGACAACTCAGCATACACTGATGGGAGAGGATGGGCACTGTCCTGTGGAAACAGACCCTGTCCAGAGGAACTGGGATGGCTGAGGTCCTGCTCTTCTACCTACCTCCACCTGCGCAAGGCTGCACAAGCAGCTGCAGGCAGTAGAGGGGCAAACCACCTGATGTCACATATGCCTGCCGTGGGTTCAGGTGACACAGGCTAACCGCTGTGCCAGAGAACATGTTGTGTACCCGACTGCTTAAAACACCTCCAACAACTCTTCAGCTCTTAACCACACCTTACGCTCCTCTCTGTTACCCCCGCTGCCCACAGCCCCGGTTTTGGCACGTAAATACACTCCCTTTCCACAGTCTGAGCCTGGACAAGGCCGACCAGAGCCTTCAGCAGGGCTCACATGCCAGCCTCACCCTGTGACGCTCTGGCAATGGTTAATTGCTCTGCAGGGAAATGGGTTTGCTCTCCACCCGCTACCCTTGGGGCCATTTCCGAAGTATCGCCACCATAGGGGGAATTTGCATCCTTCTGTCAACAGAAGGATGCAAAGAATACTCCTGCATCCCGGCAGCAGCCAAAGCCCAGAGCCCCGCGTGCGTTTTTACAGCAATCTCATGCACACGCAGCGGAGACAAAGGAACTGGGTGGGGAAAGGACGGGAATGCCGGCGCGCTGCTCAGCTCGCCGCAGCTCAGCCCAGCCCAGCCCAGCGCACACGGCCGGGGAGCGGCCCCGCACACGGCCCCGCACTGCCCCGCACACGGCCCGAGCTGCCCCGCACACGGCCCGGGCTGCCCCGCACACGGCCCGGGCTGCCCCGCACACGGCCCGGGCTGCCCCGCACACGGCCCGGGCTGCCCCGCACTGCCCCGCACACGGCTGGGAAGCGGCCCCGCACACGGCCCCACCCGCCCCGCACACGGCCCCGCTGCCCCGCACACGGCCCCACCCGCCCCGCACACGGCCCCACCCGCCCCGCACACGGCCCCACCCGCCCCGCACACGGCCGGGGAGCGGTCCCGCACACGGCCCCGCTGCCCCGCTGCCCGCACACGGCCGGCACCCCGGCAAGGGGATCTCACCCTCCCTGCCAGCACAGCCCAAGGGAGCCTCTCCTGCCACCAGGAAAAGAGCTCAGCCGAGCTGCTCCCGGCTCTCCTGCCCCTCAGCGTCCCCTCCAACAAGCGGAGCCGGGGTCAGCCCCGCTTCTTCCCTGAGCCCAGCGGGCACATCGGGCAGAGGAGTGCCCAAACTGTGCTAAGGGGGGCCTGGAAGCGAGGGCACGCCACAGCCCTCCATGCACAGCTCCTTCGACATGCTGCACTCCATGAGCAGAGATCCTCATCTTGACCGGCGACCTGGGGACCACGGCCGGGCCTCCCTGGGGACCATGTCTCAGGAGCAGCTGGGGCACAAGAGCAGCCGGGGTGCAGTGGCTGGGCAGCCCCGGGTGCTTGGGCCAGAGCACAGCTGTGCCACGCCTCTGCCCACGGGGCACACGCTGGGCGATGCTCAGCTTCGGGGCTGAGGGCCCTGAGCACAGACACACTAACAAAAAAAATCTCCCCGCCCAAATCCACTAACAGCCCTCCATTTTTTTTGTCTTGCCCTCTCCAACTTGCTTTCTTGAATTCCTGGAGCTGGTTCTCACTAGAGTGCGGGAACATCAGCAAACACTGATGCTGGCCTGCCCTTCCCTGCACATCAGACTGGAGGAAGGCAAGGCAGTCAGGCAGAGGCAGCACAGGTGCAGGAGACTGTCCCATTGGCAATTACTAAATAAAGTGTTAATATGAGCTCAAGAAATATGCCTGCTCCACACTCACAAGAGGTCATTCTGTGGTAGATGTGAAGGGCTGCTCAGTGCTAACTGTCAGTACACAAAACTGAGAGATCCACAGTGGCTGAAGCACAAACAAGGCATCCATTCAGGAGATCAGGCATTGCTAGAACCCACCGTGCCCACCCGACAGCGAAGGGACTGCACCAGCACCCACCCACTGACTGCAAGGAAACAAATGCAACTAAATTGAATAAGGAAAATCCAAATGACATGCCTACAGGCTCTGGCACCGTTCAGGAGTGCACCCAGGTGACAAGAGGCAGGGAAAGAAGAAAGGAAGAGAATGAAGCAGTTATGAGGAAATGAGTCTGAGTTAACAGCCAGGCTTCTTCAGTGCATGCTCCCAGAGCAGTCCCAGACCACAATAAATGCACCGTTCCCATATCAGGGCTCACTGTGCCTCTGTACACCCACCACAGCTCTTGCCAGCCAGCGTCAGGCTGTGTCCTCAGCCCGTGAGCAGAGGGAAAGCCCTCGTGCAGCAGGGGCGCTGGGGCCTGGCCAGGAGGGAGCAGCAGTGCCCGGCACGGCCTTTGGGCACAGGGCCCCAAAGCAGCCGTGGGCATGAGCTGCACCAGCCCTGCCTGCCCTGCGGGCACTGCCTCCAGAGCAGCCAGGGACAGCTCCTCTGCCACCGCTGCGGTGCCTTCAGGCACAAGAGACGCCTACGAGGCCAAGCCTGGAGCTTTCCCTCCAGCACAGCTCTGCCAAAACCTGCCGGATTCGCCACCAGCCCTCAACACCTCTCCATGCTGGTTTATGCACAACTCTCCCTGTCTCTCTGCCTGTCTGCATTTGGAATCAAGCTTTCAAAGCCATCATCCATTCCCTCATGCCCACACTCTGCTCCTAGTGCCCTTAAGCATCATCTGGTCATTTTGAGATCCCAAAGTATCAGGTGGTCTTCAGAGTGATGCTGCAGAAAGAAAGGCAGGCAGCACTTCCAGAAGGCTGCTGAACCCAGCCAAGAACAGTGCTCACCTCGTTTACAAAGCACAAGGGCATAATTAGGGAAGCACAGAAGCAGGTGTATGGTTTTACTGCTTTTTCCCTTGTAAAAACAGAGACACTAATTGCAGAAGTGTTTCATCAGAAGCTTATGGTTCCTCCTTACTAATGCACCACACAACAGCACGGAAGAAGCCCTGGCTAGTGTCATAGGGAGAGATAGCTGCCAGCTACACTGTGATTCCCTACGGTTTGTGGCTTGGAAATGACATACTGATAGCTACCAGTTCACCAAAACCTGTCTGGTCAGTAACTGAGGCCTCCTTCCCCATGTGTACCTGGTACACCATGCTGGCCAACACCACACACACCTCCTCGTTCTCAGAGGTGGCAGAGACATCACAGAGATGATGTCTGTAGGCTCCAGCAGGGTAACTGGGGTGGGCATGGCTCACACCAGGAAAAAATATGGGATCTCCAGTCCACCTGACCTAGGAAAGAAATTTATGACAAAAGCACAACGACTGAGTAATTTTGATTCAACCAACAGTTCTGTTAACAGGTATTTTGTAAAATCAGGACAAGATTTTAGTCTTCCACCTCTCTTCCTGCAGAAAAACATACTGCAAGAGGGGAAATACTTTGGTCACCCTTCCAAACAGCCAAAGAAAAGGAACCAATAAAAAGTCTCTCAACAGACACACAAGATCTGAAATTGCTATTCTCCTGAGCTGGGCACCCTAGAATCAGCACACATGTAAAATGTAATAGGATGCTTAGTGGTCTCAGATGCATGGTGCGCAACAGGAGACAGTGAGGAGCAGCACATCCACACCAAGCTGATGGAGCCATGGCTGAGAAAGCCAAAGCTTTGGCTAACCTCCCTCCCTGTGTTTCCTCCATGGCGCAGCTGACAGACGTGCCTGCACCTCCCAGCCTTCCATCAATGACCACAGTCTGGCCTGTCACATACAGCTTTTGACCAGGCTTTTACAACTCATGTTGGGAATAATTTGCACAGAAATTTATCTCACACTAACACATGCACCACTCACTCGTGCTCCTGGCCTCTCCACTAAAATGGCTGTCCTGGAAAAGGAGAAACTGCTGCAAACAGATACAATAGGCAAACTCTGATTTTTCACTGGCAGAAACTGACTACAAATACTGACTGCAGCACTGTTGAGTACAAGAGGAACCAGAAGGGATTGTTTCTGCATCTCCAGAAACACACTAGGCAGTTGAAGCAATAGCTGTTGGGAAGTACAAATACCCAGTTTTCCAATACATCCTTCATGAAAGCCCAACCTCCCCACTGCTCAGGCGACAGAAGTGCAGCATTTTCAGCTTCAGGAAAAAGCAAAGGATTTAATAGGGATAAATCAAGCAGCTTGGAAGATTTTATTACCACTGAGGGGAGAGAGCTGCCATTGGGTCCCAGAGGAGCAGGCACAAGCCCTGCATATTGATTAGGCGTATCATAAAGAAAAAGCCCCAGAGAATGGGAGAAATCCCACCTGCAGCAGCAGTAGGGGGTGTCTCCATTGTGGTCTAAGGATACAGAAAAGGCAGTATGTGTAAAGCCATAATATTGCTTGTGAAAGCATCTGAATCTAGGCTGACAAAGGAATTTCTCTTTACAGTGGTCAAGATCTTAATGCTTCTTTAAGAGCAGCTTTGCTTTTCCTTTTTCTTCAGAGAGCCAGAACTGTCCTCAATAGAAAACCCAGGAGCTACAATGAAGCCAGCGAAAAGCCAGTAAGATGAAAGAGCAGACTGCCTTCCAGGAGCGAGTCCTCCGCAGGGCGAGCCTGGAGCAGAGCGCCAGGCAGAGATCAGAGCAGGCGAGCCGCGGGGAGCGCCGCGGCACGGCACCGCTGGCACCGGGGCTCCCGCAGCTCCGGGCCGGCCCGCCGGCCGCCGCCTCTCCCGGGCGGGTCCCGGAGCGCCGCAGCGGCAGCGCCGCACCTGACACGGCGAGAGCGAGGAGCTGCTCGGCGGGAGCACCGAGCACGGGGAGCGCCCTGCGGGAGGCCGGCCCCGCAGGGGGAACACCCAACGGGCACCGGGCACGGGCACCGGGCACCGCCGACGGTCCAGCCCGCGCTGCTCCCGCGGGGGCGCGGGTTCTGCCCAGCACAGGTCACCAGCGGGGCCGGGACACCTGCGCGGGCGGCGGCTCTTTGTCTGCACGCCGCCGCCGCCCCGCTCCGACCCGCAACGCCGGACGCCGGCACCGAGTTTCCCCCCGCCCCACGGGCCGCCCTGCCCCGCCCGCCGCACCCACCGTGATGCGCGGAATGTTCTTCTTGCCCTGGTACGACATGGTACCGCCGGTCCCGCCCGACCCGCCGCCGCCGCCGCCCGTTCTGCCTCCGCGCCGCTTCTCACAAAGGCGAGACCGAGCCCGCACCCGCCGCACCGGGACGGCCGCCGCCCGCCCCGCCCACCGCGCCGCCCGCCGCCGCCAGGGGGCGCCCGGGCCTGGCCCGCGCAGGGCGCGCCCGCCCCGCCCCGCCCGGCCCGGCAGGTGCCGGCACCGACCCCGGGCACGGACACCGGGCACGGACACCGGGCACCGACCCCGGGCACGGACACCGGGCACAGACAGCGGGCACCGGCAACGAGCACGGACACCGGGCACGGACACCGGGCACCGGCCCCGGGCACCGGCCCCGGGCACGGACACCGGGCACGGACACCGGGCACGGACAGCGGGCACGGACACCGGGCACGGACACCGGGCACGGACACCGGGCACAGACACCGGGCACGGACACCGGGCACCGGCCCCGGGCACGGACACCGGGCACGGACACCGGGCACGGACACCGGGCACCGACCCCGGGCATGGACACCGGGCACAGACAGCGGGCACCGGCAACGAGCACGGACACCGGGCACGGACACCGGGCACAGACACCGGGCACTGACCCCGGGCACCGACCCCGGGCACCGACCCCGGGCACGGGCACCGGCAACGAGCACGGACACCGGACACCGGCCCCGGGCATGGACACCGGGCACAGACACCGGGCACCGACCCCGGGCACGGACACCGGGCACGGACAGTGGGCAACGAGCACGGACACCGGGGACAGACACCGGGCACCGACCCCGGGCACGGACACCGGGCACGGACACCGGGCACGGACACCAGGCACCGGCAACGAGTACGGACACCGGGCACAGACACCGGGCACTGACACCGACCCCGGGCACCGAGCACCAACCCGGGGCACCGACACCGGGCACTGACACTGGCCCTGGGCATCAGAAACGAGCATGACACCGGGCACCGACACCAACACCGGGCACTGGCAATAAGCACTGACAGCACGCACCGGCACCAGCAACAAGCACCGGCATCGAGCACTGACGCTGTCGGTCTGCGTCTCCACCCAGCCTGCGGGGATGGCCCATGGGAGCGGCAACAATCAGCGCTCCGTGCTGGCCAAGACTTTCCATGTAGCACTGGCAAGTAGAATGAACAAGGTCTGTAACAGAACAGGCTGTCTTGGGCTGCTGGAATGCACCTGCATCACCTCACCCTTCTTTCACATGCACAAGAATTGGAAACATTAAAAAATAATAAAATACACCACACATCTGGCTCCAGGAATCCTACATGCAATGCAAACACTACAAGTGCTGGCAAGGACTCTTCCAAGGACTTTTTCCCTTTTCTCTGCTGTGACTTTGGTGGAAGGTTTGAATGGTGGAATTATTTGCAAGTACTCAGCATGTGCTGAAACAGATGATGCCGCACCTGGCCCACAGCTGGCCAGGACCATGCCAGCAAGAGCTGTACCACAATGGGACAAATTTGTCTACCCTTTCCTGCTTGCCACAATCCACTGTGTTGCCAGCAGGTTGTAAGACCATGGCCACCCTGAACCTTGCTTTCTCTTCCAGGCCAGCTGCAATTCCACACTTGCGCAGAGCTCTGAACACCATCAGCAAGATGTTCCTACAGATCCTGCTGCCAGGCAGCTCCACTAGGAAAATTTTACAGCCACACCTGGCAAGGACATTGCTGTAAATCCAATTCTACTTCCTGGCAGAAAAACAAGCCATCTGACCTGGGTGACCAACTCCCATACCCTCCCTCCAGTTTGCTTTCTGAACTAGAACCTAACAAGGACATCAGGGGCCTGACAAGCACCCTGCTCCCCAGTGTGTGCACTGGCAGAGCCATCTCACAGCACAACCCCTGACACTGCAGCCAGTTCTGACTGCTGCAAAGCCCTGAGACAAGTGGGTGACAGCAGCGTGGACTCTCAGTACCATGTCCTCTGCATTAACCCAGCCTAAGGTTTTTACCACCAACCGAGTCTGTTACTCTGTGTGCTTCTGCTGAAGTTCTTGGCTAGTTTTACTGAATTTGTATTTATTCTAAACTCAAAAACCTTTCACCAGTTTGAAGTCAAAGACAGCAGAGGCTCAACAACTTACTTATTACTACTAGGACTGTGAAAATACTGGCAAAATGGCAAGGGCTGCTTGGCTCTCCTGTTTCCCTGGTGAGCTGCTGCACCCCTGCAGTCAGCAATAGATGGCTGGAAACCTTCCCCTCTATGGCAGATCCATGGGCAGGGGTGTCTGCAAGCACCAGGCAGTGAATGGGGGAGCAGTGCTGTGCCACAGCCTCTGCAACCAAAAGCCTGTGAGGAGAAGATCAGGTACCAGACCACACTGTTCTTGTCACAACACTGCAATGCATCAAGAATGGGTCCTGGTCCCTACTGAAAATAGACTGGCTGGGTCTGGGAGGTGAGAAACAGCCTCAGCTCCCATCACCAAACCTCTCAAAACTTCACTCACACATTTTCTGGAAAGTTTATGAGCATCCCCATGCCTGGTGGTACCACATTAACTTTGTCTAGACTCAGAAAAAGCAGCAGTTCATTAGTTAATAATAGATAAATGACTATACAGATGCTGCTGACTTCAACACTTGGAAGTTTCAAGAGTCAAGCTTGCATCAGCCCCCTGGATGCTGGCCAGCCACAGTGACTTCAGATCCCTAGTTTGAAGAGATGTGCTTTCCTCATGGTTGCTATGTGACACTCGCACAAATACAATCAAACACCCTGCCCTGGGCCCAAAACATTCAAAACAGAAAGAAACTTTTTCCATAGGATCTCTTCCAGGTGCAGTGTGTGAGGCGCTACTCACACACTTTAAAATATCCGCTATGAGAAGCGTGGTCAATCTGAAAGTTACTTAAAATGGCAATGCTCAGAGCTCCAAAGTTCCTCATGGCTCCAGGTGTTTGTGGCAGCCACAAAAGAGAAGAGCAGCGTGAGGAGCACCAGTGGTGTGAAGACTGAATCGAAGGCCCCCACTGCTGCCAGGACTTTGGCACCAGAACAAATGCAGCTCTGACTGCGGCCCAGCAGTGCTCAGCAGCCTGGCTCAACCCCCTCTATGAGGACCAGGAGGCTTCTGACCCAACTCTAGAGCAAAGGGAAAAAGCAGATCCCACCAGCCCTGAGCCCATGGCCAACGACTCTCATACAGGCACGACCAACATTCGGTGGATATCGCCAGTCATGGAACTATCTGGGCTCAAACGTCATCATGTTCAGCAGATTGCCAGGCCAGCCTGGCCCCATGCATACAATCTCCTCCTCCCACACATATTCTTTGCATGAAACAGTCCCCTCTGCTCTCACAGCAGATGAGTTTTCAGGGGTTAAGTTACTTCAGAGGCAGTGAATCCAAGGGACAGAAACACCATCCTTTCACCAAAGTGGGACGTCCTGCGCCCCCAGAACACTTCCTGCACACCACGTTCCTGGAAATATCTGCTCCACCAGGCTGAAAACAGGCTGTGTCAATGTGGAGCTGGCTATCTGTTTTGCACCTGGCTGCAAAACCCATTTTCTTTTCTGTTTACAAATTCCACAATGAACAACATCTCCTGAGAAGAGCATGTTGTTTTCAAGACCACATCAGCCCAAATAACACTCGCACCATCATATCAAAACCCTGGCAGAGCAAGACTGGCCTGGCACCTCAGTGCCCCAGAGGCCAGGCACCCCAGAGGCTGCTCCTGCCACCCCTGCACTGCCCACACACCAGGGCCAGCCACTGCCAAAGCCCTGAGCCCCAGAGCTGAGAGCGAGGACAGAAGGAAACCAAGGACCATTGCCACGAGCTACTGTGAAAAATCAAACTACTTCCATGCTAGGGTAAGTTTTGTGGCAAAACATAAGCTCTTTGCAGCAAGCAGGAATTCTTTAACTGAATCCCTAATTTCTCTGGAAATCTAGCCCTGCTGCATAACTCCCATGGAATCCAATATCTGTCTTCTTAAACAGGGGAGTGGGATAACAAACTCAACAGTTTTGCTTAAGTGCTGGCAATAACCTCTGTCCTAGCACAAGCAGCCAAAGAACTGACTCTTATTGCTGTGCTTCAGGCATCAGATTTCTTAAAAAACAGAAATGCATATAAGTGGGATTTTTTTCAATTAAGACCTGAATATTTAGTATTCAACTCCACAAACTGTAATGCAAGTTTAACTGTTGCATTTGTTATGTAGGAACTAGTTCAGTGGGTTGGATTTGTTCCTATTGTTTGTTAAAGTAACAGACATGATGTAACTCCAAATTATTCTCTTATAAAAAGAACAAGTAAAACCAAAACACTGATGCTGAATGGGGGTGATACTGAGGTGTTAATGCTATTGAAGTGCTTTTGGATCCCTTCCACAAATTCAGAATTTTAAACTGCTAAAGGCAGTGCACAACTGCAACTGCAGGTTGTGCCAAGCTGCCTCAAGAGGCACAGACTGCTGTTGGCTTGGTGTTCCTGCTATAAATTGCTGGCATCGGAAACCAAAAAGCTGAATGCTGAAGTCAGAGCACATTTTACAAGTGTCAGAAAAACAAAGAGAGGATCAAGTTAGTCCAAGCTTTGTTCTCCATTTGAGGCAGCCCTGCCTGTACTTCCAGGGTGTATCACAAGCTAGATATCACACACACCAGGAAAAAGCAAAGGACTGGCTCCTCCCAGTCTTGTGGAGGGGACGAACTTTTTGCCTGCTTTCATTGCCCACTACTTTCCCTTGCATTTCTTTTCCCCTTCCTCTCCAGCCAACGGAGCTGCCCCAGGTGAAGCCACAATCCCATGTTTGTGGGACCACAGCCAGCTGCATTGGAAATGACAAGTTGAGCTGCAGCACCGTGCAGCAGGTAGGACCAAGGGGGCGAGCACCATGTGCTCCTGCCTGTGTGACTGCACAGGAGGGTAAAAATGCAGGGTCTCTGCATGGCTGAGCACTGAGGAGAAATGTGGAGGATGCCTCCACAGGCTGCTGGCTGACCTTCCCAGGCACCAGGCACCAGGTGTAAGGCTCCTTCCCCTCTCCCCAGAGCCCTGCTGCCTCCGCGGATGCCCAGGACTGCGGCTCTCAGTACCTGCACAGGCATCACCCGCCTTCCATGGACATCCTGGCCACAGGAATTCACAGCCTGCTGTCTGTGACCTCAGAGAAACTCTCTTTTTACTTCATGATAGTAACGTGAACACAGTAATCCACTCTGGCTAACAAATGGCATGACACTCTCAGAGAAAACTACAGGACGCTTCAGAAGGGTAGAGTCCACTTTGGCTATTACTGCTGAAAACCTGCACTGAGTTAAATCACTCTTATTACAAACAACAAATAGCCCAGATCAGCCTTGAATCTGGCCCCACAGTGTTGTTCCTCCAAATCTTAAGTCTTGTGTGGCAAAAACTCTTGCTGCAGCGGAACTCAGTAGCAAGGAAACTAACCTCCTGCTTTGAGCAAAGGACACTTCAGGTGCCCATCTCTTGTTCCCCAGGAAGCCCACCAGCCCACAGAGGCAGCTCCCCATAACCACACAGCAGTCCCTTGGGCCACCACGCTAATGACTGCCACTCTCTGTCCCTACATCCCCTGGCAAAGCTCAAAGTCCCACTGACAGAGCAAACGCATAGCTCCCAACTGCTTTGAGCTATATGCCCACTATGGCTTCAGTATGCTTCAATATACAGACGAGCTTTTATCCTTCCAATATCCTTCCAAAACAAAGCAAGGTTGGACCATGTGCCTGAGTCTATATTATGCTGCCCAGTTGCATGACACCACATGTTATCACTAGGCATTTATTCACTGGAGTTGTCTCCTGTAGAAATGTTGGGGCTTTAATTGTGATTAATATCATTATAGGAAAACTAACAAACAAACAAACAAGGTGTGTTGGTCTGTTGTACTTCCAGTAAACTGTTCACTGCAAAAATTAGAAGACAGATCTGTCTGTTGTCCTGGGCACAGGCAAGTCTCTTACTTTCAGCTTCTCTAATAAACAAGTTGCTTGGGCAAGAGTAGATGACTTGAGCTCTCTCGCTGTTTCTTAATCTGTGAAATTATTCAAAGTTCAATTTGCCTTGACAAAAGTGCCTTTGTTTGCCCTGAATCTGTAGAGTCCAACACAGGGAAACTCCCCATGGCTGTGCAGGCATGGGGCTCAGCACGCACAGTTCATTTCCCATTGCACTGTCCTATTCTGGGTCGCCTCAAAGCTTGAAAGCCACAATACCAAATCATACAATTCCTTCTAGCCAGGCACACACAAAAACACATACATGAAGGTGCCCACCCTCTTAGGCAAGACATACAGATAAAAGGAGTTACTTACTCACTGACCCTTACTTTCCTGATGCTTATCAGCTGAAGGCCTGAGAGGAAGAAATCTAGAGGCAGAAATCATCAGGAAGAGAGGAGCTGCTGAAGGAAATCCTCAGCTACAGAACACCAGAGATAAGGGTCTACATAAGACCTTAAAAGGGAACAAGGCTTTTTTTGAATTTTTGGCACAGCTAATAAAGAAAAGCTCACAGCAAAGCATGCAGACAGGCTGTCAGGAGTTTCAGCTCCTTTTCCAATAAGCAACAGCATAAAATTGTTAATGCAGTGGTTAGTTCTGCAGCTGCTACTTAAACCACGTGGACAAGGTTGATACTGACAGGAATAATGTCAATTTTGTTCCTGACTTTGTAAAACAGCTGTAAAGGAGCAAAGCTCAAGAACCTGAATTGAGAAACCATGCCAGTAAGAAACCAAAGAGCAGAGGCTGAAGAAATTAAAGTGCAATGAAAAAAGCTCAAATTAAGCATTGCCTAGCTAGACATTCCTATAGAAGACAGTGGACACTTAGGACAGCCTGATGCTTTTCCCCAAAATCGAGACAGCTCAAGTTACCACAGTTCACTGCCGTGCTTCCACTAGGCTCATGCTAGTGAGGTTAGGCTTCCAGAGCCAGCGTCTGCTGTTTATCAGGGTTTGCACTCCAGACCCAGTGGAGGTTTCTGCAGAATGTCAAGACAACCACTACACCTCTCTGTGCTACGATGCAGGTGATTTTTTATTCCATCTTCAAAAATGGGGAGGGGGGAGGTGGGAGGAGGTTTGCCCCTGTTCAGTTGAAAAAGAGTGACCTTAAGATGGCTATTAAAAAGTTCAGCTCCTAACAAACTTATTGACCAACAACAGCGAATAGCCTTACTTGCCTGATGCAAAAATGAGCCACAGGACCACTGAAATCCCAAACAAGATAGTCACACAACACTATTAACTTAATCATGTTCTTGCCCAACTGCTAGTGCAAATAGGACCAGAACCAGCACAGCAAGCCATCTCACCCTCCAGCAGAAGGACTATGGTGTGGAGCTGCATGGATTAATTTATCCCTTTCACTTTGGTGTAAACTGAGAAACTCTGTGCCTAGCGATACCTTCAAAGCTGTCACTTCCAGATCAATGTGCCGCCCCCCACTGCTGGTGTGGTACTTCTAGTTTGTGTCCATGAGAGATAAGGATCTGCCTGGTTTGAAGCAGCAGCTCCAAAATCCCCACCGTTTTTGTTTTTCTTCCATGTTCGGTGCCGCGGGAGTAGCTATTCTTTCATAAAAGTACAAAAGAGTTCCTGCAGCAAACCGAGCCAGGGACTGCGACCGTGCCGGTGCGGCGGCGAGCCCGCCGACAGCCCGCTGGGCGGGCGGAGCTCCGCGCACCGGGGCCGGCCGCGACGGCGCCTCGCCGCGGGGCGGCGGGGGAGCAGCGGGCGGCCGGGGCGGGGGAGCCCCCGCAGCCCCACCAGCGGCTCCGGCAGGGGCGAGCGGCGGCCGGAGCCACCCGCGGCCCCACACCGCCCCCGAGACCCCGCCCCGGGGCCCGCGCCCGCCGGCCCGGCCCAGCCGCGCCGCCGGCCCTACCGTGTCGTCCGCGGGGGCCGGGTCCTGGAGCCGCTCGTCCCCGGCGGTGGCGGGGAGGCCGCCAGCGTCCTGACCGGGGCTGGGGGCCGCGGCGGGCGGAGGGTCGGGGCCGGCCGGCGGCGGGGCGCGGCGCTGCCCAACGCGCAGCGCCCCAAAGTCGAGGGTCTTGCTCTCGAAGGCGCCCTCGACGTTGCAGAAGAGCCCCCCGCGCTTCGGACGAGGCGTCGCCGCCGAGCCGGG